>NC_091756.1:2834827-3137341 GCF_043380555.1 Nothobranchius furzeri
TCAAACTGGAGCCATGCAGTGCGTCTCTCAGTTAGCACCGGAGCCCAGATCACCAGGGACTGCACGGGGACTGGCGGTGACAGACACCTTTAAAAGCGGCTTGTTAAAAAAACCTAACGATTGTGTCCTCGATGGCAATAAAAAGCAAATTATGTCCAAGATAAAGAAGTACGTGGTGGCGCAGGGACCGTCCCCATACCCTTTTTATACCGCCATTGCATTATCTTTGGTGAAACATTACCGCCATGATATGACCATTTATAAATGACCTAAGGCTCCCTGATGCCAAACTGATGGCATTGTTGGTGTAAAAATGGCTTTATTCACAAAGATTACACAGGTCAGTGCAGCTGCACATAACCTGACTACTGCAAACAGAAAATGATGACATAAATATGCTACATTTTGGAGAGGAAGTACACGATCGATTTTCCCCTTTGTGTCAGTCTAACTTTTTGGACCAGTTCCTTCCTATCAAACAGCTTGGGATTGGATAAAGTACTGCAACAAACCTCAGCTGTTTCCTCCTTCTCAGGTCTCAAGCTTGGGGTGGTTTCATAATGCTCTGAAGTGAAGAAACAACAACAGTAGAAAAAATTTCTGGTGACATTGTTCTCAAGCGAAATGACTAATTCAGTCAGAAAAGGTCTGAGGCCTAACAACAGTGTCAACCTGCAAGTGTTCTTACATTGAGAGACAGCACAGAGACAGCGCTCGACTTGTGAACAAATAACTCACCTTGATTGTCTTCTGAATGTGCAGAAACAACAACGATGGCAGGAATGGAAAGAAAAGAAATAAAGATTGGAATTAATTCCAACAGAAGAGCTCGTTCTGATTTCTCTCTACTGACACCCTGCTACTACTCAACCTCTAACACACTCAGTATAATGCAGTTAACACGCAGAAGGATTAATAAGTAATTTAGTACATTTTGGGCAGCAATGATATCCACTGTGGTTCTTAACAGAAAAGAACAACACAAGTAACTCCTGTGTCCCCATTTCTCTCAACCACACAAGGTCAACAGAGTGCCTTCATCACCTATTGACAGCTAGGCTAGATTAAACGTGTGGGATCACATCGGATCCAGCTCTAATCTGTTGGATCTCCAGGGTCACGTACAGTATATGATGGTCAGCTTGTTGAGAATTCAGCCTGCTGAAATGGGATCAGCCCTGTGTGTCATGTCCTATGTCCTGTCTCCTGTCCACGTCAATTTATGTCCTTTTCATGTTCCCTCTCCCTTGTCTCCCCAGCGTTCATTTTAGCTCTGCTCCTCATGTGTCCTTCATGCCTGACCCCATGTTCCCCCATAGATTCACTTATTCATCCTTCTTATTCATCTCCAGCTGCAGTCACTTCTAGCCACTCCCCTGTCCCAGTTCTGTATTATCTTTAGTCAGTCCCTGTTCATGGTTTAGGTTATTTTCCCAGCTTTCTAGTTCAGTTGTAGTTATGTTTTCTAATTTATTCATGTTCTGTTCCCTTAGTCCATTCCTATGTTTGACTTTGTTATCTGTTAGTGTATTCTTGCAGCATTTAGTTCATGTGATTCAAATCCCAAGTTAAACAGGTTTGTAGGATTTCCTTTTTCCACCTTCGGAATATTGCTAAGATTAGAAGCATACTTTCCAGGAGTGATGCTGAAAAACTAGTTCATGCATTTATTACATCAAGACTGGATTACTGTAATACATTACTCTCAGGAAGTCCACAGAATGTAGTTAAAAGTCTTCATCTTGTCCAAAATGCTGCAGCTAGAGTTCTGATGAGAATTAAAAAGAGAGATCATATCTCTCCTGTCTTAGCTTCCCTACATTGGCTACCTGTTAAATTCAGAATAGATTTTAAGATCCTTCTTCTCACATATAAAGCTCTTAATAATCAAGCTCCATCATACATCAGTGATCTGATTGTTCCATACGTTCCTAACCGAGCACTTCGCTCTCAAGACTGCAGGTTTACTGGTGGTTCCCAGAATATCTAATAATATGATGGGAGGCAGATCTTTTAGTTATCAGGCTCCTCTCCTGTGGAACCAGCTCCCAACCTTAGTCCATGAGGCAGACACTTTGTCTACTTTTAAGACTAGGCTCAAAACATTTTTATTTGATAGGGCCTATGGTTAAAATCTGTTGTTAGCCTGGATCTGGACAAGTGGGGGAGAAGAGGGAGGTGGAGAGTACAGTCGGTAAAGACGGCTCTCCCTTGCCCTGCCTCCAACATGCCTCCATCTAAAAAGGCTAGGTTATCCAGTGTTATCTCTGTAGTTATGCTGCTATAGGCTTAGACTGCTGGAGGACATCCTGAGCACTTTCCACACTCTATTACTTTCTTCTACAATCTGCTCTTTAACTGCATTATTTCCTGCAATTTCAGCTGTTGACTTTATTTTTGCTGCTAAGCACTTAAACATTCTCCCTCTCCTGATACAGTTTTAGCCATTTGCTTAAACACGATTGACAGATGCTACAACCAAAGGAACTCAACCTGAAGTTGTTGTGGCTCTGCCTTAAACAAAGTGTAACCATACCTTAGACAAAAGTGCTGCTTTGCACTTTGGTTGCAATTCTGCAAAACACTAGCTCCTTTCTACAACACACTTGCTCCTGCTCACAACACACAATTTCATACATACATACATACACTTTGTTCAAAAAGTAAATCTCGCAGTACCATTGGGAAAACACAGCTATTCAAAATACAAAACACAGTGTGTCATTGAAAACAATTAGACACACACCTGAAAACAATTACTAACAAAACTGAACACCAATCAGTCAGCTACAAAAAGGCCTTAGCTAAGCCATTTTGGAGAACTTGCCAGCAGGGGGGCGGGGGGGGGGGGGGGGGGGGGGGGGGGCTAGAGGCAGAGCAAGAGGAGGACGTGGACGAAGAGGCCGTGCAAGGAGCATAATTTCTGATGACATTAGGGCAACTGTGGTGGACCATGTCATAAACCATGGTCTGACCATGAGGGAAGCTGGACAGAGAGTCCACCCCAATCTTAGCCGTTTCACGGTCGCATCCATCATAAGGACATTCAGACAGGAAAACAGGTGTGTCTTCAATTCCTCTACTACAGTAATGTAGCTTGAGTATTTACAGGTGCTGGCCAGTAAATTAGAATATCATCAAAAGGTTGAAAATATTTCAGTAATTCCATTCAAAACGTGAAACTTGTACATTATATTCATGCAATGCACACAGACCAATGTATTTCCGATGTTTATTACGTTTAATTTTGATATTTATAGGTGACAACCAATGAAAACATCAAATCTGGTATCTCAGAAAATTAGAATATTCTAAAGGCCAATGAAAAAATGTTTGTTTCTCTAATGTTGGCCAACTGAAAAGAATGAACATGAAAAGAATGTGCATGTATAGCACTCAATACTTAGTCGGGGCTCCTTTTGCCTCAATAACTGCAGTAATGCGGCGTGGCATGGACTCGATCAGTCTGTGGCACTGCTCAGGTGTTATGAGAGCCCAGGTTGCTCTGATAGTCGTCTTCAGCTCCTCTGCATTGTTGGGTCTAGCGTATTGCATCCTCCGCTTCACAATACCCCATAGATTTTCTATGGGGTTAAGGTCAGGCGAGTTTGCTGGCCAATCAAGGACAGGGATACCATGGTCCTTGAACCAGGTGCTGGTGGTTTTGGCACTGTGTGCAGGTGCCAAGTCCTGTTGAAAGGTGAAGTCTGCATCCCCATAAAGTTGGTCAGCAGCAGGAAGCATGAAGTGCTCTAAAACTTCCTGGTAGACGGCTGCATTGACCCTGGACCTCAGGAAACAGAGTGGGCCAACACCGGCAGATGACATGGCACCCCACACCATCACTGACGGTGGAAACTTTACACTGGACCTCATGCAACGTGGATTCTGTGCTTCTCCGCTCTTCCTCCAGACTCTGGGTCCTTGATTTCCAAAGGAAATGCAGAACTTGCTTTCATCAGAAAACATAACTTTGGACCACTCAGCATCAGTCCAGTCCTTTTTGTCCTTGGCCCAGGCGAGACGCTTCTTGCGCTGTTTCTTGTTCAGGAGTGGCTTGACACACGGAATGCGACACCTGAATCCCATGTCTTTCATGAGTCTCCTCGTGGTGGTTCTTGAAGCGCTGACTCCAGCTGCAGTCCACTCTTTGTGGATCTCCCCCACATTTTTGAATGGGTTTGTCGTCACAATTCTCTGCAGGGTGCGGTTATCCCTAGAGCTTGTACACTTTTTTCTACCACATTTTTTCCGTCCCTTCGCCTGTCTGTTAATGTGCTTGGACACAGAGCTCTGCGAACAGCCAGCTTCTTTAGCAATCACCTTTTGTGTCTTGCCCTCCTTGTGCAAGGTGTCAATGATTGTCTTTTGGACAGCTGTTAAGTCAGAAGTCTTCCCCATGATTGTGGTGCCTTCAAAACAAGACTGAGGGACCTTTTAAAGGCCTTTGCAGGTGTTTTGAGTAAATCAGCTGATTAGAGTGGCAGCAGGTGTCTTCTATATTCAGCCTTTTCAGAATATTCTAATTTTTTGAGATACCAAATTTGGAGTTTTCATTAGTTGTCACTTATGAATATCAAATTTAAATGTAATGAACATTGGAAATACATTGGTCTGTGTGCATTGCATGAATATAATGTACAAGTTTCACGTTTTGAATGGAATTACTGAAATATTTTCAACCTTTTGATGATATTCTAATTTACTGGCCAGCACCTGTACAGTACTGCCTCATCTTACATGTATATGTAACGTACATGTACTGTTACACCAGTACGGTACTGAAGGGTGGCTCCTTGTGTTGTGACACATATAATCATGTCTAGAGATATTTTACAGTACTGTAATACAAGTACAGTAAATACAGTAAAATACAGTTTGTATAGTACTGAAAAATAGAACAAAACAATTCCAAATACTGGTTGCATTGTTTTCTACAGAATGATCAGAAGACCCACTGGCGGTGGACGTCAACGCCTATTTACTGAACAACAAGAACTTGCATTAGTGGACATGGTCAGGGCAAATAATGCGATCCGTCTCCACCAGCTACAGAGTCACATAATTGCAGATAGACCGAGTTTTGGCAATATAAATACAGTATGCATTACCACCATTAGACGCATCTGGACAAAGCACCATATTACAATGAAACAACTGTACAGGGTTCCATTTCAAAGGAACAATGCCAGAGTGAAGGAACTTCGACGTGAATTCGTACAGGTAAGTGTTTCAGTCCTCTACATTTACAATACAAAAGAGGAGCAGTCAAATAGCTGAGTCTGTACCATTGGATCAGTACCACATTGACACTGTATATTCAGAAAGCTAAACCGGCCCCTGTGTGATGAGGTGGTTCAATTCTGTATCAGTGTAGTTGTGTACTTTGAGTAATGCCATCCATACAGTACTGTACAGTACAGTAATATGTACTTTTTCTTGCAGAGAATGCTCGCCATGGATGGAGCTGCTCAGCCTCATGAGTGTATTTACATTGATGAGGCTGGATTCAATCTGACAAAAAACAGACGACGGGGGCGTAATCTTATTGGCCGAAGGGCAATTGTGCACGTCCCTGGGCAACGTGGAGGAAATATTACATTGTGTGCTGCCATTAGCCTTCAAGGGCTACTGCACCGTCATGCCAAATTGGGGCCCTACAATTCACAGGAAATACTCACATTTCTTGATGGTCTACATGACATCGTCATACAGAATAGACCAGAGCAGCCCAGGTTTGTTGTTGTGTGGGGTAATGTTAGTTTCCACCGGGCTGCTCTGGTCCAAGACTGGTTTACTCATCATGAAGGATTTGAAGTGGTGTACTTGCCCCCTTACTCCCCATTTTTGAATCCTATAGAGGAGTTCTTTTCAGCATGGAGATGGCGCGTATATGACCGCCAACCCCACGCCCGAATGCCACTTTCACAAGCAATGGAACAGGCCTGCGGAGATATTGAAATCAGGTCAATTCAGGGATGGATTAGACACACAAGGGGATTTTTCCCCCGATGTTTAGCCGGAGAAGATATTGCTTGCGATGTGGACGAGGTCCTGTGGCCCGACCCCAACAGACGGCAGGATCCATACATGTAACTTCTTTTGTGTGAAGTTCAGTTTGTTTTATTTTTGCTTTACAGTAACTGAATTTCCTGTCATATGAATTTCACTACTGTAATGTAATTACAGTAATGTTGATTTCAGTATTTTATTTTTGGAATTATGAGAAACATCTGGAATTGTAACTGAATAAATAAAGTACAAGTGAAAGACTGCAGTGTTTTATATAAAGTAGACTAGTGTGTTGCCGCAGATATGAGAGTGTGTTGACATGTGGAAGTGGGCATCATTTAGTCATCAAAGTGAGGTTTTGACAAAGGATTGTTCAGTTTTGATGGCAGAGTTTGTATCTGGCATAGATGTGAATGGTTTATCTCCCAGTGTTCTTCCGTACTTCCTTGTGTGTGGAGTTTTGGCACCGTGAGCCAAGTTTTGCAAAGTGTGTTCAAGCAATGGACTAAAACTGTAATAACACTTACTTACACTTACTTTCCTTGACATTGAATGTGCTACTACTAGTCTGCCCGTTTATTTATAGATTCACTAGGATAAATACAATAAAGTTTATCTCTCACCAAATAGAATATTTACTAAGAAATCACAATGTAACCATAGAAACACTACTTGGTGTGTGTGTGTGTGTGTGTGTGTGTGTGTGTGTGTGTGTGTGTGTGTGTGTGTGTGTGTGTGCGTGCGTGTGTGTGTGTGTGTGTGTGCGTGTGTGTGTGTGTGTGTGCGTGTGTGTGTGCTCTGTCTTCTCCATTCCCAGTGAGTCATGGTGGATGGCTGCTTATACTGAGCCAGGATCCTCTGGAGGTTTCTTCCTGTTAAAAGGGAGTTTTCCTCTCCACTGTCGCTACAAGCTTGCTTAGTATGAGGATTGCTGTAAAGACTTTGACACTAGTCAGTGACTCGATGCAATCTGCTGGGTTTCTTATATAGGAAACTTTTAACTAACTGGTATAATGATCTGAGTTCATTTCAAATGTTCACATTGTGAAGTGCCTTGAGACGACTCTTGTCGCTATATAATTAAACTAGTCATGGGACTTTAACGTGTTAATTATGATTAATTAATTAGAAAAAAATGACACGGTAAAAAAAACTCATGCATTTAATCACAGCTTGCATTTCAAGCAAGGCAAAACCTTTGTCATTGCATGATTTCCTCGTAGACCGAATATCACTAACGCACAGAACAGGGTGCTCTGGTAATAGCTACTAAAATGGAATAAAAACGGAAAGAAATTGCCTTGCTTCGACTGATACAGGATTTAGGACACATGCCCGCCTCTTTTCTTAACTTGTAAAAAATAAACTACCTGAAAACTACGAAGTCCATGTCCCGGACATTTTCAGAGATCGTCTCTGCTGCTGCCCGGTGGCACCGTAAGCTTTAGAAAAGTTGAGATATGCTGTATTATTTATGTAACATTTGTGCAGCGCTGAAAGCTCCAGACGGAATAACTTTATCCTAACAGTAGTTTCTGAAAGTAGTCAGACCTGCTGCAGCTGGGAAGAAGTTCTGTGTCCTCACTTCTCTCTAAACCACGTGTCAGACGCAAGGCCCATGGAGCATTTTTATGTGCCCGTGAGATAAATATCAAATATATATTAAAACTGACCTGTTGGCCGATTTTACCGCAAAAACTACAACTCCCATGAAGCTTTGCGGCGTTAGCGTGGAGTCGAAGTGCTCCCTCCTTTGTGTTTTTTCCAGCGTCTGCTGCCGGTGTCGGTACAAGATCTGCTCGGGTGCAAAATCGGCTCGGGGTCCGTCGACTGCCGATGACGTCAAAGTAGTTGATTGGCTGAACATGAACCTGACGGAATTACGTAATCACGTTACGTTGTTATCACATTACATTGGTCCAGGCAAATCTTTCTGTTGGAGAGATGGACAACTTTTACAAAGAAATCCATCATTACCTCTTTGAAAATACACTTTTAGCATAGAGCTGCATGTATATTAGGGCTGAACGATTAACTGCATGTGCAATTAAATTGCGATGTGACAAAAGGAGATTTTCTAATCGCAAAGGCTGCAATTTGGCAGCGAGTGGTTAGCGCAATGCTAATATACATGGAAAAACCCATAGGAATGCTAATGCTAATATCACCGATTACATTCTTACAAATTATGAATTAGAAACGTGCCAAATGATTACATTTGGAGTCTAATAGAAAGTAAAACTACCATCAATCAAATAAGTACAGACAGGTATTTTAGTAAAGCCAGAAAACTTTTAACTCCAGAGTTTTGGCTAGCAGCTATGAGCGTAACTGAAATACGCATGGACAAGACGTCAAAAACTCTAAACACAAAATACTTCAATAAACGGGACACACTTCTTTCCTGCAAATACAATTTCACAGGTGTTGCTAATACCTATGATCCTTCAGGGGATGTGCTCAAAGAGGAGTTCAACATTATGAATAAAATATAGTGTTTTATTTTACAAATACCATTATAAACACACACGTCTTAAAAAACATTATTTTAATAACGAAACTGCTAAATTCTTTCCAACAGTATAGATGTGTAGTGTATTTTGTCCGAGTGGGTTTGCCGTACTTTGACGTCATCGGCAGCCGATTTTGCACCCGAACAGATCTTGTACCGACACCGATGTTGTGCCAAAAAATCATTTGCCACTGCGGGAACGCGCACAGTTAGGGTAACTGCATTTCTGGATGAAATTCAGTTCCCCCGGTATTGCGCCTTAAAACTCGGCATATCTAGCAATATGGACATTGAGAAAGCAGAGATAACCTCATCCGGTACTTAAACAGATGTTTATCGCAGATATTAGTTTTTTCCAGTTCGGAAGTTATTTTAAGTGTTGCTATTTGTCTTAAACGTTCCCAATGAGGATATATTAATCCTTTTTGCAATATTTGCGATTGAAAGATGGTTTGTGGTAACAACTGGCTTTCTTTATGTTACAGCCTTGATACAAAAAAATAAAAAAAACTATGTAAAATGGCACCCTGTATTGAATGTAAAGTCAAACGTTGTATAAATGGAAATAAACAATTCTCCAGCGATTTGATTTTTTCCCCTTCCTTTCTTTAGTCCACTTGACATGGAGCCACAGTTAACTAGTTTGGGGCACATTTTTACTTGAAAAATAGTATTTAAACTGATCAAGCTTTGGCTTTACAATGACACTGTGTAGGTTACTATCTATACATTACTTTGCTCTGTTTAAAAGTAACAAGATAAAAACACTTCAGCACATAAAATTAGGATTGTCACTTGCCAAATAGTGACTATAACCACCTGTTTACCTATAAGAAACGCCTCAAAATATCTTTCAATTCTTTATTGATGATTTAACTGTAGACAACAAAAATGGCATTTAACTTGCCAAAAAGTGATTGAATCGCTCACTTTTTCATGGAGGCTAACATTGACCACATAAGGGTTTTATGTATTATCTGTTGATGTTATTGTACTCATACTGTACTGTATCATCATAAACACCCTAAAAATGGCAACCAAAAAAAAATGGGATAATTTCCCTTGCCAAAAATTGATTACAGTATTCTGGTCACCTGTAAAGGGTTAAATTTACCTAAATATCATCTCTTGATGTTATTAGTCCCATCACAGGATGCTGGGTATCTTCCACAATCACAAACACCCCAAAAATGGCAACAAATGATCATTTCCCAAGCCAAAAATTAATTACAGGGTCCTGGTCACCTGTAAAGGGTTAAATTGAGCTAAGTATTACTTTATTTATTATCTCTTGATGTTATTAGTCTCATCACAGGATGCTGAGTCTCTTCCACATTCATAAACACCCCAAAAATGGCAAAAATTAAAAAATATATAAAAATATTAAAAAAAAAACAGTTTAACTTTTTTGAGCTTGTGTATATATATTTTTTTTACTTTCTTTTGTTTTTGTTTAAAGATTTGTTATTATGTTAGGTTGAATTTTTTCAAGGCAATAAGCTTGCCTTTGCTCACAGCTCATTGGCCAATAGCATTAATTAGTAGGCAAGTTGGTTAATTGCATCAACTTTCGGCGCATTTCGCAGTGTGATATCTTCAACACGCCTTGCAAGATGGATGCAACCTTGCATAGTCAAATTTTGGCTTTCAAAAATGAAGGGATATATCCCCCGGTCTTTTTCTTTCACAGAAGTCCAACTTTCGTCGAAAAGCCAAGAGTTTTGAGGTCCAAGGTCGGTTTCTTGGTTTGATAACCAGTTTTTCTGCTCATTACACAACCGCATAGTCTGCTATGTTTTAATTATTATTTTTTTGACCAGGTTGTAGAATGTATAAGTTGGCTTTACGTATACTTAACAGGGTTATCTTTATGAACTATTTATTATTTATTTATTTTAACTTTTTTTGATGTCAGTTGTAGTGTAGCTTATTCACTATTACTTCTAGACCCTACAACCAACTCTAAAATCATTTTCACCACCATATATTGCTGAGTATATTTTGGATCTATTTAGCATGCTACACAATGTGACAGGAATTATGCTACATTTCTTCACTGTCAGTCTCTGGTCCCCTCATTCCGGGAAGATATCCTACACCCTTTGTATTGGCAATATGATTTGATATCCTACGGGGTAGTGTTACAAGTTGCACTGTGCAATCAGTTATGTAAAAAAAATCGAACTTTAAATATTTTTGCTTGAAAAACTATGGACAACAGTGAAAGAGACAATCAGCGGTTTGGTGGACTCTTCTTGTAGACAGAGTATGTACGCCTAATGTACATGCTCCATACTAAGAATGTTTAAAAAGGTCAGTCATGAGTACAGTGTTTTTTTTCTCCATGAAAACAACAATGCAGTGTAAAGTATCAAATCAAGAAAAAACTTATTTGTGTTCCTTCATTTTGATCCATATTGTACTTTTTTTGAAACTCACATGGAATTACAGAACATATACCTACCTATTTAATGTTGTTAATCAAAAGTATTCCTGTTTTACTCTTTAGAAAAAATCTGTTTATGGACCAGTAACTTCAAGTGTATTTGTGTGATGCATATTGAATGCTGTTTATCAAATAGCATGGAATGTTTTTACCCAGGCTCTTTCGAAGCATGCCAAATGCAACATTGATATATGTTTTATAAATGTTATGTGAAATTTTCTTATTATATGTGATGAATGAGTATAAAGTTTTATATTGTTAATTATAATTTTTATCGCCTATCACAGATGGAGAATTGTTCTATGTTCGACATGCTGGCAAACCAAATACCTTAAAAGCAAAAGTGTTGGTTGGCCAACAGCAAGCCAACGAAATTTTCCTCGATTGTTATGCTGCCAGCAGGGGGAGCTCATTGTGGGCAAAAAAAGACCAGAGAGGCAATCTCTAAAAGGTTTTATTGGCCTGGAATGTCTGAAGACATAACATTGTGGGTCAGCGTTCAGTTACATTCTTGATGTCTTATCAGAGCTATGTAAGGTTGAAATAAATCTGTAAATATCAATCAACTGAAATCACATTGAGTTTTAATTCATTTCAAAAACGTACGTAATTTAGTGTTATCTTGAAAACTTCCTCTCAGGTGAGTCAGTGTGTGGAATGCCAGGCCAGCAAAACTGTGATCAAACAAAAGGTGGAGTACACACCAATAAAAGTAAGATAGATCTATATCTCCCACTCTGCTGTCTTACACACACACACACACACACACCCATATATATATATATATATATATATATATATATATATATATATATATATATATATACATACACCGTAAATCCTCTAATACAGGCCGGTATTCAATTAAAGGCCGTGTCTCCTATTTTGGCCGGTGTCGGAGTCAGCGGAGGTAAATAATGGCCGGTCTCTTATTGTGGCCGGGTGGAATGTGGTGACAAGCAAGTATGAGCGTCCCAGCGGCAGGGTTATAGTCCCCAAATCAACCAGCAGGAGACAGTAGAGGTTCACGCGGACCTTTATTGGGCTTTTTCTTCAATGCTTTGTAACGCTACAGACACGATCCTCTATCACGCTCCTACCACACAGAGTCACGGTGTCAGTTAACCATGCTAATTCAACCCCTCCACAGAACACACATCACCTTCCCTGTGGCTTACATAACACTCACACAACACGCAAATCAGCACATAGGAACTAGCAGAACGATAGGAAACACATATAACACAATACCCAGAATGCACCTGGCTTACAACCCCAGCCAGGTCATTACACTATCAAGTTCAAAGAGAACGTGCTGATTATGCTGCAGAACACTCTGGAGAGCAGCAGTAGGGGGTGTATGAACTAGTCAACTTCACTATACAGTAATCCCTCGCTACTTCGCGGTTCGTTCATCGCGGATTCGCTGCTTCGCGGATTTTTTCTTTGGAGCATTTTTCAGGGGGAATTCGCAGATTCGCGGTATTTTTCACTGATTCGCGGTATTTTTCTATGCGAAATATCAAGAAATTCTTGTTTTTTTCATCAATTTCATCATAAAATGCACTTTTTGTAATAAAACAAAAAAAAAACAAGTAAAAAAAATTTTTTCTTGAGTTTTACCCACAAAAAGAGAATGTGATCATACGATAATTCAATAGGGAGTGTGGTTTCACAGACGCGGAAGTGATAGCGTCGGTGAAACGCCGGCTGATCTAGGAAACCCCCGAGCGTTCGAGCGTCAACGAAGTGACAAGGAAATGCCGGGCTTTCCAGAAGTAAGTAAGATAACTTACTATGATTGTTCGTTGGATTGATCGGTAGGTTGGAAACTCTGATCATGAATCTGAAGAAACGATGACTGAGTGGTGAGCTGGAAAGGCGACTTCCGTTTATAGCGGCGGTTTGTGACGTAGGTGCAACGTGGAGGGAATCCCTGCGAGGGGCATGCTGGGAGTCCCTACTTCGCGGATTTTCACCTATCGCGGCCAGGTCTGGAACGCATCTACCGCGATAAACGAGGGATTACTGTAGTGACTTGTTATGCCTGTCATCGACTAGTCGCTGTCACGTGATAATGACCGGCAAGATGCAGCCCTCGGAAAAGACAGCAGCCTGCTGTCAGCAGGTGACAAGCTCTTGCGCTCGGGGGGTGGGGGTGGGGGGTGGGGGCAACGCGCTGTGCCAGACCGTGTACTGACACGCGATCGTTCATGTCGGTTCATTTCCTTTAATGTTTTCTGTCTTTTATTTGCGCCTGATGTGTATCGCTGCTGTGGAGCGGGGCACATCAACTTGTCCTCCGACGCACAGATCACTGATGCGCCCGGCAAGCAGGGAGCGCTCCGCTGTTTTCGCGGTCGGTAGATCTGCCTCCTGAGCACAGCCACAGTAACAATCAGGTGTCGCCACCTCAAAAACTAATTTAGCACGCGATCGTTCATGTCAGTTCATTTCCTTTAATGTTTTCTGTCTTTTATTTGCGCCTGATGCGTTTCGCTGCTGTGGAGCGGGGCACTGCGCGCATCACCTTGTCCTCCGACGCACTGATCACTTATACGGCCGCCAAACAGCAAGCGCTCCGCTGTTTTTGCGGTCGGTAGATCTTTTAGAACTGCAGTTCAAAGGTAACTCATGAGGTGAATATATATGAACCCAGGTAGCAGTTTTTCTTTAGGATTGAGAGGAGATGCAGGAAGATAATAAACAGACAGGACAGAAAAATAGTCAAATAAAAACAAGTTAGTTTTGTACCTGGTGGTTGCAACAAACAGACACCATTGAAGGTAATCAGAAGTGAGGAACAGAAAATGAAATAATTATTTTAATGTTTAGAGCAGCAGGAACTCCGAGAGGCTGCAGGCGCATCAGTGAGTTTGCGGCTGCTGCGCAGGGGGAGGGGGGAGAGGACTGAAGCAGAAACTACCGTTGTTAAAAGAAATGTGTTTAACTTTGAAAATGTGGGCGCAATTTTAATTGTCAAAAACTCCAGCGAACCATTAGTTCATTTTGCTCAAATATAAATAGAGGCCTGCCTCTAATACTGGCCCTCCTTCCAATAAAGGCCTGAAGCTTGATGAGCTTGAGTCAAATAAAGGCCCGGGCCTGTATTAGAGGATTTACGATATATATATATATATATATATATATATATATATATATATATATATATATATATATAAAAATAAATAAATTTCTCCTCTCGTTCCGTTCCAAGCTCGGGCCCTCTACCAGAGGCCTGGGAGCTTGAGGGTCCTGCACAGTACTGTACTGCACTTTTCTGGACTGAGATATATATCACAATATAGGCTAAATGACACTTGAGCCTGACATCAGTATTTCTTTTTGCAAAGGTTACTAAGCTTTTTGTACTACTTGGCATGGATTTGGTAGGAAAACTGAAGGCTACGTCTGGTGGATATCAGTACATATGTGCACTGATTGATTATTACACCAAGTGGCCTCAAGCATATCCCTTGAAAAGCAAAAGTGCAGAAGAAGTCACCCAGTGTCTCTTAAAGTTTGTGTACCAGTTTGAAGCCCCTAAAAGAGTCCTTACTGATCAAGGGAACGTTTGTCAATGAGGTATGTATTGGTGCAAACCTGTTTGGCTCAAAAACAAAGTGTTTTTAGACATTAATTGTAGCTGTTATCTTACACTGTACAATTTTGATTTATTGATTATAGTTTTAAGGTAATGTGTACATTTAAATTTAATTATCACAGATCAATCAAAAGGTGTGTCAAATGCTGGACATTCGGAGGAGCCTTTCTGCTCCATACCACCCCCAGACAAATGGATTGGTGGAATGAATGAATGGCACAATCCAAAGGTATACATTCTCTTTCAAATTTGTATATGTTTCGTAGCTTTAAACTGCTATCTTTTTTTTTTGGTTACAATTATCACTTGATTTTAGATCACACTTCAATCTGATTTTTGTTTTACCATTTAGACCCCTGAGTAAACTTGTGCAAAACAAACAAGAAGAGTGGGACAAGCATTTGGATGTGTCTTATTCGGCCTCAGAACCAAGCGTCAGGTGACAATGAAACTGTCACCCTATTTTATGATGTTTGGCAGAGAAGCTAGATATCCATCTGAAATCCCTGATGACTACAGGGTGAGGTTTCATCACAAATGTATGGCATTAACTTGTTTCCATGTCATATGAAGTCTATACACTTAATTTTTTTCATAATTTTTATTTCAAAGGCTGATAACAGTGTGGAGGACAATTTTTCCATAGAGGAGGCTACAGAAAACATAAAATGAGATGAAGCCATTCAAGCTATGTTGTTCTCAAAGACAAAAAATTAATAAATAAAAAAATCAAAGGCAACGTCTCTCCTATATTTCAGGTAGGGATGAAAGTGTGGTGACTCAATGTGAGGAGCCAACAGAGAAAAGGGGGAAAGTTAGATCCTAACTACCTTGACCCCTACACAATTGTTGGGATACCGTAAATCCTCTAATACAGGCCCGGGCCTGTATTTTACTCAAGCTCATCAAGCTCCAGGCCTTTGTTGGAAGGAGGGCCAGAATTAGAGGCAGGCCTCAATTTCTATTTGAGCAAAATGAACTACCAGTAGAATGAATAAAAACGGGGTGTGCCTATTTGAAACTATAAAATACTAGGTTCATTTATTGAAAATGTACAGTTACCATAACGTGGTACGGTTTGCATATAAAACGTTAACAACAAGGCTAAATTACAGTAGGGAAATACTGTATTGTAACAAAACAATAGCAAACATACCTGTACTGCATTTTAAACTGATGGGTAAAAACTGATTATCAAACAGAGTTACCTCACTCCAAATGTTTGCAGGAATTCCTTTCCAATCCTTTCTGCTTGAGGTACTTATTTACATTTAAAATGTTTACAGCAGCTCCTTTCTGCTTTAGGCACATTTGTTCTATTATATAGAGGCCAAACCAGGAATCTCTTATGCAGGAACGCCGTCCTGCCCTGGCCAAGAGATTCGTTGGTTTATTATCTGAAGCATCCCTTTTGTCTTCTGTGGATTCCTGAGGCCAAGGTTTTTTTTGAGGAATGTATGGGTGTGTGTGTTCTTGCAAATAAATACTCTCCAGAGTCTCGACTCGGTGTGAGAGGAAACCTTTCGTTTGGTGTGTATTGATTCTCTCACCCTTTGCAAAGTATGTTTTTGTTGTCTGTTTAAGGGTTGTTTACAATTTACCAAATTATGAATCTAATCCCTCTGGGTGTGCTTAGAATTTCTTTGAGGTAATATGGGAGTAATATAGAAATTATCCAACATTTTTGGTGCCAAAACCCGGGAGAGCAGAGCCCTTCAAGTGGGAGTTCACCTTTGGAGAGCCGCATGGCGCCACTTCCTCATCAAAAGTCCAGGGGGCTGAGAATTGCCCCATCGGCCGGCTGTTTAGCTCCGCAGATGAACTTCCATTAACAGGCTCTCGTGCTCGGACTCAGGGCGAGTCTGCCACTCAAGAGGGAGAGAGTTGGAGTTTTTGACAATTAAAATTGCGCCCACATTTTCAAAGTTAAACACATTTCTTTTAACAACGGTAGTTTCTGCTTCAGCCCTCTCCCCCCTCCCCCTGCGCAGCGGCCACAAACTCACTGATGCACCTGCAGCCTCTCGTAGTTCCTGCTGCTCTAAACATTAAAATAATTATTTCATTTTCTGTTCCTCACTTCTGATTACCTTCAATGGTGTCTGTTTGTTGCAACCAGCAGGTACAAAAACTAACTTGTTTTTATTTGACTATTTTTCTGTCCTGCCTGTTTATTATCTTCCTGCATCTCCTCTCAATCCTAAAGAGAAACTGCTACCTGGGTTCATATATATTCACCTTATGAGTTACCTTTGAACTGCAGTTCTAAAAGATCTACTGACCGCTAAAACAGCGGAGTGCTCGCTGCTCGCCGGTTGCACCGGTGAGGTGCGTCACCGGAGGACAAGGTGATGCGCCCCGCTCCACAGCAGCGAAACGCATCAGGCACAAATAAAAGACAGAAAACATAAAAGGAAATGAGCCGACATGAACGATCGCGTGTTAAATTAGTTTTTGAGGTGGCGACACCTGATTTGATAATGTTACTGTGGCCGTGTTCAGGACGCAGATGTCTGGAGCGCTTCAACAATCAGAGCTTTGCATGTGCAAGCTGGTTAAGGTTAGGATGGGGGTAAGGGGAATGTTAAATTGCAAGAGGGTAAACATCACAATTTGGTTAAATGTCCGTTTTACGGCGGGTGTCAGTACCGACGCTCTGGCACAGTGCGTTGCCTTCCGACGCGCAGGAGCTTGTCACCTGCTGACAGCAGGCTGCTGTCTTTTCCGAGGACTGCATCTTGCCAGTCATTATCACGTGACAGCGACTAGTCGATGACAGGCATAAAAAGTCACTATAGAGCAGTGAAGTCGTCTAGTTGACTAGTTCATACAACCCCATTGCTCCTCAGAGTGTTCTGCAGCATAATCAGCACGTTCTCTTTGAACTTGATATCAAATTTTCGCCTCCTCTTCGTCTCCGCACCTGCCATGGTTAAAGTTACCCTCGCCGTCTATCACTGGCAAATCAAAGGTGAGACGGATGACACAACCCCCCCCCCCCCCCCCCCCCCCCCCCCGTGGTACTTGCTTGTTACCACATTCCACCCGGCCACAATAAAAAAAAAACGGCCATTATTCACCTCCGCCGACTCCGACCAAAATGTGATACCCGGCCGTTAATTGAATACAGGCCAATATTAGAGGATTTACGGTAATTGGAAAAAGTGTGAATCTCCAGGACAGTAAAGGTATGATCACTCCCAAGATAAACGTGGATCATCTTACGCCCTGCACGGAGCGGAAACCCAAGGTACCCCGGAAGTGTAACGAGGATCCATTAATCAATCCAACTACTTCTGAGACTACCATTGGATTCTCCGCCCCTGTGAGAACTGCTCCACCTTCTGCTCCTGTGACAACCGCACCACCTTCTGCTGCATCCAAACCCCTGTGACAATCGCACTACCTTCTGCTCCACCCACATACCTCATGACAACCGCTCCACCTTCTGCTCCACCCACATCCCTCATGACAACTGCTCCACCTTCTGCTTCACCCACACCCCTTGTGACAACCGCACCACCCACATCCCCTGTTACAACTGCACCGCCTTCTGCTGCATCCAAACCCCTGTGACAATCGCACTACCTTCTGCTCCACCCACATCCCCCATGACAACCGCTCCACCTTCTGCTACACCCACTGCTCCTGAGACCACAGGGACTTCCACCACTTCAGTTGATCCGTCCATTATCCAAAGTAAGTATAACAAGTTGAAACAAAACAGTTTTTTTTCTTCAGTTTTTGTCACACAGAGTTTGGTGTGTGGAATGTTGGACCCTCAATGTATTATTTACATTAGAAAACTGTACCCCCAGAATTATTTTCCACACATATTTAAAAAACTATGACTGACTCCATTTGTCTGAACAAAATATTTTCATGTTTGTGAGTGTTATAACTGATAGAAAAAAACATTAAAAGTCAGCGTAAGGGTGCAATGCAAAAAAGTATAGTGTTGATATTTTGTCAACACTTCTTTTGATTATTGGTTGAAACTAACCAGACACTAAAATGTGAAAAACACAATTACTTTAAGCACCTTAATATATTGTTAATTGATTCATGAAATACATAGAACCAAAGCAGTTCAAATAAGACAAGTTTAAAGGGGCATTATGGAAGTGTGACAGCCAAAACATGTATAGAAATAATAAACGTCTTCTTCATACATTCTCCTGCAATGCCCTGGTCCTGTAGAATGAGTCCTGGCATTTTTACTGTGATTGCCTGTTTTTCTGTAAAATCACAGAAAAAGAGAGCTGCTCGGGTCGAGCAGGCTGCTTCATGCGCGTTCACGCTCAGGCATCGCCCGTAGCATTTGCTATCCGTAGCTTTAGTCTTTGTTGCTGTTCCTAACGTCTAGGGAAACAGTTAGCTACATTTCTGAGGACCCTTAGCTACTTTCTTCTAGATATTTCCTGCACATTAGCAACAAAATAGCCATTTTCACTCTGAACCATTCTTTGAACGTTGTTTCAGCTGTCATCAAGAATATAAATGTTACAGATACAAAAGACATCACTGGTGGTGCTGTAGCTCACCTAGTAAGATGTTGGACTCTCGTGCAGAAGAACCAGGTTTGATTCTAGATGTTAACAGTTTATTTAGAGTTTCTTTTTTACATTAATGGTATATTTTTTTACAGTAAGATGCCCAAATTTTTATTTGAGACTTGCCGAACGGCATTGAATTCACAGATTAAAAAAAATGTGGGTTCAACTTTCATTTCGGAACAATTTTTCAAGCAAGGGAAGGGAATGATCTGAGCATGCAGGACTGACCCATCTTAAACCTTTGTCGGCTGTGCTGAAGAGAAAGGTACAGAACCAAAGTATTTAATTAATTAGCTGCGCGTTCTCCTGTCCTCTGTCCTCCGGGCCACACACACACACACACACACACACACACACACACAAGGGACTGTCTCAGCTGTTATTTTTGTTAAGGAGTGTGCACGTACGGCATGCGCGCCTCGTGCACGAGCCTACTATTGAAGCTGCCGTTATGCTTTTGGCCTGAGGGGGCAATCGCAAAACTCCATAAAGTCCCTTTAAATACTAAAGCATTTAGATGTTAACGATGCATGGAAGGGGAAAAAAATGTATGTGCTGTTGTCCAAGATTGGACCATATAAAATTTTCTTCAGTGACATATATAACACTCGTCCACAGAAGGAACTGGAAAGTGAGGTAAGTATTCGTTTATATTTGGGTGAACTTTAATTTCTCTGCTTTTGTAATTGAATTGTATGTGCTTTTTAATAACAGGTTATCAATTCATGCCTGACACTGCTTGTCAAAAAAATTCAATGAAAAAAGTTGTGAAAGCGCCTTTGTGATTGACTCTTATGAGATGACAAAAATCTGGCAACAGAACAAGCCAAAGATGAAGGTATGAGAGTTTTTTTTAAATATCTGTGAAAGTTGTAGTTTCTTTAAAAGAAACGTCAAAACTCTTATTTTTTTCTGATGTTGCCTCAGATCGACCCACGTCTCTACAAGTATCTCACTGGAGTGGTGAATAAACAACATCATTGGGTGCTTGTGGTAAAGTTTAATTGCTTAATTTACAAATTTTCAATTAAAATCTCCTTTAATCTCCTATGTACCATTACATACTGCCATGGGCAAAATTGTTGGTACCCTTCAGTTAATAAAGGGAAAAAGTCACAGAAGCAACCTGAATCTGACAAAAGTAATCATAAATTCTATGAAATTCAACTAATAAATGTCAGAATTTTTTAAATAATGCTTTAACAGAATTATTAAAACTTAAACTC
The DNA here is from genome assembly GCF_043380555.1 of Nothobranchius furzeri. Classification (NCBI taxonomy): domain Eukaryota; kingdom Metazoa; phylum Chordata; class Actinopteri; order Cyprinodontiformes; family Nothobranchiidae; genus Nothobranchius; species Nothobranchius furzeri. The sequence goes on from NC_091756.1 coordinate 2,855,184, forward strand.
ATGAAACATGTCTGGACAAAAATGATGGCACCTTAAACGGAAAAGAATGTGACCAAAGGGACATTTTATTGAAACGTGTGTCCACTAATTAGCAATACAGGTGACTAGAATCTAGTAACCAGTCAGTGGGTCTATATATAGGGCAACATGTAGTCACTGGGGTGTTTGGCGTTATGGTGTGGATCACACTCAACATGGACCACAGGAAGCGGAGGAAAGAGCTGTCTCAGGAAAAAGTTTAAGAAAATGATAGAGCAGCATTTGTAGGTAAGGGATAAAAGACCATCTCCAAGCCGCTGGATGTTCCTCTGACTACAGTTGCACATTAATCAGAAATTTAGGATCCATGCGACTGCACCCAACCTCCCTGGACATGGCTGCAAGAGACAAATGATGATGACATTGATGACAAATCAAAAAGATGAATAATAGGAATGGTAACAAAAGATCCCAGATAAACTTTCTGTTGTGTTCTGGTTCTGCTTTGCTGCATCAGGCTCTGGGTGTCTTGAATAAGGGAAGGGTTCAATGAAATATCCAGACTATCAAGAGATTCTAGAGGTAAATGTGCTGCCAGGGTCTGAAAGCTGTTCTCAGTTACAGGTCGTGGGTCTGGAAACAGGACAATGGCCCAAAACACAACTAAAAACCAAGAATGGCTGAGAAGAAAACATTGGACTATTCTAAAGTGGCCTTCTATTAACTCTAACCTAAATCCACCTGAGCATCTTTGGAAGAAGCTGAAACCTGCCGTCTGGAAAAGGCGCCCTTGAAACCTGAGACACCTGAAGCAGTTTGCTGTTGAGAAATGGGCCAAAATCTCTGCTAAGAGGTGCAGAAGTCTCACTGACAGCTACAGGAATCGTTTGGCTGCTGTGATTGCCTAAAAAAGTTCTGCAACAAAGTATTAAGTTAGGGGTGCCATCATTTTTGTCCAGTCCTGTCACATGAGTTTATTTTTTTAATAATTCTGTTGAAGCATTGTTGAAAAACGATGTCTGACATTTGTTAGCTGAATTTCATAGATATTCTATTATTACATTTGTTAAATTCAGGTTGCTTCTGTGACTTTTAATTTTTCCCTGCATTAACTGAAGGGTATCAACAATTTTGTCCACATTTGTATGACCTTAATTTTACTTTATATTTTTGGGTCCCACAAAAATACAGGTTATGATACCAGGAGAAAGGAAGAGTCTCTTCTTGGACCCTTTGGGTGAGGGCAAGCTGGACATCAGTCACTGCAGTAACATTTGCAGGTAAGGATGTCTTGATCAATATTAATTTAAATTGGAAGACCAAATGCAGTAGGGTGTGTGGACACAATTAAACTTCCTAAATACATCTCTATTTCAGATCATTCATTAGACTCACAGGATTAAATGTTTCTCGATGGGCATGTGAAACAATTTCTCATCCAATTCAACAAGATGTCACTTCCTGTGGTGTCTATGCTTTAAAGGTATTTCCTCTTTTGGCAAACCAAAAAGTATTACTATGAATATTAGTATTATCCTTGATACGGTCTTGCAGCGTTTCTACCACAGTGATTGCCTGAAAAAAAAAAAAAACGATAAACAAGTTGTTTTAATTTTGAACCTTTAAAAAAATAAGCTGTAGATCACACATTGAATGAGTGTAACATGAAAAAATGTTTGGTACTTAAAGTGTCAATTCAATACTGTATGTCATACAAGTAAAACTAACGAGTACCTGTAAAAAGCAAAACTTTAATTGAATGTACATTAATCCAGTTCTTATTTATATATGAGATTCATTATTACACTTTTGCTTTACCAGTTTGCAGAGTGCATTCTTAGTGGCTCTCCTGTGGTATTTGACAACTCACCAAAAACAATCAGTGCTATTAGAGAGCAGATTGCGGTCTGCCTCTTGGAAAACACAGGTATCTTGGAGAAATATCATGTGCATGTAAAACCCCTTAAATTTATGGTCTTGAAACTGCATATATTTTTTGAGTTAAAAAATATTAAATACACAAGAATACTAAATTATAGTTTTCCTCTTATTTTTCTTGTACATACATAGATGACTTGACAGGAGTGTGTCATCTTTGTGGCATGACATACGGCGACACTCACTGGGTAACTTATCCATGTTTTTAGTCATAAATAGACTTTTAGAATATTACAATACACTGTATTAACATAGCACCTAATTGAGTTTAAGATAAATTAATGTGATTGTTTTAAAGTATCTTACAGTTTTTTTCGATTGCTAAAACTCAAAAAGCAAAAATGAGGCACAATTTTCACAACCTCTACTTCTGTTCCCAATCGCTTGACTCAGTTTATCACTACTTAAAATTTCCTGATCATATTAGAACTCTGATTTTCCTCCTTTACACTCTGATGCCAATTTCACATGACCTTGCTGTCAAAACACAACACACAATTTTCAGGTATTACACACACTTCTCTCATAAATTCTCAAAGCTTCAATCAACAACACACAAATATTCAAATCTCTAAACTTTCGGGTCTGGCGAGCAGTTTGCAATCAGGGACTGCAGCATAAAAGTAAGTTTCCACAAGGCTACCCAGGTGTATGAGTGGTTTCAGGACCACCCCCTTCCTCAATCCCACTGAGGAGTTTTTCTCAGCCTGGAGCTGGAAGGTGTACGAAAGGAATCCACAGAGCAAGGTCCCACTGCTTCAAGCCATGGAGGAGGCTTGTAGAGATGTGGCCTTTGAGGCCTGTCAGGGCTTCATGAGGCACTCGAGGCAGTACTTCCAGAGCTGTTTGAACCAGGAGGATGTTGACGAGGCCCTCTGGCCAGACAGAGACCGGAGGCATGATGCCCCATGATTATGCTTGAATGGGAGAGGGGGTGGGGGTGGGGGGTTTAACTGTAAAAATAAAGTCTTTTGTCTCCAAATTTCGGGGGGGGGGGGGGGGGGGGGGGGGGCGGCTATAAAATAAAATGTTTTGTCTCAAAATGTGTGTGATGTCTAATGTTTTTCTCAGAGAAAAGTGGGCACTGTCATACATTCAGTGTGTAATTCATTGTGTTCCATTTAGACAATTGTGTTTTCAGTTTTGCTCTTCAGTGTTCTTTCCATGCTTGGTAGTGTTCACCCAAAGGCTACTTGTGTTTAAGCAATGAATGGTATGTGTGTGTCATGTGTAAATGTGGCTGTGTTTACCAAATGAAAACATGTGTTCCATTTTGGGAACATGTTACGATATGTGATGGCAGGATTTTGTTGCAAAGGGAAGCCACGGTTTAGGAATTTGTTTGTTATGTTTGGGGTTTTGTCTGTGCAGTTTTGAAAGAAATGTACAGTTTTGAAAAATGCGTTTTAGCAATCGAAAAAAACTGTAAGAAAATTTCTAACTGAATTATTTTTACTTATTTTGCTATGTACTTTTTTGTCCTCTTGTCTCAAACAGATTGGATGTGATGTGTGCCCAAGATGGTGCCACCAAAAGTGCCTGAGTAAGCCACCAAAAGGAAAGAAAGAGGAATATTTCTACCTATTTCTGTGGTTAATTGTAAATAGTTTCTTTAAATGTTTCTCCTATTTAACTGTAAGTCCTTCTGGCTGATATATTTCTAACAAGAAACAGATATTTGGATGGAATATTTTCATGTTTATTCGAATATGATTGTGTATGACACCCAGCATCATAACAAATAAAGTAATATTTAGGTCAATTTAGCCCTTTACAGGTGACCAGGACACTGTAATCAATTTTTGCCATTTTTGGGGTGTTTGTGATTGTGGAAGAGACCCAGCATCCTGTGATGAAACTAATAACATAAGTCATCATTAATAAATATCATTAAAAATAAACATCATTACAAATTATCATAAATCATCAATAAAGAATTTAAAGTTATTTTGAGGTGTTTCTTATAGGTAATCAGGAGGGTATAGTCACTATTTGGCAAGTGACAATCTTAATTTTATGTGCTGAAGTGCTTTTATCTTGTAGCTTTTAACTTTTCCTGAATCCTCCAACGGGAGCTGCCAGTGTACGGCGCTCACAGCTGCAGTCAAACAGGTGGGAGGGAGAGACGAAGGCCAGAGAGCACATTGAGTTCCTGCAGGTTGACGACCTCGAAGCAGAAGTCACCATCTGAAGGCAGGGGGGGGAAGGTCGGGTCACAGCATCTGTTTACATTCCTCCTTTCGTGGGGGTGATATTGAGGCAGTTTGGAGGCTGCATTGGCGTCAGATAAGGATAAACAAGACTTTGTTTAGGGCAGACAGAGATAATTTCCTCTCTGCCTTGGAATCTATTAAGTGATCATTCATGTCCACCAGTGAAGCCAACTGTACGTTCTAAACATCCCCACACTGTCCGGCGACCCTCTCCGAGATGACATCCATCTTGCGCACTAACACAGGCAACGCCGCAAGGACCTTGTCCAGCTTACGGTTCACCTCGAGTAACGTCCCAGTCTGTGAGGTCACCGCACGGGCGGCACAATCCGTGGGTACGGGTCGCACTCCAATCGCTCCAGTCTTCCCAAATTTCCAGAAAACCAGGTATCCTCCCACTCCAATCAGAAGAAATCCAGTGATCATCAGGCCGAATATCCACAAATCTTCCACGTCCTCGATGGACAACTGAGAGAGGCACACGATTCACCAGACCTCCCAAGAATCGAGTGCATATCCCATTGCGTATGTCCCTTGAGGACAGGTGGGAGCCCCCTTCTCCGTTCTCATCATAGAAAAAATCTTATCAATTGCGTTGAATGACCAGTTAATTAAGTCCATTTCCAAAAAGAAGTAGTGATTTTCAGGAGAAATGCAGAGAGTGCTCTGTAGGCAGACAGGACAAGAGCCTTGGGAGAAGCAGATAAGGGAGCCGAAGCAAAAGCGTCTGTACTCTCTCTCTGAGAGCCGGAAGGTATGCCGAGTTTTAAGGCGCAATCCCGGGGAATTTTGTCTAGAAATGCAATTACCCTAACTGTGCACATTCCCGCAGTGGCTAATCATTTTTTGGCAGCCAGTCGCTTTTTGGCACAACACTGATGTCTGCAGCTCCGCAGTCTCGGACAAGCTACACTCCTCTCACTCAGCGCTAAATTAACTCAGCTATTTGCTGACGTTGAAGCCCAGAAACGGAGATTTTAACCGCTCAGTAATGTGTTCACGACTGAAAGATAAAGTTTTCCAACTAACTTCCAGACAGACCTGATATAACTCCAGCGAGCAGTGACACGCTCAGGTAGGGCTGGGGGTAAACGATTATTTTTAAAACGATTATTCTGACGATTATTTTATCGAATAGTCGACTATTCTAATGACTATTTAGAAAATTAATCTAATGATTATTTTTCTATTGCACAATTAACAAAAACCAGAAAATCTCAAATAAATTCCTCAAAAAAATTGATAAATTCTTACTGTAAGAGAATAAACACTACAGGCCTTCCATTTTGTATACCACTGCGTTTATTGTGTTGTTTGGTTATGTTCTGGTGACGTGTAGAACTTGGGAGAGCAGGCTGCTGCCTGAGAGGTGGTAGAAGATGGAGTGTCTCCATGCTGCTTTGTTTTGGTCACTTATGTGCGTGAGGCGAGTGGTCTTACGGGTTAAACCAAACTCAGGTGATATTTTACACTAAACCGAAAACCCACAACACTCTAAATGTAATAAAAGGGAGATCTACACCACAAAAAAGATGAACTCTAAACCAAAACGTAACAGCTTATCCCAACGCAAGAAGCTGTTAGCGAAGATGCTAACAGTAGCTTTACCAACATTAAGTTCAAGTTACCAAGTTTAAATAAACCAAAAACACCCAGCAGCAAACAGACCAGCACGGAGGAGAGACTGCTACCACCAAAACAGCTCTCCTCGTGTCTGAAAGAAGCTCCTTAATGAAGGGAGAAGCACTCCCGGTGATTTTCTACATCTGCGATAGACACGAAGCAGCGCATCTGACCCCGGAAGTTGTTGTCTGTTGCCGGGAGACGAAGGCGGGCAAAACAGGAAAATAATCTAGTAGTGGACGGACGTTGTTCCGGGTCTTCGGTATTTGGCGGAGATGTTAGTGAAGGCGGAGAAGAGGGCGAACTAGAGGAAAAACAGGCAGATTCCTCCTCTATTTACAAACTCCTGGGGATGCAACAAGTGGGCGCGGTGCGTCGACTTCCGGATCTGACGTCGACAAATTTTTAGAATCGAGCCGTCGACTTCGTCGAGGCTTCGCTACAGCCCTACGCTCAGGTCAGCATGACTGTGGCTGCTGTATTTTTGCTGTTTTTATTTTTCCTCCCCGACACACAACAACGTGGTCAAGCTGCTCAGACATGTTCAGCAGCACAAACCTATGTGAGCACCTGTTGTCATCTAATGTTGTCATTATTATGATGAAGATGAACAAAACAACAGGAGTCTCCTCCTCAGCTCAGATCAACCCCATGATGCAGGTATCTGGCTGGAACAGGTGAGCATCACAGTAAACCAGTGGAGCAAACTGAGCTTTAAATATGTTGGTTTTATGCTCTTTTTCTGCTCCAAAACATGAAAGTTAACAGGTGAGATGTTGCATTTTCATTTAAGATAAAATATTTTATTTTGTTGTTGGCCCGTGCGAAAAGATTTAACCTACAGTAAACAGGAAGTGGAAAGGCTGCAGATAGATGAATAGAATAGAAAATCCCTTTATTGTTCCTCAGTGGGGAAAGATAGATGTCACAGCAGCGATGACGCTTATTACAGGAGAACAAAAGGAGAATAAAAAATAAGAAAAAAGAATCAACAACAAGAAAACATAAAACCTGAATAGATCATCTTTGTGCCTGTTATACTGTCATTATTCAGGATTTTTATTCATATATATGTTTTTACTACATTATGAGTAGAAATACTAACAAAATCACCAAATTATACAAACAAGTGAAACTGGAAAAATTAGAATCTGGTGCAGTCCGTTTATTCCAGTAATTCAACTAGACTGAGAGACAATATAAAGGCTCATACAAAGGCTGTTTTCTATTTGCAGTTATACATTTTAGTCTTGTTTCACTGATACTTTGAATAATTAAAAAGCATTTTTGTTTAGAAATTAAAAGAAAGTTTACAGTAATATTACCGTATTGCCCCGAATATAGGACAGCTCAGGTTATCAGTCAAATGAGGCTTTTATTCAGACCTCGCTGTACTCACTCATGCTGCTGTGTGGTGGACCATCAGCCCGCTACACCTGCCAACTCCTCCCAGAACGTCATACGGGCGTGTAATGGTTAGACCCCGACCATAAAACAACCCCAGATTTAAAAATTATTTTCAATGAAAAAAAAAAACCTCTCGTCTTATATTCGGATCAATACGGTAATTACCATGTCTCATGTTTGATTCTCTGTCTGATCATTCTAATTTTAGAAATTGCTTTGAGGGCACATTTTCCTGGACGGTTAAATGAGATTAATTTAGATTAATTAATTACAAAGCCTCCAGTTAATCAGAATTATTTTTAAATCCAGTCCCACTCATAAAATAAACTAAACTGAATTGAAATTAAACTCAACAGTGACAATCTTTTCCAGCTCTGACATAAGTGTTGATCTTACCTGCTTCTGTGGTATAATGACCAGGCCAGTTGTCTACACTTGGCCTCACTGACAGCCAGGGGCCCTTCATTTGACTGGTTACTTTCCCCTCCAGGAGATCCAATGAGTGTGGTGGCTGGTTGACAGCAGCCCATGTATATAGTTGGTCGTGCTGCAGAAAGAAATTTCTCTTAAAAACTTTGTAAAGAACACAATCTCCTTGTATAATAGCTCAGCTTTGTAAAGCCATTGATCTAATCTAAAGCTAAGCAGAGCCTGACTTGCCTTAAAGGGTTATGGTGTCACCCGAAAGCCTTAAATTCACCTCAGCTCTCTTTGCTTTTTGGTAAATTCAATGAGGTAAATTCTTGCTTTAAATTTGATTCACTGCTGACATGCACTTATGTAGATTCAAAAATGTTTTTTATTGTATCCATGAGACATGATGCAACAACATTTTTGGTGCAATTATTTCCATGCAGAAAACAGTGAACAAGCATAAAGTACACAGCAAAATAGAATAAAACACAAAAGTATGTATCAAAATATGATCAAAAATCACAGTGTGCTACACCTGCACACCTTTGTTATTATTGCACTTTGCTCTTTATCTAGTGCACATGGTCAAATGGGCCATTTTACAGCATTCAGCACAGTAATGACTGAAATATAAAAACTATTTCTTAATTCATTTGTTTTTCTCTTCATGGATCTGAAATGTCTGGCTGAAGGCAGGACATCAATGTAAGTATGTCCTGGGCGTGATGGGTTCGTACGAATTTTCTAAGTTCTAGTGAGAGAGGACAGCCGACTATCCCCGGTCCACTTTGATGACCATGTGACGCGCTTTCGTCTGTGCTGCTGTGCAGCTGGAGAACCACTTCCTAAAATGGGGTTAAGGTTTGGACTGACCCAGGATGGCGCCAGTTTATGTGGATGCTGTCTGTCTCCTGTGCACTTGTTTATATTTGGTTTTGGTCTGCAATATGGTTCTGTTGCTTACTTACAAAAAAAAATACTTTTTTGGCTCAAAGCAACTCGGCGCCGCATGTTCCACAATGACGTGTCCTGGTTTTAGGTCATTGGAGGAATCGTCGTAGGCGCCGGGGATGCCGTCACAGAATGCACGTGGGCTTGTGCGCCATGCCGCCTCTGTTCTGGAAGGAGCTGGACTGTCTGGGCCTGGCAGCCATCTTGTGGCGCCGTCACACCTGCTGGATCCTCCTCCATCCTGCTTAGTGCTGCTGGTGAGATTTGAATCGAGGATACCGCTGCAACGTAATCTTCTGGTGCCTCCTTACCGATGGAGGTGTGCAAATCTACGCCACGTGTCTGATGCTGAAGTTGTCCCCATGTCTTCGAACTCAAATGCTGACAGATTAACAACTGCGCTGCCAGTCCGGCTTGGCTTGATCAACGCCAGGTTGGTAATGAATACAGTTTTTATTTGAAAGTACTGTTCTGATGCTCAAGGGCTTGGATTTCGGTGTATCTGTGAGACCTGGATGCCATTGGGGGATTTGAGAACTATTACCAGCGGACTGTAGCTGTTTTAATGTCTAGAGCCCCTCTCGTAGAGGCAGTGGGCTGCTTATTTTTTATAAATCCCATTTTAACTGTAAACAGCTGAATCCTTTGTAGACTTACTGACTGTAAATGCATTGAAGTATGATCATATTTTGACCCTAACCGTTGAAACATCAGTTGAGGCCATGCAGGAAGTGGACCTCACAAGATCAATTAACCCTCCCACTATCTTTATGGGTGACCCCACGAGGAAAGTCGACCATAGAGCAGGATTGATGGTTTATCTTTTGTGGCAGGGGTGAGGTGGTGCTCACTCCTCCTTGGAACTTCATTTAAAAGAAAACAACACTATAAGTTTAACTTTAGGGTTGTATAGCCTGTTGAGTACATTTTATCAGTTGATCAAAGAAAGTTATTTCAGTACATTCCTTTATTAAAGTGAAAAAAAAAGGTGACAGATCATTTGCTGCTGTGGCCCCCAGACTCTGGATCTCTCTCTCCCTGAGCCTGAGATCAGTGGTCTCAGTGGTCTCCTTTAAAAAGCAGCTGAAAACTCACTTGTTCAGGCTGGTTTTTGTGTGACCTTCATCACCTGCTCCTTGTTCTGTTCTCCCTACCTATTCCACCTTCCTCAGGATCCACTGATTTTCCTCTTTCCTATTCACTCTCTCTCTCTTTCTTTACATGTTTTAATCACAATTGTCTAGATTTTGCTCATTTTAAATATATTTTTAATAATTTTCTAAATAATTTATATTTTACATTTTTTGTTTTTGTGAAGCGCCTCGTGATTTTTATCTTGAGAGGCGCTATAGAGATCTTTTCTTCTTCTATTGGTGACTGTCAGGTTGTGAGGATGTTTAGGACCCAAAGATGCAGATACCCAGATGACAAGAGGCAGGAGGAGATTCAAAGTAAAAATCCTTTTATTTTTAGGATAAAGAACAAAAAGTGATCCGAGACCGAGCCAAAGTCCAAAAAGTCCTGGGGAACAGGAACACCTAAAGCTCTTCTTAGAGCACAAAAAACCTGGAGACAAAAAGCTCAACAAAGAGCACGAAGACCTGAAGGCAAAGTTCACAACAGAGCACGAGCAACGCTGACAACATACAACAATGAACCGACACCAGACACAGACAAGACAGAGCTTATATACACAGGGAGAAGTGATTAGGGAAAATGGCGGCAGGTGTGTGGAGTGAGAGCTGGAGGGAAGACAGGTGAATCTAATAATCAAAATGGGCAAACAGAAACAGAGGAGGGCCAAATAAACCTAAAAAACTAAAACACAAAACTGAACCTAAAGGCTGCGGGAAGGATTAACACACACACACACCATCACACACACAAATGCACTAATATAAACAGGAATGGGGAATGGACATAAACACACACACACACACACACACACACACACACACACACACACAATGAACTGGGCAATGGACACACACCCACACACAGCTGGGGACAAAGAGGCTGGAGCTGCAACTTGGGGCACAGAGGATAACTCAATGAACACTGGACCTGAGGGGATGATAGAAAGGTCTACAAACAGAAGACACCATATAGAGACGCAGACATGACACATGAGGGCGCTAGAGGACACAAAAGGAGTAACAAGAGAACAAATGGAGGACAAAAGGAGACACATGAGATGAGACGCCGACACAGACCATGGCAGTGACTTTGACTACTTAGATTTTATGAACAGCATAGAAAAAGTTGTTCAAACAGAATTTGTTTAAACAATTTATTAACTTTTATTTTGTTCTATATTTTTTCACGTGGGATATGGCCAGCGAGGCAAACAGCTGCATGGAGCAAACCGTGATGGGGGTGTATGCCATCCAGAAGGAGGGTGCTGAACCTGAAGATGACCCAGAGGACATTGGTGTCCTGATTGAGGGTGTGGAGGCTCTCACTGGTGTGGGTAACATTGCACAAGCATGTGCTCTGTTGTTTGGACTCATATACTGTTTGAACCTGAGCTACCCACCTGAACTTAAATGCACATTTGAAGTCTTCCAGAAGATACTTCTAAACCTTGATGGACAAAAGCTCTCTTCAAAGGTACAGTTTCTGAGAAACCAGCTTATGGGGTGGGTGCACTTGAAAATGACAGAAGATTTTGAATGGTTCATTGGTGCAATGGTGATTTCCAGTATTGATGATTAATATTTGAGTTGCATAGGGTTACATTATTTATTTTATTTCATTAAAATGTATTTATTTTAAAAAATGTTTAGTTTTTGGATTCTCTCTGTTGGGCACTTCACCTTTATGTGTAGCACTGCAAATGGATCAGAATTACATACTTGATTTCTTTTGTTATTTATTTCTTTTGGGTTTGTAGTATAGGTTCTAATTCACACATACTGCTGTCATGTGTTGAACTGCCAATGGTAAAATGGAGATATCATAGGAGTACTTTAGAGTCCCCCTCTTTTAATTTTATTCTTCCAAATGCTTTTTTTTTGGGGGGGGGGGCGCTTGCATAACACAAATATAGTTGGACTTCAGTTCATGTTTGTGTTAAGGCTTATCTGTGCTTGAGCACTTAAAAGAATGTTGGGATGTAATGGCATGTTCAGTTTGTAGAACAAAGTCTACATTTCACAAAAATTTAATTGAGGGGATTCCTCCAAGAAATATTATTTGCTGGTTTCAGGTACACTGTTTGTTGTTTTTATGTGTTAGATGCCTGTAAAGTTTACCTGCACTGCCACCGGTAGAGTTCACTCTTTATTATTTTAATGCATCCCCTTTGCTTACTGGCATTTAAAACACAGCAAAGCTATGTTGCTAGCTTCGAAGGACTGAAACCAAAATGACAACACAGATATATAGAAATGGCTCAATAAACTAATTATTACAATTAGACACACCAAACATTGTAGACTTTGATTGAATTTGAAAAATGATTTGTCAACTGTAATTTAATTCGATTTGAAGCCCTCTATTGTTTTAGTTTTACTTCCTAAAAGTTATTTGTGTTTAACTCCCTGTACTTATTTTCTATGGATTATGATTTTTTCCCCCCATATTTTTCTTTTGGTGTATTGCTCCTGAATTATTTCTATACTTTTGGTACTTTTTATTTATTTATTTTCAAATTCACACCATACTAATTGTATTTTGTCATTTTTTATTTTGCCGAAAGGGAAATGTTTTTAATTTTATATAATTTTTTACAATACAGTTAACATAATAGTTTATAGAGCAATTTTTACATCCGTTTTCAGTTGTGGCAGTTTTGGTTCCACTGTCTGATTTGCATGATTACAATGGAATTTCCTGTTTAAATAAGTTTTCTGGTGTTTACCTTTGAAATTGCACTATGCTTGCAGAAGATGTACAAAAATGGTTCGCTTTTATGTTGTCTACTAAATCCAGTTAATAAAGTTAATGTCATCATAATCTAATTGTGATTTTTTTTATTGTAAAATTATGGATTCTAATTATGTGTAACAAATGAAAACAAATCTAATTGAAATACATAGATTGATATGAGTAAAATCATCAACTCCCATATTGGCTCATTAAGCAAGACTAACAGTAATTGCCTTGATTAACAAGATAGATCTTCAGACAAGAAGATTTAATTGTGTTTTCTCAAGTTTTTAACTGTTGTTGAATGAATTAATAATTTTTTTATTCTACATACTTAAATAAATAATTTTGAGTCAATGAAAGGATACTACATTGATCCAGTGTAATCTGATTAAATCATACCACCAAATTCCAATTGTGTTCGTTTGACATGATCAAAAATGGGTTATCGTACTTGGTTAAATTACGTGGAAATAGGTGCCATGATTAGATTGTGTTCATCCGACAACTGATTTCTTTCAGTGTGCGATCGTTCATGTGGGCTCATTTCCTTTTATGTTTTCTGTCTTTTATTTGTGCCTGATGCGTTTCGCTGCTGTGGAGCGGAGCGCATCACCTGTTTTGTCCTCCGGTGGCGCCCCTCACTGATGCGGCCGGCGAGCAGCGCGCACTCCGCTGTTTTTGTGGTTGGTAGATCTTTTTGAACTGCAGTTCAAAGGTAACTCATTAGGTGAATATATATGAACCCAGGTAGCAGTTTTTCTTTAGGATTGAGAGGAGATGCAGGAAGATAATAAACAGATACAGGACAGAAAAATAGTCAAATAAAAACAAGTTAGTTTTTGTACCTGCTGGTTGCAACAAACAGACACCATTGAAGGTAATCAGAAGTGAGGAACAGAAAATGAAATAATTATTTTAATGTTTAGAGCAGCAGGAACTCTGAGAGGCTGCAGGCGCTTCAGTGAGTTTGCGGCCACTGCGCGGGGGAGGGGGCTCAAGCAGAAACTACCGTTGTTAAAAGAGATGTTTAACCCTTACCCAATGTTTAAATTTTCTACTGTTTAAGTCATTAGAGCACAAAAAAATGCACTTAGAAAGCTTCCCATAGAAATATATATTATTTCATAAGTCCCAATTTTTTTACATGAATTTCATCCTTGACTTCAGCCCTAACAAAATATAATAAAATATGTGTTTCTCAGATTTAACCCCTTTATTGCCAGGTTTATTAGCAAAACCCGAAGTTTGAAAACTGTACAAAAAATGAAAAAATCAAATCATTTTTTGTGTGTTATGTCCAGATGAGCTTTTTGGTGGGTAAGTTGTCACAGCCTTGGAGTGTCACAAATAGGCATAAAAATATTTTTAGCTCACTTTGTAGTTTTTGTGTAATGTCATATTTTCTAAAATACTCACATTAAAGTCATTAGAGCACAAAAAATGCACTTAGAAAGCTTCCCATAGAAATATTATATAATATTTCATAAATCCCAATTTTTTTACATGAATTTCATCCTTGACTTCAGCCCTAACAAAATATAATAAAATATGTGTGTGTTTCTCAGATTTAGCCCCTTCATTGCCAGGTTTATTAGCTGTCACGAACTCCTCCCGCTGACTTCATTTCAATCATTCCTGCCACCAACGTGGCGGCTGACGTCATCACGCCGACACTACTTAAGGAAGTGCCGGCGTTTCATTCATTGCTCAGTCATCGTTCTCACCAGACTTTGTTCCAAGTCTCCAGGCTTACCAGCCCTCTAAACCTTCAAACTAAACCTTAAGGAGATAACCACGCTGGTTATTTCCATCACTCCGCGTCTGGGCAACAGATCCTCTCAGTCACGCTTAGATCTGCCAACGAACCTGACATTAGCAAAACCCGAAGTTTGAAAACTGTACAAAAAATGAAAAAATCAAATAATTTTTTGTGTTTTATATCCAGATGACCTTTTTTGTGGGTAATTGTCACAGCCTTGGAGTGTCACAAATAGGCATAAAAATATTTTTAGCTCACTTTGTAGTTTTTCTGTGATGTCATATTTTCGAAAATACTCACGTTAAAGTAATTAGAGCACAAAAAAATGCACTTAGAAAGCTTCCCATAGAAATATTATATAATATTTCATAAGTCCCAATTTTTTACATGAATTTCATCCTTGGCTTCAGCCCTAACAAAATATAATAAAATATGTGTGTGTTTCTCAGATTTAGCCCCTTCATTGCCAGGTTTATTATCAAAACCCGAAGTTTGAAAACTGTACAAAAAATGAAAAAAATCAAATCTTTTTTTGTGTGTTATGTCCAGATGACCTTTTTTGTGGGTAAGTTGTCACAGCTTTGGAGTGTCACAAATAGGCATAAAAATATTTTTTGCTCACTTTGTAGTTTTTGTGTGATGTCATATTTTCTACAATACTCACGTTAAAGTCATCAGAGCACAAAAAAATGCACTTACAAAGATAGCCAGTTGAACACTTTATTAAAGCACACGAACAAAGAAAAAGTGTGTGTGTGTGTGTGTGTGTGTGTGTGTGTGTGTGTGTGTGTGTGTGTGTGTGTGTGTGTGTGTGTGTGTGAGGGAGAGAGAGAGAGAAACACAGAGGGGAGTGAGCTAACAGCTGCAGGCTGAGCACACAACTGTTGAGTGCTCCTTGCACACAGCCTGTCCACATGCTTGGCAAAAGCGTGCATGCACGCTCCTCTTCCCCCTGCAAAGGTGTCATTTTTTCTTTGTCTGCTCCTGGGCTGGAGCTGTCTCTGCTTGCTGCTGCACCTGCAACAAAGCTGCAGCGCTGCTGGACCGCAGCAAGCGAGTGCGCCTTGCCTGGGCTGGTCTCACCATGGAGCTCCCAAGCTCCTGCAAGAACAGCCTTCGGCAGATGCTCCTCTTCTGCTGGTTCCAGGCCGGTTCCAGACAGCCACAGGACCAGGGCATTGTAGGCGCTCACATCTAACATGTTGCAGAAGAGCAACATGGGCCAACGTCTGGTCTTGCGACGGCAGCTGTATGTTGCAACGAGCTGGAATAAAAATAAATGAATAAATGAATGACATATGCAATTACGTTGGCGAATTATAATAAAATAAAATAAATAAATTACCTTGTCCAAGTTGTCAACTGCCCCTTTGCAGCGGTTGTAATCGATGATTACGGTCTGCTTCTGCTGCGGTCCCTCCTGACTGACTTCCCCTCATCTTCAAGCTGCTGAAACACCTCCAGGGCTTCATTCACGTTGAAACTTCTTCTCATGGTTGCGGTTCAAAGAAATGAATCCTGATCTGAGTCTCATATATGTACTTTTAGTCAATTGGTGCACCTGTGTAAGCTGCCCCTACTGAATGTAAACAAAATTCGACTCTGCAGGAATTTGTTTTGCAAAACAAATGTACACCTTTGAAGTTTTTCAGCCTTCATCTTAGCTTTCATCCATGCAAATGCTTTATACTTATTGAAATAACACTTTGCAAAAGTAAAATTGTGAATGAATATCTGAAATTTTGCAGAAAATCCTTTGATTTCTGATATATAGCATGCCTTTAATGAATATTCATGAAGTCAACAGAGTGTGAGAACCTGTGCCCCCCCCCACACACACACACACACTCCCATTGCCCACACCTGCTCAACCACTCCAGATAATGATCACAGATCTGTCTTTTGAAGATCTGTAAAGTGCTTTGATACCTACATACATGCATGCCTGCACAATCACACACAAAGGAACACATGTCAAAATGCTATTTTGCAGAATAAGCTAATTTTGTACATTCAGTCAGGCTTATTTTTTGAAAGAACACTGAAAAAGCACAATTACCAAAAATTCAGAACACACACATGCAAACTATTGAATGGCACCTCTAAATAACACACAAATCTTTTTTTTTTTGTGTGCAAAATATGTATTATAATGGGCAGTCAGAGGTAAAGAAATACAGCTAAATCATTCAGTTTAAATGCTGGTTCAGCCATTGCCCTGCTATATATGGAGAAAGTTTGCCATGTAGTGAAAAACGGTAAAAACTGCTTCTTACATTTGTGATGAGACTGTAAACATGGGCACAATCATAATTTTTTTAAATTATGCCAATATTTATGCTAATTAAAAATATATGATTTACATGAAAGTCAATGGCACAAAAATGCTTCAATGTGCTTAAATGTACAAAATGATTTCCACATTTTAATAAAGTAGGTTGAATATTTTTTCAAACTTTTTTTTGTAATTCCTTCCAAAATACACATCCTCCGTAAAAATTAGATAAATTGCATTAACATAGCCAAAGTTATTCACACAAATACACGTGTCAGCACAAAAAAATGCTCTAATGTGAGGTTAGGGTTAAAAATGTGGGCGTAATTGTAATTGTCAAAAACTCCAGCGAACCAACCAAACCCCCACCCCCCACCCCACCCCGCGCCGCTTCAGGTGTATGACGTCATCAGCGACAAGTCAAAGTCGACTCGATTTTCATTACTTGACTGTCGACTTTTAAAAAAATTAATTCATGCAACCCCTAGTAGAATACCGTGGTATCGACTCTTCAGTCCAGAGATGTCTCGGGTCACAACAGCTGGATGGATCTGTGCGTCTGGCGGACTCTTAAGGAGTCTAACGATATCAGCTTTGTTTCTGCAGGAACTGTTTGCTCATCAGCTTTGTAGGTGCAAAAAGGCTGTGACGACGTGTCAAAATCTTTGATGGTTAAAGAGGTTTACTACTGAAGTGATTCTCTAGAACTGTCGAATCACTCAGGATGATCCAGTTTTAAGGTTTTGATGTTATGATTTGCACAGCCAATCAGAGGCTGACAAGTTTGAGAGATGTTACCAAGACAACTCAGAAAAACGCCTTCTTGATACAGGATGTTCTGACTGGGTTAATATTATGTGTGTCAGTGTTTAACTTAGCCGTACTTGTTATTGTGTGAGTGCAGGTGTGAGGACCTCGTCGTCAAAACATGTTGAACACATGGAAGGTTCTAGTAGACAAACATAGCATCATATCTATTCAGTGAGCACAAATTAATGAAGCATTTCATTATACTATAATTATTATAAGTAGTAATAAACAAATGTTTATTTAATGATTATGTAGATTATAAGTCATGGAAGAAGTTCATATTGATTTAAGAAATCATTCTCGAATTTAGCAATTGATTCGAGCTGAAGTTCTTCCTTCTGTGGAGGCAGACAGATGGGACCTTGAGAAAGAAAGTTATTGTTTAATTTTCAGACTTGCAGAGTCTGAATCCCAGCTGGTATGAAGTCAGGCTCATTTAAAGGGAGCACATGCAGTGCTGTGTCTCCTTTCTGACCAGATGTGGAAAAGATGTTGAAAGGTCAGACTGTACCTAAACTGAGCATTGCTGAACGTTACACTGCTTAGGGAGTTCTAATGTTGACACTGTAATTAACTATGATATGAAATTTTCAATATAAGTGCTGAACCATTTCTCAAGCTACAAAATGTCCTCAACCTCCCATATTGCTGAGCACAGTTTGCTAAAAGTTAATACCTGATTTATACGTCTCCGTCTGCGTTGGTGCAGAGACACACAACGCCATTATGCGTCGGTGCACAGGTTCTCCGACGGGCTCACAGAGGGTGACGGAGACATGCCCAAAATTTTATACATCCGTCAAAAGTGATGGAGACCGCAAGCTTGTGATTGATCAGGACGCCACTTCCTGTAAAGTCGTCACCAGCACCGCTGTAGCTCCGTTAAAAAGTAAACAGATATTTAGTAGCAGACCCAGAACAGATTGAAGCACGTGTCACGGAAAAAGTCTGAAAATATTAACATTTATTCACTCGTAAGTGAAGGAGCCCAAAATATGGAGCAACATGGGCGGACTCTATGAGAAACATGGGTTTAGAGGTGGCAACCGCATGAAGAGGTGGAGGAGAATTAAGGACAAATTTGTCCGTGTTATAAAGTCTCTGAAATATATAAACACATTAGTAAACACACTATAATGGACCGGCTGGATACTCGAGTGTTATGATGGCAGGATACCACAGAACAGAGCTACGCCCGCTGTTGTCCTAGCGGGGAATAGCTTAGCAACACTTAGCTGCCTGAACAGAAGTTCGAATGTGAAAACTTTTCCGACACTCCGTGTGTGTCTCTCCGTTACGGAGCTCACAGAGAAGTATAAATCAGGCTTGGGTCTTAGGACTTCATTTAACATCTCGTAAATATGAGTTAGCTAAGTAATAATAATAAGAAACTATCTCCAAATAATAATGAGATAGCTATCTCATTATTATGAGATAAAATTAATCATTAATCTTAATAATTATTTTTTAAAATAATTATTATTTTTATCAGGATGGCAGAAATGGGCTTCCATAAACTATAGAGTGTTTGTTATAATGTGAACAATCACACAAATAACTGGATTTGATCAAATCATTGGAACTGAGTATTACAGCTACAGTGTGAATGTAGCTTAGGTCGCATTGTGCCATCCTGATGCCTAAAAAGGTGAAAAGCTCCAACATGAAGAAGCCAGTCTTCACTGGGACACAAAGACACCACCACCACAAGAAGATAAGATACAGGACAGCTACATACGTCAAACTTGGCTGATGCCGTGGAGGCAATGTGGGCAGTGCTGCCTCCTAACTGCTCCCGGAAGCAGTCTGTGAAGGGCAACAGGAGGCCCATGGCCAAGATCTTAGAGCAGAGCCTCTCAGCCTCCTCTGGCTCCTCCTGCCGCTGCTGCAGGAACAGCTTCTCCAGAAGAGTACGACCTAGATCGCCACAGTTGGAACACACAAACACACCTAGTTACTGTCCTGGTTTGTGCTGTTCTGCTCTCAGACCTTAAACCTGTGGAGATTAACTGGCGTTTGTTCTAGTCTACAGCAGATGGAAGCTGGGCTGGCCTGTTTCTAGCTTGTTTCACCCGTTTTGAAAAACATCTATTTAATTAAAGGAACGTGGTTGTCTCTGAAGCCAGAAGCATTGCCATGGTGATGTTGTTCCTGGGACTCCACTGCCTTGCAGCCCCGACGCCGGATGGCTTCTCTGTACCTTTGCGTACATGATCATCTGAGATGCCGGGAACAGGTTCACAGCGTGGAGGTGAGGGTTAGCAGCCAGTCATTACACCACATTCAAACAAGGATAGCTGTTGTTAGTGCCAGAGCTTAACTTGAGCCTGTCTTATTTTGAAAGGACGCGTACCGGTGACTTTCTGCTAGGATGCAGCAACTACTCTTTTTTTTTTTTTGCCAGATATTTTTATTGAAAATTTAACATTAACTTTTTGAAAAACATAAACAACTAAAAAGACAATAGGACAACAAAAAAGAAAACAACAAAACCAAACATTGAACCCCCCCCACCCCCCCCCCACCCACCCACACACACACACTCTTACACACCCCCTCTGCTCTGGCTCAACTCCTCATATCACATCTCAATATCTGTCAGCAGCTTTTGATACGATCGATCATAACATCCTGATCTCCAGACTACACACATGGGATAGCATCTCAGGTTTGGCCCTTGATTGGTTCCGGTCCTACTTTCCTAGCAGGACCATCAGCGTCATGCTGGACATCTTCTCATCACAGTCAGCCTCCCTTCCCTGTGGGGTCCCACAAGGATCTATTCTTAGCCCGTTACTGTTTTCCATACATGTTCTTCCATTAGGAGCCATTCTCAGAAAGCATGCAGTTTCATATAATCTATACACGTATGACTGCTAAACCTATTTTTCACTTAAACCCACCGACTCCACCAAGCCTCTGTTTGATTGTCTCCATGATGGGAAGGAATGGTTGGCAGAAAACTTCCTCATCTAAATTTCTCTAAAAAAGAGGTAATTGTTTTTAGCCCCAACACTGCTAGAGTGACCCAGTCACCTGACCTCCACTCTCCCTCTCCTCAGATAACATCCTCCGCTTCAAATCTGGGAGTAAAAATGGACCCGGTTATGAAGATGGACGCTCAGGTCAACAGCACCATCAAGTTCTGTTTCTACCACTTTAGGCAAATTTCTAAATGAAAGCCCATCCTGAGTGTCCGTCTTCTAGAGTCAGTGATTCATGCCTTCATCACATGCTGGCTAGACTACTCCAACTCCTGTTTATACGGCATCAGCAAAGCAGCTCGTTCCAGACTTCAGCAGCACAGATTCTGACTGGAGCTGACAGAAGACAGCACATCACACCCATTCTGAAAACACTGCATTGGTTGCCCGTTCAGTTCCTGAACAGAACTACTACTTGCATTCAAATATTTGAACAGTCAGGCCCCTCCCTATCTAAGCAAATTCCTCCATTTCTACCACCCTTCTCGTGCTCTTAGGTCTGCAGATAAACTCCTCCTCACCGTCCCTAAGGCATGTTTGAGGACTCGCGAGGAAAGGGCTTTTTGTATCTGTGCCCCAAAACTTTGGATTTCACTACCCCTTCCTGTTAGACAAGCACCCTCGCTCCCCATCTTTAAATGGAGGCTGAAAATGCATTACTTCTCCATGGCCTTCGATTCTTAGCATCAACAATTTTTTATTCCTCCTTCCACTGTGGTTTTTCTGTCCTAAATCTATCTGACCCTTTTTAATATTTGTATTGTTTTTATTGTTTTTGTTTGTTTGTAACCGTACTTTGTTGTATTATTTTTTATTGTTTTTAATGACTATTTAATGCTTTTGTAGTTTTATTTTGTACAGCGCATTGGTTGGTTGTAATACCATGTTGAAAGCGCTTTTAGAAATAAAATGCTATGGTATGGTACTTGTATATTTTTGTTTTATGAGTTTTTACTTGCACTGGTTTTATGTAATATTTTTTATTGTTATGTCCTGTAAACCACTTTGGACACCTTCCATGGGTGTGGAAAGTACTATACAAATAAACTTGATTGACTGATAAAAAAAGCCAAATGAAATCCAAACATTTCAGATGGACCGTATAACAGCTGCTAGCGTTGGCCCTGCCCTCCCCTCCAAACCTTCACAGTTTGGAGGCTCACGCTGGTGAGGAGACACCATTAGTTCTAGTAACACCTGCTGATGATTGGACAACAGCAACTTCTCGCGCTCGAAGGAGCCTCTATATTACAGTTCCTTTATCCGTGTCCATCCTAGAGCTCCTCTCTGACCTTCATGCTTATTCAGAGCAGCTGATTTTTAAAGTTAGCAGAGTTCATCCTTGGTAGTGGGTTCACTCACTCATTTAACCCTTCACCACTGAAATCAGCTTGTTCATTACAATCCTCCTAAATAATCCTCCAATCATCCAACTGGAATCCTTAAGGGTCCCGTAACATCCATCCTGTCAGAATAGGCCTTGGGAGCCCAGGTGTTACTAGAACTAATGGTGTCTCCTCACCAGCGTGAGCCTCCAAACTGTGAAGGTTGGTCTCCAAACATGAACTTTAAATTCATGCTTTTATCTCCTCTTGTAACACTTTAACATGTTTTAAAAGGCTTGCATCATGATTTGTTACACCTCCCAGACCAAAGATAAGATAAAACGTTATCGTAGACACTATTGAGACGCCATTTATGAAATATAAGTTATTTTCCTGAGCCATTACTTCAGCTAAGATATAGGATGTCTGGATTTGATGAAACCATGCTGTCTCATGCAGTCCTATATGTGTAACTGTCACGGCTGCCAGCCTTGAGTGAAGAGCAGGGTCCAGGATCACCCAGCTCTAGTGAAACAGCCGGTCACCGCCCCTCCTTCTCCTCTCTCCCAGGCTGCTGAGGAGCACAGCTGAGTTGAATCTTCCTTGATTGCCAACACCTGCATATAAAGGCTGTGCCTTCAGCAGTCTGGGAGGCAGCAGTGCAGTGGTTCTGTTTCGTTCCCTCCTGACTGCCAGTGGCAGTAAACAGAGTGGATGTATCTCCTCGCGCTCTGCGCAGGTCGAGTACTAATGTAAACAAAGTCACGCACGTGACACGTAGCGCACCTGGTTACGAGTCTATAAATTACATGCCGATAGCTACGTTCGGGTCTCTTTGATCTTCTCGCTGTTGACCTGGCGTGCTTCACTGGTCAGTCGCTCCGTAAGTCCGTGATTCGGATCTTATCGGTCTAGAGGTGAGTTCTGCTTCTACTGGCGTCTTCCTGCCCGGGACCGTGTGGTCGGAGCGCTCGAAGGAGCCCTCTGGGGCGGTGGATTGACGCTGTTATCTGTCATTTGTTACTGAGTGCGAGCGGTGCGTCCGGCGCCATTCGGACCGCCGCTGCCGGCTCGGATAGGGCTCACTGGCGGTCGTAGGTTTTCCCCTGTGGAAAGGGGAGGGGGTTGCGGCCGGCGAGCGCTACAGGTAAGTGCTGCTGGACGTTCTGACCGTGGAGGTGGCACGCTCAGATTACCCAGCCGACACACACACGTGTGTTGTTTTACAACTCCAGGACTGAATTGCGTTCTTCAGTTTTCCTCAAAGTCCTCGCTCAGTTCCTGTGGAGTCGCTGGCGTCTCCCACACCGGTAGGGATGTTGGCGTGTACGTCATGCGGGGCTCCCCTCCTGGTGGAGGACGGCCACGACTTGTGTCCAAAGTGTCTGGGCGTCAGTCACCTCAGAGAGGCACTGACTGACCCATGCATGAACTGCAGCATTTTGCCGCTGGCGGTGTGGGAGGACAGGCTACGTCAAGTAGAGTGCCTCCTGTTTGAGTCAGACCTGCCGCCCTCTGGTATCCCTCCCCCGTGTTCCGGGAGATGAGGGATAGACCGGCTGAGGAACGCGGCAGCCCGAGGCGCAAGAAGCGGCGTGTGGCGCACCCCTCTCGCCAGGAAGTGGACTCTTTGCGGGCAGAGGTGGAACAGCTCAAAGCGCTGCTGACCAGAGCCCCGGACGAGGGGGGCTTGGACGACCTGATCTCTATGAGGGCCTCAAATTCT
This sequence comes from Nothobranchius furzeri, assembly GCF_043380555.1. Classification (NCBI taxonomy): domain Eukaryota; kingdom Metazoa; phylum Chordata; class Actinopteri; order Cyprinodontiformes; family Nothobranchiidae; genus Nothobranchius; species Nothobranchius furzeri. The sequence goes on from NC_091756.1 coordinate 2,878,461, forward strand.
GAGTTTCAGTCCCTCAAGGAGGAGGGCCCCTCTCCGGGTTGTAGTCAGGGGCTGGTAGTGGAGCTTCCAGGCCTGGGAGGTCACGGAGACTCTGGGATGTCCCTCCATAGCTCAGCAAGCTCAGAGCTGGCATAGGACTCCTGTCAGTTGCGGGCGATTTTGCGAGCAGCACTGGCCAGGATTGGACTGGACAACGAGCCGGTGGCCCGTCCGGCGGGGAATCTCTTCTTCCGCCGGGCTCTGTCGGCGCCCCTGTTTCAGGTCCAACCATCGCCGGCCTTTGTGAAGGAGCTGCAGCGGTGCTGGGGGGACCCGAGACAGCTCTCCCACCATGGTAGGGATGCCAGGACCCTGGCATCGATGCGGGAGGCAGGAACCTACGGGTTGGACCACATGCCCCCGGTGGACCACTGCGTTGCCGCTTTGGTGCTCTGCCCGGATGAGGCATTGAGGGACAGGGTCAGCTGTCCGAGCACCCAGTGTCGGGTGACCGACAGCTTACTGTGCCGGGCTTACGACATCGGGGCAAGGATGGCGCGCACCAGCAATTCGCTATCGGTGCTGTTGCTAGCCCAGTCCCAGTCGGGCTGCAGTCGGGCGCAGCGGGGATGGCACTGGGCGATACAAACGACGCAATCCTGCAAACGTTTGGGCTGATGTCCAGGGAGCTTGGTCAGTTGATGGGTACACTGGTATGGCTCGCCGTCAGGTCTGGTTGGCGCAGGCCCCGGTGTCGGATGACTGCCGACAGAGCCTGCGCGGACTGCCCGTGGTGCCGGGCCAGTTGTTTGGGCCCGAGGCTGAGAGGGTGTTGGAACGTCGGCGGCAGTCCAGACAGGCCGCAGAGGCCTGGAGTGGGCGTAGCGGGGCAGGGATCCTCCCCGCGCCACAGTCCAGGCCACGAGGGGCACGAGACCCTCGGCGTTGGTTTCGTCCGGCCGCCCCCTTGCAGGTCACCCAGCAGACCGCGGCTGCGGCAGGGACTTGGAGACGCTTGGGGGCAGGTCAGGCACCGCCCCGGGGATCCTCGGGGCAGGACAGGGGCCGCCGCCGCCCCAGGGCCCCAAACAGGCGTCGGGACACGGCCTGAAGGCTGTGGGCCGGCGGCGGGCAGATTTACACCACAGCACCTGGCCCTCTGGGAGGCCCAATGCGGAGACGCTTGGGTGGTTCGAACCATGTCCCAGGGCTACAGGTTGCAGTTCCGCCGTCGGCCCCCACCCCCTTCAGGAGTCAGGGTGACTTTGGTCACAGATCCTGCACGGGTCAGCATCCTGATGCAGGAAATAGATGTTCTCCTGGACAAACGGACCATAGAGGTCATTCCTCCTCATTTGCAGGCAGACGGCTTTTATTCAACGTATTTCTTGGTGCCGAAGAAGGACGGGCCCCTGCGGCCGGTACTGGACCTCAGGGGTCTCAATTGGTTCCTGAAGGTGCTGCCCTTCCGCATGCTTCGGACTCGCGATGTCCTTCAGGTGGTTTGTCCGGGAGAGTGGTTTATGACCATATATCTCAAGGACGCATACTTCCATGTCCCAATCCATCCGGGTCACAGGAAGTACCCCCGGTTTTCTTTCCTTGGGAGGGTGTACCAGTTTCTGGTTCTGCCATTCGGCCTGTCTCTCGCCCCCCGAATTTTCACGCGGTGCGTCAAGGCAGCCCTGAGCCCCCTGTGTCGGTCGGGGTTGAAGGTCCTGCCATATCTCGACAACTGGCTCGTCTGCGCGCTGTCGTATCGCGAAGTAGGTCTGGCCACGGCCAGGGTCCTTGCCCACGTCGAGGCGTTGGGGATGACGGTGAACCTGCAGAAGAGTTCTCTGGTTCTGACTCAGCGGGTGGATTTTATTGGCATCGCCATAGATTCTGTGGCCATGCGGGCGAGGCTGACCGAGCAGAGGAGAGTCCGGATTCGGTCTTTGCTCCGGGCCTTTCGCCTTGGGGCGGCACCCCCGGTCCAGGTGTGGCTACGACTGTTGGGGATGCTGGTCTCGGCTTCTGCACTGGTGCCTCTCGAGCTGCTCCACCTTCGGCCCTTGCAGAGGTGGTTCAACGGCTTCCGCCTGGATCCCCGGCGACACCGACGGGTCGAGCTGGAGGTCACGAGCAGCCGTGTGGCTCTTTTGCGTCGTTGGGACGATGTCGCCTACCTGAGTCTCGGCGTCCCGCTTGGCGTGGTTCCCGCTAGACGGGAGGTGGTCACGATGGATGCGTCACCCCGGGGGTGGGGGGCGCATTGGCAGTGCAGGTCGGTCCAGGGGTTGTAGAGCCCCCGTCAGGCACGGCTTCACATCAATGTCCTGGAATTGAAGACAGTCTACTTGGCGCTGAGGCGCTTCTTGCCCTTTCTGCGGGGCAAGCACGTGCTTGTCCGAATGGACAGCACCTCGGCGGTGTTCCACATAAACCATCAGGGGGGCACCAGGTCATTGCGATCATTGAGGGAGGCTCAGACGCTGCTGACCTGGACTAACCCTCACTTGGCCTCCGTCAGGGCGCTGCACCTTCCAGGGTGGAGGAACTCGGTGGCGGATTGCCTGTCCCGGCGGGGTCTTCCCCCGGGGGAATGGAACTTGCACCCTCAGGTGGTACAGAGGGTGTGGCATCAGTTCGGAGAGGCCCAGGTGGATCTGTTCGCCTCGAGGAGCAGCACACATTGCCCCTTGTGGTTCTCCCTGGCAGAGGCCGACGCCCCTCTGGGGATGGACGCCCTCGCCAATGCCTGGCCGTTGGTTCGGCTGTACGCTTTCCCACCTTCTCCGTTGATCTTACCAACCCTCCATCGGGTGAGGGACTCGTCACACGAGGTCCTTCTGGTGGCGCCAGACTGGCCCATGAGGATCTGGTTTCCATTGCTTCTCAGTCTGCTGAACGGGGAGCCGTGGTGGTTGCCGGCGAGACGGGACCTCCTGTCTCAGATAGAGAGGAGGATTTGGCATCCGTCCCCAGATCATCTTCGGCTCACGGTGTGGCCATTGAAGGGGGCAGGCAGCCCCCATTCGGCTTAGAGCCCTCCATCCAGCAGGTGCTGGATAGTGCCAGGGCTCCGTCTACAAGGGCTACGTACGCTCGCTGTTGGCAGCGGTTCTCTACCTGGTGTTCCGGAAGGGACGTGGACCCTGGTTCTTGCTCCCTGCATGAGGTTCTGCGGTACCTCCGGCACCTGTTTGACAAGGACCGGGCCGCCTCGACCCTTAAGGTACACGTGGCAGCTATTTCGGCCAACCACCTCTTGGTGGATGGCAGGAGCATTGGGGCTCACTGTTTGGTGACCTAGTTTCTGTGGGGCGTGAGAAGGTTGTGTCCTGCCGTGTGCAGGACGGCACCTGCTTGGGACCTTCCCCTGGTCCTGCAGGCCCTGTGTGGGCCACCCTTTGAGCTGATGTCTACTGCCCCGTTGGCAGTGGTGTCTGTGAAAACCGCCTTTCTCTTGGCAGTGACGTCGGATAAACGGGTCAGTGAGCTGCACGCACTGGACATCAGCCCCGCCTGCCTGCGGTGGAAGGCAGATGGGTTGGGGGTGACGCTGTGGCCCAACGTTGCTTTTCTTCCCAAAGTTCTGCCCTCTGGCTACGTGAATGCCGCAATCGAGCTGGGGGCGTATTTTCCTCCCCCATTTCATTCGGAGGGACAACGGCGGGCGAATTTGCTGTGCCCGGTCCGGGCACTGCAGCTCTATATTGTGGCCACAAACACTGTCTGGCAGTCGAACCAGCTGTTTGTCACGGAGGAGTAAACAGGGGTCGGGCCCTTCCGAAGCAGAGGCTGTCGCATTGGGTCGTGGATGCCATTGCGATGGCTTATGCGGCAGTAGGTGCAGTGGCTCCCCCTGGGATCGTGTGCCATTCCACCAGGAGTGTTGCTACATCCTGGGCGGCGATGAGAGGTGTGCCACTGGCGGACGTCTGTGCTGCGGCGTCCTGAGCAACTCCGTGCACGTTTGCATGCTTCTACCGCCTCAACGTTGGCCACGCTCGCTTTGGCGGTGCTGCCTCTGGTGGCTACCTCCTGAGTGACGGTGAGTTTTGTGTTCCTCGTGACACTGCTGGCATAAGTCATCCACTCTGTTTACTGCCACTGGCAGTCAGGAGGTAACGAAACAGAACGGAAGTTACGGTGTAACTATGGTTCTGTGAGTTCCTGGATGACTGCCAGTCACAGGGGTCCCTCTGAACTTCTCGGGCGAGAAGATCCCGGGAGACCCGAACGTAGCTATCGGCGCGTAATTTATAGACTCGCGACCAGGTGCGCTACGTGTCACGTGCGTGACTTTGTTTACATTAGTACTCGACCTGCGCAGAGCTCGAGGAGATGCATCCACTCTGTTTACTGCCACTGGCAGTCATCCAGGAACTCACAGAAACATAGTTACACCGTAACTTCCGTTCTGCTGTCCTCCTGGTTTTTGGTTTGGTTTCAACCCCTTTCGTTTAGATTCATGTGGACAAGTTTAGCTCTGAGTGAGAAGTTTTGGATGATCCAGTGGGATCTTTTTTGCAGTTTGGTTTTAAGGTTAACTTTGTTTGTGGCAATTTTACTGACCTCGGTTTTAAACACCTTCATTGTGGTAAAGCTTTTTAAAATAAGTTTTTACCAGGTGTTTTAGTCAGTATATTGTTTTGGAACTTTTATCAACTTCGGGATTTTAAAACACCTTCTGTTCGGTTAAGCTTTTAACAAAGTTCTAACCAGGTGTTTTTATAGTTGATAATTTGTTGTGATGTTAACCTTTTAGAGGGATCTGTTTGCACGTTTTTAGAACCTTTTTGTTACAATAAAACCCTTTTAATATCCACTGTCCAGTCTTGTGTTACTCCCATCCTTCACATTTTACCAACACCTGTCGGGGGCGTAACAGTAACACACACACACACACACCATGACTAATTTAACTACATTGGGCAGCTTTTGTAATAATATCATCTCTTATTCCGGAGTAAAATAAAGAAACAAGCTAAATCATCACATATCTGTGGCATCAAGAAGCATCTTGTGAGTTCACACACACACAGGGATGGAGCACAATGTTTACAACTGAATTTGCTCCTGTATCAACATGTTTAAACTCACAGAGGCCTGCAGGTCTCCTCTTTTATGAGCAAAGTGCTGGAATCCGCTTGTAGGAGTGCTAAACATTATTTTGCCGCTGCCGTGTGGAGCAATTGGAGAAACACATTTCAAACACGGAACCGAGTCTGGCTACCGAACCAAGCAGAATTCGGATGACGTAGCACTGGTGCACGAAGGTGCGGATGGCTCCCTATTAAGCCTATAATTTTTTTACTCAGTAACGGATATGATTGAAAATGTAGCGAAGTACAATTATTTAAAAAAAACATTCAAGTAAAAGTTAAATATTTTAAAAACGACTTAAAAAGCATAAACACACAAAAAGCTACGCATTTACAGTAACGTGAGTAAATGTAATCCATAACTTTCAGGAATGCAAGAAAATATCGATATGGCAATATATCATGCTATTTTTTCCTGCAATATATCGATATTCAAAAGCCATGTATCAAAGGTATCAATGTGGCAATATATTGTGATACTTTTACTTGCAATATTATATTGATATTCAAAAGTCGTTTATCAAGTTTTTGGAAGAATTTTCATGCAAATATTTGTATTTTCCTTTCTTTTGGTGCAATCCAAACGCCGACCGCTAGTTGGCAGCAATGTACAATGGGTTTTGTTTCCACCACTGAAATGTAAATCCCTCTATTATGGTTCAGATACTTCATGTTAAACATGCTACGTATCAGTTTGGACTGTTTATTGAATTCTCCTGCAATAAGTTTAATCTAAAAAAAATCACTAATATTGTCTGACTGAAAGTATTGCAGTATATCATGATATGTCCTATTGTCTCCCCTGTGTCGTGATATGTATCGTATCGCCATAATTTCACCAATACACATCCCTAGTTACTTTCCACCTCTGCTCATATCTGTAAAACAATCCCAAAAATTTGCTTCAAAACTATTAGTACATCCTCTCAACATATTTAATTTTTTTCCAGTCTCAAAAAACAAAGTGTTTCTTTATCAGCTTGATACAGAAGGTGGATTTGGGGACTTCTACTCCAGAAGAAGTTGGCATTTGGCCAGCAAAGCTGTAAAGGCAATTATAATTTTCTCAGTGGAATTTAAATTAGTTGAATCCACTGAAGTGCCAAAAATGGCAATCAGTGGACAAGGCTCTAAACATAATCCTATTACAGATGATATTGCCAGTCCAGAAATTACGAACCTGTGGACAAAAGAAAAACATGTGACTTAAATGACAACCAGATCTTGAACTACGTTCACATTTGTCTTCTACTCCTAGATAGATAGTAGACAATCTAACTTTGGAATAGTGGACTCTGTGCAATACTTTAAACTGAATAAGTGAGAGGCGAGCACAGGAATAGATGTTACTAGCCTTACAAAGAACACCCTCCCACTAATCATCACCGAAGTCAATGCCCAGCTTTTGCTCCCGGACAGCTCTGAGTTTTAAACTAGAGTCAACGTTAAAGTTAAGGATGTGACTATAAATCTGTGAGATGGCCCCTCTGAGCTGAATATTGCTGGTAAAAAGAAAGAAAGAAAACAATCATTTATATAGCGCCTCTCAAGATAAAATCACAAGGCGCTTCACAAAAACAAATTTAAGTGTAAAAAGATCCAAAAAATTTGTTTAAAAGGAGAAAAAAATGTAAGGAAAGGGGGAGAGAAAATAAATACGAAAGAGGGAAATCAATGGATCCCGGGAAAGGTAGTGTCTGATCGGCTCGGAGTCCTGCACCTGCTGATGACATCATATTACACCAAATCCACTTGGCTTTTACACTTAAGTTTTGGAAAGACATCAGCAGTTTTGTTAATAAATTCTTGTTTGTTAACACCTAAATGTTTTCTTTCTAATTGTAATTTGTTAATAAAACACCATATTATCTTTGTTTTGTAAAGAATGTGAAACTGCATAAAATTAGACTGCCAAATGAGACAACAGTTCTTCTATGTGAAGCCACTTCTGTTTGTGTTGATGTGGAATTCCTCTGTATATTTCCTTAGTTATTATATAAATTCATTAATTCTTTCAAAATGTTGCTTGGTGTCTTTTCAATAAAGTTCTTATATTTTATTTTGCCCCATTTCATGAAAATCAAGAGCTTTTGAGGGTCACTGTTTATCAGTTGATATCTTTGCTTTTATTTTACATTTACTTTGGGAATTCAAACATTTTCTCCAAAAAGTGTAGATTTTTGGACTACAGGACTACAACCGCTAAGACAACAACCGTAAATTTGTTCTGACCAATCAAAATCTTCATTGTCAACGTGCTAACGTTGCTTGTACGGGTTAGGGTTAGGTGGAGTAGATGGAGTAGATGTATCTCAGTGACATCCCCCTGAATCAGTACCTTGACCAAAACAGTTTGGAGTAGAGAGTCACTGGCAATGCACGGGCCGGCGCATGTCACTCAGGGTTAGGGTTAGGGTTATGTGGTATCGTAGCTTCCGTAAGCCTTACGTTCAGCCAATCATCTACTGTGACGTAATTTTCAGACGCAGTACCCCGAGCCGATCTGGTACCGACAACAGTGTAAGAACAGTAAAAAATAAGGAGAAGGTCATGCAAACGCCAGGTTGAACAAGCGAGTTTTCAGCTGCACTTTAAATGTTAGCAATGCCTCCCAAAGTTGACAAGAAGAAGCAGAGGGGCAGTTAGGAAAGTTTTTGGAGACAAAATGTCTTACCTGAAAATACCTAAACAAGTTATTAGCAGGTAAACCAAACAACAATGACAAATTATCATAGGAGTTAAAAATACCATCTGAATAAAGATTAGTAAAAGACTGTATACCCCACTGACACCATGAAGTAAAGCTGAAATCTGATGGAGGGAACGAGTGATTGTTACACAGTGGGCCTAAGGAGAAACTGAGACTAATCTAAAGCGTTTTCTAAACTGATACCAAATCTTCAAAAGGATTTAGCAGGACAGGATTTGGCTGGAAGGGATGAATAGACAAGAGCAGGAATATTAGTAGCTAAGCTACATGATCTGGCCTCTAATAAACACTGAGGTAAATTAGAAGAGTCAAACCAGTATTATTTTTTGGAATATTAGAAGCCCAATAATAAAACAGAAAATTGGGAAGGACAAGACCTCCGCTGAACTTACATTTCTGCAGCAATGGTTTACGAACTCGAACAGACCCAGCACCCTAAATAAAAAAGCTGACTGGGTCAGCCTTCTTTCTTCCTCTGATGACATCAACGATCAAGTCGACACAGTATCATCATACATCTCCTCTGTGTAGACAGGATGCTTCTAATCTTAGCACTATTCCGAAGGTGGAAAAAGGAAATCCTACAAACCTGTTTAATGTGGAAATTGAATGGCATGTCCTGGTCAAAGATAACACCACGGTTCCTTACTTTGTTCTTGGAGACTAATTTAATGCTGTTCAGGTCAGGTGATTGACTAAGCAGTTTCCTTTTCTGAAGTTCTGGTCCAAAGATCGGAACTTCAGTCTTGTCTTGATTTAAAAGCAGAAACTTTAGTCATCCAATTTTTGTTTTCAAGACAAGCCTGTAATCTAACTAATCGATCAGGTTCATCAGGGTTAATGGATGGATATAATTGAGTATCGTCAGCATAACGGTTAAAGTTTATCCCATGCTCTCTAATGATTTTACCAATTGGAAGCATATATATAGTAAAAAGAAATGGTCCAAGCACTGAACCCTGTGGTACTCCATAAGTAACCCTGGAGAATGAAGATCTGTCATGTACATTTGCAAAATGAAATCTGTCAGACAGGTAGGATTTAAACCAGCCTAGCGCTGTTCCTTTGATCCCTACAACATGTTCAAGTCTTTCTAAAAGAACATTGTGATCAACTGTGTCAAAGGCAGCACTGAGATCTAACAAGACTAGAACAAACACAAGATTCTTATCTGAGGCCACGAGAATATCATTTGTAACTCTCACTAATGCAGTTTCAGTGCTGTGATACTCTCTAAAACCAGACTGAAATTCCTCAAACAGATCATTAGTGTTTAAATGCTCACATACTTGGATGGCCACTATTTTCTCCAGGACTTTGGATAAAAATGGAAGGTTAGATATTGGTCTATAATTCATTGGGTCATCTGGATCCAGAGAAGGCTTCGTGAAGGTTTGATCACAGCAACCTTAAAATCCTGTGGTACATATCCATTTACTAAGGATAGATTGATTATATCTAGAATGGGGGCAGTAACCAAAGGAAATGCTTCTTTAAATAATTTGGTTGGGATTGGATCCAAAATGCAAGTTGAAGGTTTAGATGACGCTAATATTTTTGATAACTCTGAAAGCTCAACTGGATCAAAACGGTTCAAACACAGATTAGGTTCTACAGTTACCTCTGCTGCCTCACTTACTGAGGAAGAAGAAATCGCATTAGAGAGGATGCTAATGGTTTTGTTTCTAATAGAATTAATTTTCCATGTGAAAAATCCCATTAAGTTGTTGCTGCTGAGGGCTAAGGGAATAGATGGTTCAGAGCTATGATTCTGTGCAAGTTTGGCAACTGTACTGAAAAGAAATCTTGGATTATTTTTATTCTCCTCAATTAGCGATGAAAAATAAGCAGTTCTAGATTGTCGAAGCTTATTTTTATAAAGCACAAGACTATTTTTCCAGGATAAGTAGGACTCCTGTTGTGTAGAGCGCCATGTTTTTTTTCCTAGTTTTGTTTTAAAGTTTGTAGATCAGAAAGAAAAACCTGGGAGCCAACTTCCTGTGCTTACTTTCTATTTGATGGAGTTGCTAATGCTAATAATTAGCTTCAACTAGCGGGGATGTTTTCAGTTTCCTGGAAGCAAATTTTGGAAACAGTATGTCAAAGGAAGATCCTACCTTTCACGCCTCTAATTAGCTAGAAGGGCTCTCCAATGATTGGCTGTTTCTTTCAGTAGCAAACCACCTTCCCCTGCTTAGTGCATACTCTCCTTTTCATGCCAGATCTTGGGGAGTTTTGTGTAGAAAATTTGAATTTAGCATTATATAACCCATTTTGTCCTGGTTTACCAGTTTCAGTTTCTTTTATAAAAGAACCTGAAAAACATAAAATGTAATAAATCTAATAAATCTTGTTGCATTTATCACACTATTGCATTGACTTTTGTCTTCACTTTAATTTAAGTCTGTTTGCAAGTTAGAACACATCTCTCATTATCTGCTTAAATGTGTATAATTTTATTCAAAGTTGTTTTAATCCAGATCTATTTTTTTTCCAGCTTTCATTATTTTTGAAGAGAAACAGATGTAATGCACACAGCTGGGCAGAATAGTGCAGTTTTATTATATTTCATACTCAGGTAAGGCACATATGTTTATCCTGTGTACTCTACTGTAATAAGACAACCCTAATGCTTGAGGGCCAACAGATAAAAAGTTTAAAAGTGTGATAAATGCAACAAGATTTGTTTATTGGCTCACTGAGTGTGGGCCAGTACGGGGCCAGTAGAAACAATGATGGCTAATTGTCTTGGCATAGAATGGGAAGGATCAGGTCACTAATTTTTCTGATTGTAAAACCAGGTGTGACCCGGACTGCGCCAGTCACGGACTTTTTTGGCTCCCTTCTGTTGTAGGTCCAGAAATTTCTAGAGGGGTACGGTTAGGGTGGAGCAACAACACAGTCCACTGATTGGCTGACAGAAATGCGTCACTAATTGCAACAAGCAAAACAAGAGGAGTTCCTTGTTTGTATTTTCGTTAGCTGTACATTAATGTGAAAAATTGCCAGCAAGTAGCAGCAAGTTTTGGTCACCTTCAGAGTTCCATACAGTCACTTCCAGAGTTCCGTACAGTCACTTCCAGAGTTCCATACAGTCACCTTCAGAGTTCCGTACAGTCACCTTCAGAGTTCCATACTGTCACTTCCAGAGTTCCACACAATCACATCCAGAGTTCCGTACAGTCACTTCCAGAGTTCCGTACAGCCATTTCCAGAGTTCCATACAGTCACCTTCAGAGTTCCGTACAGTCACCTTCAGAGTTCCGTACTGTCACTTCCAGAGTTCCACACAATCACATCCAGAGTTCCGTACAGTCACTTCCAGAGTTCCGTACAACCACTTCCAGAGTTCCATACAGTCACCTTCAGAGTTCTGTACAGTCACTTCCAGAGTTCCATACAGGCACCTTCAGAGTTCCGTACAGTAACTTCCAGAGTTCCATACAGTCACCGTCAGAGTTCCATACAGTCACTTCCAGAGTTCCATACAGGCACCTTCAGAGTTCCGTACATTTCTCACCATCATCATGAGAGTCCACAGGAGAAGCTCGATAGATCAGTAAGAAATTTTTTTTTCTCAGCGGACGGCAGCACAGTGTCGGGCCAAGATGAAGGAATTAAAGCCCGATAAAGTTAATAGTTAAGGACAGAAACAGCTGGAGTGGATGTTTTGTTTCAGATAGGAGAAATACACAAAGTCGCTACGACGCGCTGGACGCTTTTTATAGTTGAGGCAGGCTTCTGGACTTGGTGACTGCACTCTGCAGTCACATGTGGAGGCTGTGGTAAGCATTTTGTTTTTGTCTTTTGCTCTGTAGGCCAGTTTTTGCAGCACACAAATACAGATTGTTTAACCCCGCCTGCCGACGTGATGGCCCAAACTACAATAGAAATGCTCACCCGAAAATTCCCGAACAAAACCGGAACACACCGGTCCAAAAATAACTAGACCCGACCGTTCCAAACCCGGCGATGGAAAATAGCTATAAGAGTCCTAGAGTATACGGGCCAGAACTGGGCCAAAGCAAACTTGTGTCGTTGTTCTGTGGGTGAGCCATTGTTGGGCTGAGGGCCAACAGTGGGCCAGTATTCAGGCAAGGTTGTGTCCCACAGATGGGCCAGACAGATGTAGCTATGAGGGCAGAAGCTTCAGATGGCAGGTTTTTGACCGACGCCAGTTCAACAGTGGGGCAAGTGGGGGCATTTCCCCCTCAAATTTGATTCTTGCCCCCTAAAACAGTAACATGCAATTAAACTTTCTTACAGATCAGTGAATCATTGTTTGCCGACAGTAAAGCTAGTCGTTGAAGGGACCGATCGAAGCTGGCTCCTGTTTGGAGGTGCAGCTAAACACAGCTAGAACACACCCACACATGCGCGCACACACATGCAGCGCGCCTCTGATTGCCGTGACATGGGGGGTTGAAGCTCACAATATGCTGATGAGACCTGTAAATATTGGCGGAGACAAATCTGTAAAAGAGGGGAAAGGAAAAACAAACAGCGCTGCATAAAGGTGAGGTGAAAACCGAACAGCCGGCCAGACTTGAACACATTTGAACCAGAATGACGATTCAAAGGCAGAGTGTGAAGAGAAAATGTTGTATCCAACAGGCTCTCATGGTTCAAGGCTGATAAATATTTGACTTGCAGTTTGTTTTTGTCAGTAAAATGTGGTTTTGTGGCTCTCTGCTTCATGTTGAATAAAATAGGTTATTTAAATAACAAACATTGGAAACAATGATCATTTGAAGGTTAGCCAGTTTACACTAGTGCTGTGATGTTTGAACGAATTAAATCTTTTGGACAGCTCTTCAAAGTGAATGATCAGAGGCTTTGTAGAGAAGACTCCCTTTATATTTCTTTATATTTTACTTTTACAAGCAGCTGGGATGTTTGCAGACACAAAAGGTCTAATTTGCAACAAAAGAAGCGCTGCACATGTGTGTTGATGCTTGCATATTTCTAGTAGCTAAACCCCGATGATGAATTATTTATTTTGTTGTTTATTTAGGAATCACGAGCATCGATTGTTGTTCAAGGATGCGGTGGCTGAGGAGTTGAGGGTTGCAGGTTCCCTCCCCAATCAGTCTGTCACAGTTGTACCCTTGGGCAAGACACTTCATCTGCCTTGCCTGCCGCTGGTCGTCGGATGCAACAGGCAGTGGCAACAGAGTGTATGTGGCTGCATTGTGTCTCATGAAGAACGAAAGAAAACTAGCTTATACATCTGATAAAAATCACAAGAATAAAAATTTTATAAACAAAAGTTTTTTTAATTAGTAAAAAATATAAAATGAGAAAAAGATTTTAAAAATGTAAGGAAGGCAAGAAAGAAAATGAACAGGAAAGAAGGAAATCAGTGGATCCATGGGAAAGGTGGAAGAAGAGCAGAACAAGGAGAGGGTGATGAAGGTCCCACCAAAGCCTGAACAGGTGAGTTTAAAGGAGACCACTGAGTCCACTGATCTCAGGCACAGGGGGAGAGAGGTCCAGAGTCTGGGGGCCACAGCAGAAGATGATCTGTCACCTTTGACCTTTAGCCTGGTGCTGCACAACCAGTAGGCTTTGGTCACTGGACCTCAGGGACCTGCTGGGGGTGTAGGGACTGAGAAGATCACCAATGTATGATGGTGCTTGTCCATGACCAAAACTGTCTCCCTTCACTGTGATCCTCCACATGGGCTCACATGAATGGATTTTAATGTGTTCATGTATTCTGCATGTCTGCGTTGCTGAAAAGGCCAAAAATGGCTGTCTTTGCAGGCAATCCTAAATTTGGTGGTGAAGGAAAACAATCTGCCTGAGGAATCCTGAACTGGACAACTATGTTCTCGTTAGTTAAAGGGATGCAGACTTCCTGTATCAATGGCCCCTGTTTTTGCTCACCTGTGAAAACATCCTGGAATCCACAAAGAGACACCTGCCCACAGGAGGATCTTCTGGTCCCACAGATGGGTTGACTGCCTCCTCCTCTGTAGCCCATCAGGTATTCTCCTGAACCTCCTCCATCCTCCTCTCTGCTCCTCAGTCTCCTGTCAAGCTCCTCGGTCCAGTCAGCTGAGCGGCTCAGAGAACCAGCCAGACTTCGGGAGCGCGGTCTACGGCTCTGGTGTCCTTCAGCCATCGCCCTGTCAGGATTCACAGTTTCACTGGAGTTTCTCAAACACCAATAAATTGTTCCTCAACTGTTCCGACTTGTTTTGTTTCAGTAGGTAGGAAATACAGAGCTGTGCACATCTGGAAAGGTTGTAGGATTTGTGCTTCCAAAACCTGCAACAGCAATAGATCTGTTGGGTCCTGGAGCTGGAATTCTCCTAGATTGTAAGTTTTATACTTCATTGTTTAAAGTTTGAAGAGAAACTAAAGCATATATTTGGCAAAGCCGATGCTTTTTAGACCCTGCTAACAGGAGGAAGTGTTTGTCGGTTATTGGGTGGCACGACAGGAGGGCTATTATGATTTTTAATCACCTTTATATCTTGTGGGAGCAAATTAGGTGAACTTTTGTTTGTTTAAATCGTAACTAATGATCAGTAATCTTTTAAGTCTAGTTTTGTTAGAAATAAATGGCAGATGTAAAAGAAACATAAAGCTGGAAGAACGTTTGGCTACAAAGTCCTTTTCTTGACTGTTTTCATTTGGAAAAAATCCAGCGTAACATTAAAACTTCTGCTGATCGGGGTGCTAACGGCTGTCGGCTGCTGGAATATAGCAAGTCCACCTGCCGTTCCAAAGTGAAGATCAGTTGGGGTCGTGGTTTGAGTCACCGAATAAAAGTGATCTGCTGAGAATCTACATGTGGCTCACCCAGAGCCCACTGCTTTAGCGTCAGGCTTCTCTTCACAGTGTTGATCCAGCTTTGACAGGTCTTCCTATTTTCAGCCAGGCTGGAGCACCAACCTTCAACACTTCCCTATGGAGGAGGGACCTGGGACGGGAGGCATCTGAACAGCTGTGGTCAGGTTTGTGCTCACCAGAGTTTCATCCTAAACTGGACCATAAAATGACTGAACGCATGTGCTGTTGAGATGTTTATTCATACTAAAGTGAAGGAGGTTATGCTGTTTTGTTTACAACATGTCATGGCTCTTCCATTCAGCGGCTGACATCTGTTATTGCAGCGAGTTCATGATTCTATCTAGTTTTGGTCTGGATGTTAGATTTTTACAGTTTGTTTTGCAGATTCTCCACAAGGTGAGGTGTAAAAGAAAAGGCTGTGCCAGCCTCATACCTGCAGATGTGAAGGTGGGCCTTACGTGGGGACGAGGGGCTGTTGGACGGGGACAGGCCTGGGGAGTGTCCCGGGGAGCTCAGCTGTCTCGTTGTAGTCTTGATGTAAGACGGGAAGATGGGAGGGTAAGGTTTCACCCCGTGGCTACAGGAGTTGGAGGAGTGGTTGGACCTAAGGAGCTGCTTGGCCTTCTTGGGGCTTTCCTGAGGAGCTGGTGTGGTGAAACAGATGCCGCTCCTCCTGCACTGGATGTCTGAGGAGGTCGTCCTGGTGCAGGCAGCAACGGTGTGGCTAGTTCCAGAACCAGCATTCAGGCCGTCCTCCAGTGACTCTGCACTGGTACCCGAGCCTAAACAACAACCTCCTTCTTCAAAAGCATTCCCTGAGCTCGGGGCCTCTGTGGGTTCTGAACACTTTGTGTTGGTTCCTCCAAGTGGAGGACTGAGGTCCATCTCCTGGTCTTCCTCCAACCACGTTTCACCTTCTGCTTCCTCTGCCCCCCTCAGATGTTTTTCTAAACTGGCTTCGTGGGAGCTACAGGTTTCCATGGTGATTGGGCTGATTCCTACATCCCTGGCAGTAGTCAAGGAGCTGTCTGTGATAAGGACCTGCTGCAGCAAAGCATGCTGATCTTTTGTGCTTGTGGCAACACAAAGAGAGGCTTCTGTCTCCTGTTGCCTCTGGCCATTTAGCCATGGATGCCCCACCTCCTCCTCCAGCTGCCCCCGCTGCTGCTCTTGAGTGCCATGGGAGACAGGGGTCTGCGGGTCTTGCAGGAGCACAGTCAGGTCTGTGGACTTCAGAGAGTCGGACAGAGTTCCTGTCTCTAGGAACGACAGGGCGTCAGACCCCAGCTCTAGTTCCAGCCCCTCAGGGGCAGACGCGTCCACATTCCCGTTACTGAGCTTCGTCCTCTCTTCTGCCGCCCTCCCGCTCAGGTCCCCTCCTCCCACTCCACGTGTTTCCATGACTGCAATAACTCCACCATGCTGCTGATGCTGAAGTCTAATAGCAAGCTGGATGTCTGCCAGCAAATCCTCATGGTCGGCTGCTGAGTGGAAGCTGTAGATGTCAGTGTCTGACCCTGAACTGCCTCCTTTCTGCCCCCCATCATCCGCGGGAGAAGTGGCAGCAGTCGAGGCTCTTCTCTGCACCCCCTGCTTTTGCTCGTTTCCTCCTGCTCCATCCCTGCTCCGCCTCTCTTCTGGTTTCTGACGCTTGTCGGGAAACACTGCTTCTGTGTCCGACTGTCCTAGTTCGTCAGCAGACAGGTCTGGTGTTTTGGTGCTGTCCAGCTCATCATGCTTAGACACCAACACATCCTCCTTCGACCCTGTTATTGATGAGCACGTATCTCCTTTCCCTCTCAGGTTGCTCTTCCTCTTGCGGAGGGAAAAAACTGAGGACTTGCAGTCAGGTTTGATTTTCTTTTTCACTGGTCCTGTGCCATGTGTCCCCCCTCCTCCCCCACTCCCAGCTCCTTTACCTCCATGCTTACTGTGGATTTTCTTGCCCCCTTTCTTTGCCATGTCCCCTCCTCCCTCCTTCCATCCTTCATCCAGTGAAGGGAAGCTTCCATTGCTTGATGCGGCTGCAGCTCGCTTTTGCTTTGCTTCCTGATTTCCCATGGTGATGGAGATGGCGCGATGGCTGCCTCCCTCGCCTCTCAGCTCATGCCTGGAGTAGCTCTTCCTATTTTGGGGAGATTTTGGTTCCCCATGAAGGTGAAAGTGCTGTAGCCTGATCCTTGAATGTGCTTGTGGTGAAGGCGGAGCTTCTCTGGATGGTGTGTTTTTATTTCCTTCAGGCTCGGATGCGATGATCTTCCTCTGTTTTCCGGTGACGGTGCAGTGATGTTGACACTGATGCAGGGGAGGCATACAGCTCCCTCCTTCTTCTACACAGCCCAGCTCTTACCCTCCCCCCTGCTTCTCTCCATCTGCTGAAAGGAGTGACGAAAGCACCATGTGCTCATTGAGACTCTTGACAGGGAGGCAGAAATCAGGCTCAGCTGGGATGTAGCATAGCATAGCATAGTTTATTTATATAGCACATTTAAAATGCAGCATGGGAGCTGCCCAAAGTGCTGCACAGGCTAAAACAAAACACACCCATTACAAGGAGCTAAAACAAAGGATAAAAATCTCAATTAAAAGCAGAGAAAACATGATGAATACTAAGAGCACATTAAAACAATGACACAATAAAACACTAAAACGAGTCACTGTCTAAAAGCCAAAGTGTAAAAGTGGGTCTTTAAACGAGATGTAAAAACCGCCAGAGATGGAGCCTGCCGAACTCCAATGTAGACAAAACCCGGTTCTCAGCAGAACGGCTGATGGTGAGACAGGCAGGAGGATGAAGGAGTACCGGCAGGTTGAGTTGGACCCTCCTTTTTGGCTGTCTTGTTTTTCCCCTGCAGCTAATTACTACATTTGCCATTATCCTTAGACTACGCAACAGTAGTCCTGAGCATAACTGTAGAGAACATTTCAGTCTTTTCCCCTCACTAACTAAACTTGCTGAGAGCCACAAATCACGCTTTAAGTGGAAACCAAACACCTTGTTAAGTTGGGTTTAAACATTACATTTGGTACATTCTTGACTAATGTTGGGTTTTCTGAACCCAACACAATCTTTGTCTAAATGTAAATATGTATGATCAACCTGTGAGGAGTGCTCTGGTTTCCTACTTCTGAATAATACAAATCTAAATTCTGGTACAGTCACTGCTTCATTTCTACTAAAAGATGCAGGTTGCACATCTGACTTTGGCTCTTTTGCATGCTACTCCCATTGACCCTGTAGTTACGTGTATATTTGATAGTTTTCGCCTGCTGGTGATGGTCAGAGGGACCGGTGGCGCCTGTGTACGGCAGACTCGCCTCTGTCAGCGCGCCCCAGGGCAGCTGTGGCCACAGTGTAGCTCATCACCACCAGCATGTGAATGACTGATTGTTTTGTAAAGCACCTTGGGGGGTTCCAGGCAGTGTTGTTTTTGTTAACGAAAACTATGACAAATTGATTTCGTTGATGCCATTTTTTCCATTATGAAAACGAGACGTGACGAGCTAAACGCAGCTCTTTGGTCACTAAAACGAGACGAACAGAAGTTTCGTTAACAAGTCGAGACTAGACGAAAACTATGCTCAAGATACTCATTTCTGCCTGTCTCACAAAAGTTAAAAGTAAAAGTGCTGCTGCTGTTGTTTTTGCGTTGTCTGCTCACAGACCAGCCTCAGCAGCTGAGTGAAGCTTCAAGGTTCTTTTGGGGTAAAGACCGCATAAACAGAACACAGATACAACATGTGCACCCCAACAAATAAGACAAACAACACCCAAATCTCATCTGTCAGCCAGAACCGGCCCACCAGCAATAAAATTTAACCCAGCAAATTATTTTGTATTTTCACTATTTCTTAACTTTTGTTTTCTTATTTATTAATTATAAGCTATTTGGAAATGCTTTCTGAAAAAGTTGGGAAATAATCAAAAGATAGATTAGGTTAATAAATAAGATGGATTACAGTAATAAATAAGATGGATGGATAATGGATTGATCTTGTGAAGGAGATTTTTAAAATTCATAAAACCAGATAAACAATGTATAGAAGGTAGCAGCAGCAATGGAACAACAGTTTCAAATTATTTAATTTACATAAAAACAATTAACAGACAGAATAATGTACAAGTCTAGGTTTTCTTTGCAACAGTTACAGATGAAATGTGATCCCATGTTCTCTATGGGATTAGATTTGTGTCAATAGGAACAAGTCAAACACTTTGACGATCAAACAAATATTTAGAAATTGACAGAAACAAAATATTGACTAAAGCAGAAAAAAAATTCTAAAGTAAAACTTACTATCTGAATCAACTTCTTAAAATGAGTAATAAAGTATGTTTCCTTTTCTGTCTGCCTCTGTGTTTTTGTTATGAGTTTCCTTAGTTTCATTCTCGTTGCTCAGAGCTTTGCTCTCACTACCAGATTTGCACTTACACTTCCTAGCTTTCTCCTTTGCAATCCCAGAGTTTTTAGTTGCAGTTCTGACACAACCCTTTCGGGTGGGTGGGACTTCTGAGAAGTCCTTTCCCATAGGACAGTGGTTTCTCTTGAGTGACAGTTCAGTGACCCGGAATGATGTAGCCTCCAAGACTTTTTTTCCCCCCACCTCAGTCAACAACCTGAATTTTTTAGCCCCAAACGCGTTATTTCTGCTGTCTGTGAACTCTACTGAGGATCTAAAGTGAGTATTGATAATGTGTGACTCAGGGTGTAAGGCCAAGCCCAGAAAGACAAGAAAATAACTTTTATAGCCCAGTTCACTAACATTTTTTTTTTATCGTGGACCCGTGAGCCAACCAAAAGGGGAGGAGACTTAGACTCCCCATCAGCCAGATCCAGGTGATTACCGGCCAACGTGGACGTTTCATTTAAAAAAAGCTGTTTCATATCAGCACTGTTTCATTTTTATTTAATAATATGAATGTAGGATATAGATTTAATACAACTTTGGTGTGTTCTTGCTGAGTTTAGTTTCCATTTTTTGGTTCTTTTTTAAAACACAGGAAAGGGTTTTCTTTACCTTGCTGATGGTTTTGTTCGCGGCTGCAAAACATCCTCAGAGCTGATGCTGATGGTGGCGTCACTTCCTAGTCCGTTTATCCACAGGCAGCAGAGGATGTTGTCGCCCTCTGCTGCCCGCTCTCCCCTCTCCAATGATGCAGGAAGCCACAGAGATAAGGAGACGTGGATGTGGGACCATGAACAGAGACGATGGGGTCTACACATTGGATTGCGCATGGGCCTGCATCATTGGAGAGGGGAGAGCGGGTAGCAGAGGGCTGCGTTGGTGAGAAATCCGCAATGTCTTTCAAAATAAAAGCTCACGAGTCAAAATTTTCAAAATCAATTTTTTTCTTCTCCATGTTATTGGGGGGACAAATGCGTGTTTGTCCAAAATTGGAGGGGACACGTCCCGCCCGCCCCCCCAGTTCTTACGCCCTTGCTGCTTAGCAAAACAAAGTTGACAATTTACTTCAGTGGGAGTCGCTCATTTTATTTTAAATTAATGAATGCTGTATTGCCCGTGACATTCAAGTGTCTTGGTTTGTTACACAAAACTTATATTAAGATATATTTCATTTATTTACATTAAGATGTATTCAAACTTCAAACTGGACATTCTGGATTTGTGTTTGCAGAACAGCACCTTTAGTAATTGTGAAGCTTGAGGGTCGACATGCCTGACTTTCGTGCAGCCTACGGATGCTCGAATCGCCGCTGTCACAAACTGAGACAACTATGGGATTAGATTTGTGCCAATAGGATCAAGAAAAAACACTTTGATGATCATTGAGAAAAAAAATTGTTTCAAAAGAAAAACTTACTATCTAAACCAGCTTCTTAAAATGATCAAGAAAAACACTGAAGATCAAACAAAAATTAAGAAATTGACAGAACAAAAATATTGACTAAAGAAAAAAAATTGTTTCAAAAGTAAAACTTACTAAATAAGTAATAAAGTATGTTAAGACAAACCACTGTCCTAGTGGCTTAACTTACAGATTAACTACGAGTGCCTAAGAAAATATAAAATATATTATGTTGTACTTCAATTCAAATGCTAATTATGTGTCTTTTGACTGTCACATAATTAGAGATTTATTAGCTAGTAAAAATTAATTATTAACTCAGTATTTTTTTACTTCTTATTCATGTCCACTGTTTTCATATTAGAGGGCAGATGAAGTTAAGCAGGAAACAGCTGCCAGTGAGTCAGGGAGAGCCAGACCTGCAGAGGGTGAGACAGGGAGAGCCAGACCTGCAGAGGGTGAGACAGGGAGAGGCAGGCCTGCAGAGGGTGAGACAGGGAGAGGCAGACCTACTGAGGTGCAGGTAGGTGCTACTATGAAGCCAGTAATGCTCGAGAGGTGATTTTAGATAGCTGAGAAAATGAGAAAATAGTATGCTACATGTTTTCAAACACTGCCGTTTCACCACTTGGTAGTCAATTGGCGTTAATATAACCGAGTAAATGTGAACATACAGAAATGCTCACCATACAGTTGATGCGGATAGATTCATGATAACTCCAGCACTCATCTGTGTTAGATCACAGAGAGTAGACAAATGCTCATATTTAACCAAAAAGGAAAAATAGGGGTTCTTGCTTGTTGCAACGGCAGTCTCTTTGCCTTGTGTGACATTGTTACTGTTTTCCTTTTTAGGACGTTCAGAGCAGGGGCAGACAGCTGAGAGCCACTGAAGTCAAGGGACAGTGGACAGAGCCATATCAGCCACACCCAAAATTCATTGACACTCAGGTTTTGTCTGAAAGAACTCCGTCTTTGCAAGAGCAGTGGTACAAGGACTCCCCCTGGCTACATTATGCTGCAGTGCAGAAGGGCGTTTTGTGTTTTTATTACATGAGAACTTACCTGGACAAACCCATTTGCTGTAAAATCAGAGCCTACCTTCATCACTTCTGGATTCAAAAATTGGAAAAAAGCAATAGAGAAATTTAAAGCACACAAAGGTATTCATGCTGTCTGTGACTGCACAAGAAAATCACCCAATAAATACGCAGTTGTCCAGTGTTTTGTCAAAACAACAAGTAGACAACAGGCATTGTCTAGAGAAAATTGTAAGTTCTATCAAATATTTGGCACGACAGGGACAGGCTTTGAGAGGACATGATGATGATGAAAACAGTAATTTTATCAGCTCTTAAAAGATAAGGCAGAGGATGATGTCCTTTTAGCCATATGGTTGCAGAGGTCCCAGAAAGAGTACATCAGTCCACAGATCCAGAATGAAATTCTGTCAACAATGAGCAACAACATTGTTAGTGGAATAGCCGATACAATAAAAGCTCGACCAGTTCTTCAGTATGCAGTTATTATGGATGGAACACAAGATATTTCTGGCCAAGAGCAAGAAAGTATTTGCCTTCGTTATGTTGACAAAGACCTAAAACACCATGAAGAATTCATTGGTTTGTATTTTGTTCCAGAAACAACAGGAAAAGCCCTTGCTGAAGTAGTTCAAGATGTGCTGCTGAGACTAAACTTACCTAAGCAGTGTTTACGAGGTCAAACTTATGATGGGGCTGCTAACATGGCTGGGAAGCACAGGCTCGAATAAAACAACCCTAGCCCCTCTCCTGTCTTAGCTTCCCTACATTGGCTACCTGTTAAATTCAGAATAGATTTTAAGATCCTCCTTCTCACATATAAAGCTCTTAATAATCAAGCTCCATCACACATCAGTGATCTGATTGTTCCATACGTTCCTAACCGAGTACCTCACTCTCAGACTGCAGGTCTATTGGTGGTTCCCAGAATATCTAAAATTATGATGGGAGGCAGATCTTTTAGTTATCAGGCTCCTCTCCTGTGGAACCAGCTCCCAGTCTTAGTCCGTGAGGCAGACACCTTGTCTACTTTTAAGAATAGGCTCAAAACATTTTTATTTGATAGGGCCTATGGTTAAAATCTGATGTTAGCTTAGATCTGGACAAGTGGGGGAGTAGAGGGAGGTGGAGTGTACAGTCAGTAAAGACGGCTCTCCCTTGCCCTGCCTCCAACATGCCTCCATCTAAAAAGGCTAGGTTATCCAGAGTTATCTCTGTAGTTATGCTGCTATAGGCTTAGACTGCTGGAGGATACACTGACCACTTTCCACACTCTACTGCTTTCTTCTACAATCTGCTCTTTAATTGTATTATTTCCTGCTACTTCAGCTATTTATTTTTTCTCTAAGTGTTTTTCTCCCCAGAGGAAGCTATGGTGATGTTCTGCTGAGCTTTGGTGGCCTCATGGAGGGGGCCATCGTCTAGCACATGTTTATCAGTATCAGTATCATTATTTATCAATATTTGCCCTTTACTTTTTCCAAGACAAAGCACAACTTTATTTAACTCCTAAGAGAGAAGATTCTCTTTTAAAAAGGTAAAAAAAATCCTTAAATGGAGTTTAAAGGCCACTATTAATGTTCAATAAAGGCCACTATTAATGTTCAATAAATTTAGGTCATTATCAGCATTAATTAAAAATTGTGTTAAATAGTCAAGATCTCAATTTCAATCTAAAATAATCATGATTAATATTTTTGCTATAATCTAGCAGCCCTACGTGTTATCAACGTAGGGCTGCCGTAGTGTATGCGTTGATGTTGCAAGATTTACAGGTTATTCACTAGTGCAGGATTTAAATTGTCAGTGTGTGGCATTTGTAGTTTGTGTACAGCCAGCAAATTAGAAAGTACTGAGTCCAGTAGGTAGCTCGTTGTTAAAACACCGGGAAGTGTGTTTTGAACCACATTGCTTTCACAGTTGGTTGGAGGCAATCACTGGTGTTATGGATTAATGCGATTTTGGGTTAACTGGTTTCCTACTTCTGTTAGCATCGGTGTCAGTCCATAGGTGACGTGGTGGATCGCCTCGGCCCAAGCCGCTCTACGCTTCCCTCGATCCGAAAATACGGCCTGCTCTGCTCGGCAGAAGGATAGTTTTGATTTGGGGCTGAGCTTAGTGTGAAAGGGCTATAAGGTAGAGAAACACAGTTGGCCACAAAAAGCATGTAGCGGGTTCAAGCTAACATTCAGTTTTGGTCACCACCCCACACTTCTTTGTCTTCCTCAGTATCCGGTCCCTCTGGTCTCCAGAGCATAACCGCAGCATATAGTGAGCTCCATTTGGCTACATTTTGATCCAGTGACACATCAAAATCAGAGGTGCTTTGGAATTTCCATATGATTACAAAACATCTCATATATCAGTCGTTGTGACATCAGCAGCATCAAACATTGGAATCATTTAACTTTCTATTAATGCCATGTTGAAATTACATTTTGTTCACAGCAGTCTAAAATGGTCTTTAAAAGGTCCTAAGTCTAACTTGCTTAAAACTGCAAGAATCCTGCATTCTGCTTATATGATATTGGGTTGCTTGGAGCACTTTATCTAGAAGTAAAAGCCCAGGTCTCTGTTTTGAAATACTATCCCAAATTGTTTACTATTATTTTTTACGTGTCTTGCCTCAATTCTGCAAATAATGTACATCATGCTGAACTCTGGTACTGTGATTAGTGGCCGTCATCCGGAACAGTTATATTTAGGGATGTCCTGATCCGATATTGACATCGGATATTCGTCCGATATCTGATATAAAGCTCTATTGGATTATATTTGACAGCATTAAAAATCTCTGGTATTATAAGCAGTCTGTTCCGCTCTAAATTCAGTTTTTAGTGCTCCTCCTTTGCCATTTACTTTAGTGCCGCTCCAACAACAAAATGGAGTAGATCCCTCTCACCGCCCCAGTGCTGCGTCTTCCAAAGATGTTATTGGCTTTTTAGCGACTAGCGACAACAACTCTGTACTTTTTAAGCCCCCGACTGAATTCCGTGGTACCGACAGGGCCGAATTAGTGTGATATGAAATGGTGCCTCATTTCGCTAGCAGAGAGGGAGAAAGAGAGAGCGAGAAGAGAGCAAGCATAGTGACGTCCATCGCTGCAAGCGGAATGTAAACAGTGCAGGCTGAGGCTACAGCATGGCAGAGTAGCACTATTAAGTTTGGCTCAATGCGACGGAGATTCCCCTGCTGTCTGACACAGGAATCAAGGCCAGTGGTGAGAAGACATCTAGTCTCCGTAACCGAAGTTTGTAACGTTAATATAGTGTTTTTTTCTTAAACCGGCTGGCAGCTTGGCTGGCAGTGAAGTGTCCCTTCACTGAGAGTGTGAAGGAAGGCTGTCAGAGGGCAGATGAGCGTCACAGCCAGACTGTTTCTTTTGCCTTTTACAAGTAATAAAAACTATAGTAATATAGTATATATATTATATATACTATAATATGCACTACTATATATATCATATACTCGTAAAGTATATATATATTAGTAAATATATAGTAAATCCTAAAAACTGTTTAATATGCACGTAAGTAAATGTAATATAAATAACTTAATAAATTTAGGTTGTCAACATTAATTTAAAATTGTGTTATAATGGAGATCTCAATTTGAATCAAAATACGGTAATTGTGATTATCATTTATGCCATAATCGAGCAGCCCTAATTTTAGTCGTTTGTTATTTATCTTTAAAGGTTCACATTTATGCAACTAACAGTTATTAATAAATTATGTTTTCATATGTACTTTTGCTGGCTTTGTTTAAGTGATATCAGTTGATCCAGCCTTTCATATATTCCACAGTAAATACGTAAAAATATGTATGATTTGTGCTGATATTATTCCGGATTGATATCGGTATCGGAAAATTCTGAATGGTGCAGTATCGGAAATTATATTGGAACTGAAAAAATGGCATTGGGACATCCATAGTTATTTTATGGTTTGTTTTGTTAATGCATCAGAATGTGATTTTTCTCTTTTTTATTTTTTATTTTAGTTGAACAGAAAAATGCTTGAACTCGATGATTTATCAAGTTGTGCCAGTAGCGGGGACGAGTATGTTCCAGGACCTGAAAGCGACAGCACTGAAGACAGTGACGAGGCAGATTCTGTCAGTCAAACAGGATCAAAGGTTTCAAGAAAGTGATGTCAACCTCCTTTAGAGCAACAGTAGAACCAGTGAAAAACTACTCTGTTCCTGTTCCTGTTGTTGAAGAGACACCTGACAGCATCCCTGCATCTGAATCTGACAATCTAACTGACTCTCTCAGCACAGCAAATGCAGACAAAGTGTCTGCATCCAATGTAAAAGTTCTGAAATTAAGAAAGAGAGAAGATGGTGAAAGACTTTACTACAAGAGGTTCTGCTGTTGTTTCTGTCAGAAACCTTACAGCAAAATATCCCGACATCTCGAAGCCAAACACAAAGACAAGCCAGAAGTGGCAAAAGCAATGAAATTCCCTAAAGGGTCCAAGGAGAGAAGAATACAGCTTGACTTACTCTGAAATAAAGGAAACCACACTCACAACTCTAAAGTGATCCAAGAAGGTAAAGGTACTGTCATACCTCGACAGCAATCCAGCAAACGTACTCACGCCAAGGATTATGTCCACTGTATAAACTGTGAAGCCTATCTGAAAAGGAGGTCTCTCTGGAGGCACATGCAAAGATGCTACCTAAGTTAACAAGTGTCTGGTCTAAAGCCAGGTAAATCCAGAGTCCAAACCTTGTGTCAATATGCAGAGCCAGTACCAGCTAGTGTTAATAAGAACTTTTGGAAACTAGTGCTTAGCATGCATGATGACAAGGTTACAAATGTTATTCACAGTGAGAAAAGTATATTGAAATTTGGTGAACACTTGTATAACAAACATGGACATGATGGTACAAAACACGAGTACATTCGCCAAAAGATGCGCAAGACTGGACGATTGGTTCTGCAAGGGGAAAAAATGGATAGTTAGAGACTCTGTCCGATTTCTTCGTTCCAGCTAATTTCCCTCATGTAGTCTTTGCTGTCAGGAATGTTGAGACACATGTATACAAAACACCATCCTCGCCCTTAAGTTGGGACACAACCTGAAAATAATCGCTGTTGTCATGGAATGTGAGGCTATGATTGCTTGGGATGAAAAGACAATCCAAAATGTGCAAATGTTTAAACAAATCCACAAAAGAAAAATGGAGTGAGTGCTTATCCTCTCAGGCTCTGAGGACTTTAAAAGAAGCCAAATGGAATGCGCCACAACTCCTCACTTTTGCGGAAGATGTAAAAAAAATGAATGAGTTTTTAGAAAAGCAAAGAGTAGAATCTCGACGTATGCTAAAGGAAGAAGTTGCCTAGAAACATTGGACTAATCTTGCAAAAGTTACCTTATGCAAGGTCATCGCCTACAACCGTTCGAAGAGCGGGAGAAGTATCTAAAATGTCTATGAATGTCTTCACTCTGAGAGACATTTCTGCAACCCCCCCAGATGTGGAAATGGCTTTATTGGATTTTGAGAAGAAGCTCTGCAAGCATTTCCAGCATATGGAAATAAAGGGCAAATGTGAACGCAAGGTTCCGATTCTTCTTACCCTTGATATGGTGGAGTCTATGGAGCTGCTTGTTCAGACCCGTCGTCAATGTACGAGAATGCATACATGCTCAGCCGACCTGATGCACTCAGTTACTACAGAGGTTCTGATGTCATTCGCCTGATGGCACAGAGCTGTGAGGCCAGTCATCCAGGAGTGTTGTCGACAACAAAGCTGAGAAAGCACATGGCCACAATGTCAAAAGTACTCATTCTCAGAGATAATGAGATGGATAACCTTGCGGATTTTCTTGGACATGACATCAGAGTACATCGCCAGTATTACAGACTGCCAGAAGGAACCCTGCAACTGGCGAAGATAAGCAAGGTTTTAATGGCACTGGAACGGGGACAGCTTTCAAGTTTCAAGCGACAAAATCTAGATGAGATCAACATCGACCCTGAAGGTAACAGTTTAAAGATTTAGTTATAGTGTGAGTTTACTTTTTTCTAGCTTTAGTAGCCCACTAAAAGTTGTGTGTATGTTCTTTTATTTCCAGAAAAAATGTCTGACTCAGAAGATGAGCAAGATCTGCTGACGGAGGATCCAGCCGCTTCAGCCTTACCATCGTATCTATAAGGTATGAATAAGACAGTTCAGTGAATGTGATGAAAGACACCCGTTTAAAATTTTTCTTGTAGATTTGTAAGACATGAAACTTTTCTATGGGGACCCTAAAGCCTGCAGCAGACTAGAGCAGTCTCCAAGCCCATTCTGTCTCTTGAGGTGAATATCGAACCGGTTTTATATGTTTCTCTTCGCGAGGCAAAAACCTGACAATGTTGGCTCTACATGACATGTGTGCCGAGCAAAAATATTCTAGTGGCCAATCAAAACGCGCTCTCAGCTCACGTGATTCTAACCCCGGCTTTCCACAGCAGCCGTCAGCAGCACGTTACTGCAGCAGCACGTCATAGCTGCTGATAGGAACCGCTGTGGTCAACAGAACCTTTTCCACTGGAGCCGTCGGCAGCCGTCAGCAGCGCGAGTCGGCCGCGTCTCAGGAGCAGCATGTCGCGGCCTTTACGCGCCGGTTCTATTTCCTACGCGCGACGCCTCTGAAACGGGTCAAGTTCGACATTTTTGGGGAAGGAAAGACAGGAAATCGGACGCGGAAATGGAGAGAAGCTCCCGAGATTTTCAGAATAAAGAACGTACTGCCTTCCGGTTGCTTTACTTTAAAAAAGGTTACTAACTGTGCGTCCCCGTGAGAAGTTATCACCTAGCTAGCGGTCTCCTTTGTTTTTCAGGTCCGTACTGGCGATTATAAAATGGACAGAACATAAAAACACAAACATTTAGGAGCCATGTTGTAGTTTTCTCCTGCTTGTTGTTGTGTTTACTGACGAAGTCACTCGTGTGACTTCGTGCTCTGTCGGTGACAGCTGCTCCCCTGCTGATTCGCGTCTCGTGCGAAGGGCCAAGCAGCAGCTTACGCGAGCAAGACGTGCTGCTGCAGTAACGTGCTGCTGACGGCTCCCGTGGAAACCCGGGGTAAGATAGCAGAGCGCTGCCTTCACAAGGTTAGCTATCTAGGCAGGTAGCTTGTAGTACTTTAACTGTTAATTGGGATTTACCCTTCCTGATTTTGCAGTAAAAGTCTGGTCCCTTGCATGTGGTTTGAGTGGACAAAGCCCCCTGCTGAGCAGGGTTACTCAATTAGATTTTACTGAGGGCCAAATTATGTTTATGTATTTAGCAGACGCTTTTGTCCAAAGCGACTTACAAGTGATAATCGGCATATTGCCCTTGAGGCTAACAACAACAATAACAACAACAACATTGACATAAGTCATGGAGAGTATGGAACAAGGAGTGGACAGTAGAGAGGGGGGACGGGTGCAGGGAGGGTGCTAGTTAAGAAGATGCTCTCTGAAGAGCAGGGTCTTCAGGAGTTTCTTGAAATTTGAAAAGGAAGCCGCAGTTCTTATGTCAAGCTTGCCATGTCAAGGGCTAAATAGTTTTTTTTTCACCTTTGGAGTATTGATACTTTTTATGGGTGGATATTGTTACGTACATTTTAAAAATATTTTTAATGTTTTTGTCAAGGTTTCCTTGAGAATTTGTTTTTATTCTTTAGATACTGAAGAGCCTGAAACTGCAGAGGATTTTGCTCCTGAGCTTTTGCCTCGTCCTTCATCCATTCAGCCATCAGGTATTTACAGAGTTATTGAGATAATAATTATATACTCATTTAGGAATAACATTCAAAGTGGGGGCATGTTTCCAAAAAAGTGCCCTGGTTTTCGCAAAGTAACTTTCATTTTCTACATACCAAGTGCTACGATGGTGCTAGATAAGCTATGCATGCTTTGAATTATCCTTGTCATAAAATGTATAACTGTCGTTCTGATTAATCAGGGGCGACCAAGAAAGGGACAGCTGGTGGTGAACAGAAAAAGCAGTGCATCATCAAAGGTAGAATTATTTTGTGTGATAGGGAAGAATATGTATTAAAAATAGCAATTGTGGAAAAGTTTTTCTTTTTTCACACTGCTCTACAGTTTTGTTGTAACAATTTTGTTTTTCTAGAAACAGCAGCTGTAAAGTCCACAGATACTGAAGAGCCTGGTGAAACAGCAGAGGATTCTGCTCCTCAGCCTCAGCCTACTCAGTCATCAGGTATGTTAAGGTAATGGAGATAATAACTGTATACTGATTTAGAAATCATGTTTAAAGTGCCTGTTTAAAAAACAAAACATTAGAAGTGTTTTGCAAAGTAACAGGTTTTCTACCTCTTAGGTCACACATATAAAATAGTATGTCATCCATGCTTTCGTTCTTTTTTAAACACAGAAACAGTTTTGTTTACCTGTTTGTAGCTACAAAAAAACTTTTGTTTGTAGCTGTTTGTGTTTAAAAAAGAACGAAAGCATGGATTTACAAAGACACAGCAAGAACACACCTAAGTATGTCATCCAGTTCTTTTGCCCAAATGCTTGACCATAATGTGCAATCCAATTCAAGAAAAATTCTCTAAAGAGTAGAGTATTTCTGTTTTTATCCCAAATTTAGAATAACTTTGGTCGTTTTGTATATACTATGCATTAATTATAAGACTATGCATGCTTTGAAATACCGTCTTGAAATATAACTATTGTGATCAATCAGGGGTGACCAAGAAAGGGAGAGCTGGTGGCGGTGGACAAAAAAGCATCACATCATCAATGGTACAATTTATTTTTCAGAGACATACATTTACACTGACCAAAAAAGTAAAGGTAAAACATAAACAGGCCCTTATATGTCTGAATGAATTATTAAATTCTTTGTCTGTTAACCCTCTGGGGTCCATGGACGTGTATACACGTCTTTTGAACGGGTCTGATTTGGGACATTGTAGCAGCAAGACTCCACCTCCCTGAGTTTGGGTTTCAATATAGCTTTAAAAAGGAGATTATAAACTACACCCCAGTTTTTAAATTTTGTTAATAGGCAACGTAAAAGCGGAGTTATGCTAAACTAAAAAACAACCTATTTTTAGACAATCTGATAACTTGTCAAAACAGCAGTTTAGTAATCCGTGAGAGGGAATGTGCTTGTGAACATAAAAACCCACAAAAACATGAGATCCTTTTGCTGTTGGTGGAAGTCTCACATATTCAATTGATAAAAAATATCATTATGTAGCTGAGAGAGAGGAAGGCTGCACACGTACCGAGATGTGTGCAAAAAGGAGCCGCTTTGCGGGGAAAGGAGTGGCGCGAACGGAGTAACAACAAACAATTAGACAGATATTGACGGTAAACTTCATATTTTGGAGCGATCCGGACAGATATATTGTCTCTGCAGTTTAGTAGGCTTTTATTAGGCTTATATAAAGGATGATGAGAAGGATAAATGTCCACCAGGCAGTTCAAATAGTACAGCTGTTCAGACCTCCGCTGCTTCAATTGCGTATTAAAGAAGAGAAACATTGAATAAATAAATATTTATTCATATTAGGGATAATCAACACAGTGCTAACACACTTATATTTTAAACTCACACCAGAGATGATAAAAGCCCTGAGAGAAACAATTACAAAAATCAGTTTTTCTCGTTTTTCAAGTAACTTAACATAAATTAAAATCGTAAACATATTTAAAGTGCAAACATGTCAATTGCAAACGTATTGTGCAAACATGAACTTGTTCAAAATACTATGTAGCTCCCAGTTGCTCATGTAGTGGATAGTTAAGCTCAAATAAGGCTCTGATGTGCAGCTGGACCAGAGATCGCTTGTGGTAGCAAATAACTGCGCATTCTGAATATTTTCTGCAACAAGTCTCTAAATAAAGTAAAATTTTCCAGTGCAGAGTGGAGACAACCCATAGAAGCACTGATTTGATCTCATTTCAGAGAAAAATAGAACAGGTTAGATGCACCTAATAAATAAAATTACTAACAAACTCAGGAATCTTTCTTTGCTTCCCTGTTCTGGTGCTGAAAACATCACTAATGCAGATAAAAGGAGATACACAGATGGATTATTTGGAGATTTATTATTTGGAGACTACATTTACTGCAGCTGGCAGAGGCAGAGATTGTTTCTATTGATACACAGATTTACAGAATCATTTTAAATGTTAATAGGGGAAGACTGCAGGAGGGAGCGGTAAAATACAGGGGGTCCCCAGCAAAAACAAGAAACTTTACGAGTCTGATGAAACCTGCTGGTTTTCCATCAGGCAGTCACGGGGCAGCTCCAACGACCCAGTGGCCGAGCTCAGTCCGGCTTGGCAGAGGGTGAACGAGCCGAGGCGACGTCGTGCTCTGCTTAAGAAGCGGTGTTATTTTCCTGCTTCAGAAGAAGCGTCCAACGTGTTTTTACGCTTTCTCCGAGACATGTCACGTCGCTAAGTTGTTAGCGCCGCGCGCTAAGGAAACCCTGCGTTCCTCTTCGGAACGAAAACCTCTTGTCGCTCTCAGCCGCGGCCGAAGCCATGTTTGTTCACACACAGGTGAAAACAAGCGGGGCACTAATATATTACTACGACTCACTCTAATTGGTTAAGGGTCAAACAAAGGCGTGCCATTCGCCTGGGGTAAGTTCCCTTTTCATTCAGAGGCAG
Organism: Nothobranchius furzeri; assembly: GCF_043380555.1. Classification (NCBI taxonomy): domain Eukaryota; kingdom Metazoa; phylum Chordata; class Actinopteri; order Cyprinodontiformes; family Nothobranchiidae; genus Nothobranchius; species Nothobranchius furzeri. Next base: position 2,910,531 of record NC_091756.1, read on the forward strand.
AATTTCAACAGCAGAGCTGTGAATCGTGATAAAAAGGTCTCTCAAAAATGACAGACCGTCAGATCTGTAGATCGTAAAACGGTCTAAAATCGTCATATCGCCCAGCCCTACTTGGGGATGTCCCTCCATAGCTCAGCAAGCTCGGAGCTGGCGGAGGACCCCTGTCTGACTCGGGAGACATCCTAGGACTGACTTGGTTGCATCAAGGTTTTCCTACGAGCCACGTGCATTGGGGTCAACGACCCCTTGACATCTCAGATCCAAACAGGCATGACAAGATTGCGTCTGAAGTGGTTTTGATAAGTCAACTCTTTAGCTTATAACAACCACAAATTCTTTTCACACCCAGAACATAGTTTCTTCTAGATACAAGGTTCTGATAAACACACACCATTCAATCATCATGCATCACATTCCATCCACTTATATTCATCCATCACATGTGTCTTATTTATACCTTGTCTTGTTTTTAATTTGTTTATAAAATAAATTACATACTTTTATAAACTTGACTGTCTGAATTGATGCGAAGTGTGTTTGATCACTGAAAAAGCTAATAATCCTAATTCTTCTGATTAAACATTCAAAGACCAATAAGGTTGACATCCTATATTTATATAGAATATCACATCTTATTGGTCATAAATAAAGGTAATAAATTAAGCTTAAAAGCAACAATAACAATTCGGCTGGCAATAACAATAACAGCAAGGGGTAAACCCTTCTACACACTCGTGGTTTAATTTGCCTATTGAGCATGCTTTTTTCGAATGGCGTAGAATGACTGAACATCAGAAAATCAACAGAGCTCCAATTAGCCCTGGATATTATAAAAATATGCAACAACTTAAGTCCGAATGCGAGTCTGCTATGAGAAAGCTTAACCCTGATTTCTATTTGATTTTTAGGGGGCCTGATCCCACGCTTGTATATCAGATCGGTGGCAAAATAGAATTTAGATTTGCAGCACCTTTAGCGTATTTGCTAGGTTTTAATGTTGAGGAGTGGCTGACTCCTGAATTATCATCCAGCAATAAACCCATCAAATCAGTGTCTCTTCTTCCCGATTTAACTGCCGGTTTTGATCAGTTTTATTGTTATTCAGACGTGGTGGCCGAGCAGCTTATGGGTTATGAGTATGCGACGTTATTACGCACGGTGAAAGTTGAAGGTGCATTCGGGGATACGATCACCCATGTGTTCAGCCCTGTGGATTACTTTCGGCTGGCCACGAATCATATAGAAAACATTCAAATTGAAATTAAATCTGATCAGAATAAACCGATCCATTTTTTATATGGCAAAACTACCATAAGGCTCCATTTCCAGCCCGCTCCCTCCTATCAGAGAAATACAGGAATATAACGTGCGTGAAACGGGGTGGGAGGATCAGTTACGCTCTTTTACTCAGCGCGGCATACATCTTGCAAACGAAAAATGATTCATCACATGCAGAGAAATGACCCCAATCAATTTATTAATTATTACGTAACCCAGGCTGGTCAGGGCCTCCCCGGTTTCAAGGGAGTTCCTTATTTTCAGGGGCATGGCTTCAGTTCAGTATTATATACGTGTTCGGTTCAACATTCAATATGTGAAAAAAGTGGTTGCTTCACCAGCCGTACATCTGGGACATAAATCTGCTTTACTGAAAGCAAACGCATTGTATCCCTTAGCACGCGTCACCATCAAAACATACTCCATACCACAAAATTCTAGGATATGCAATCTGGAGAATCTCTTTCTTGGAGCTAGTCCTAAATATATAGTTTTTGGGATAGTAGATCATGAAGCTTATACGGGCAGAAGAGATCTATCTCCGTTTAATTTCCGCCACTTGGATGTGGAATATATTGCGCTGTGCAGAGACGGCAAACAGATCCCAGCTGACCTGCGAACACAGAACATCTGTTAAAGAATTTTACAACCTGTATACAGCCACGTCCAGACATTTGAAAGATTTGCCGCTGGCCATCAACAGGACAGAATATCAGCGGGGGTACACACTCTTTGCATTCAATCGGAACTCTGCGGATGACGAAGATGCTTAGTCTCCTTTTGCTAATGGCAACTTGAGACTGGAGATGTGCTACGGTGCTCCGCTGCGTGAGACGCCTACACTAATTGTGTATGCTTGTTATGATTCAGTTCTCCAAATAAACACAAAGAGAGGTTCTGGTTGATTATATTTGATGAATAATCACACGCTGCATGAAATATTATCCAGCCTGCTCAAAGATGTATTTTTGGGAGTGTTCGCCTCTGATCAGCCGACTACAGTCCCGAAAAAAATCCAGCTCCCGGCCTATTTTGTAGTAAACACCCACCCATCTAATTCGCCTGGTGAACATTGGTTAGCTGGAGCTCTGGCCTCGGGACATTTTTCGATCCTTATGGATTTTCACCAGAGTTTGAATATTATCCCGAAACCATCCTCCATTTTCTAAAAGAACCTTGCTTAGAAATACATTATCAGGACGCGCAGCTGCAGAGCCTGACATCCAACCGCTGCAGACATCATTGTGTTTTTTTCCTGTGCCATAATGCCTGCGGGCTTTCTCTGAAACAGCATTGATTTTAACAGTAACTCACTTATCGGACTTGGACCCTGCCAAACCAAACACATACCTGTCATTATCAGCAGAGAGCAACCAATCAAACATAAATCTGGCAAACCCAACTTCAATAACCTTAAACAGCTAACAAAAACCTCAAGTTCAGTAAATTACACAGCTACTCTACCTCCAGCATCTGTTAATGTGGCTCTTTTTAATGTTCGCTCTCTGCTGAACAAAACTTTTATTATAAATGACCTGATTTTAGATTTTAATCTTCAGTGTTTATTTTTAATTGAAACATGGCTGAGTTCAGATGCCTCTGTTGTGTTCACAGAGGTCTCCCCATCCAATTTTAATTTCAAATTTTCTACGAGGAATGGTGAAAGGGGAGGCGGAACTGCTTTTATAAGTTCATCAACACTTTTAGCAAAACCTGTTTTATTTGATAATTTTAACACTTGTGAATACACTGCAGCCGCTTTTGGCATTCCTCAGATTTTATGTGTTACTGTTTACAGGCCTCCTAGACAGAGCGCACCTTTTGGTTTTCAGAGTTTTTATCAATTTTACACAACTCCTTTGATAGGATTATTTTAGCTGGAGATTTTAATCTGCACGTGGAAACACTGGACAGTTTTGTCCTGGTTGAAGTTGAGTTTTGATAAAGTTTTCTCCTTAGTGAGACCCACCACATGTGTCCTGGACCCTATTCCCTCTAGGTTTTTTTTAAACAATTTTGTGATTCTTTTAAAGATGAGGTTTTAAGACGGGGGTCTTTCCTGCCGCTTTTAAACGGGCGGTGGTGAGGCCCCTGCTGAAGAAGAGCAATTTAGATTTTAATGATTTAAACAATTATCGACCGGTTTCCAACTTACCATTTTTAAGCAACATTTTAGAAAAGCTTGTTTTAATCCAACTCAATGATTTTATCAACACCCATAATGCTTTTGAAAATTTTCAGTCTGGTTTTAGGGTGAACCACAGCACTGAGACAGCCCTTCTGAAGATTTAAATGATTTTAGAATAAATTATGATAAACGGAAGGTGACAGTGTTGGTTCTACAGGATCTAACTGCTGCCTTTTGTTGGTCCTGAAAGACCAAGACAGGTTCGGAGCGATTGGAGAAAAAGATGTCTGCTTCTGAGTTGACGTTGGAGTCAAAAAACCAGTCAAAATAAGATCCACCGCTGCAGAGGGAGAACACGCAGCTCTCGTGCAAGGACTACCGTCTTGCTTCTGCAGCTGCCTGAAGTGTTCTGATCTCTCAGTTTGAGACGGCTAGATTTATTCACTCAAGCAGGGAGGGGTCACATGTGTGTACAAGGTTCAGTTTGAACAATCCTCTAAACAGCAGACTTGCAGCCTTGAGATAGGGTTAAACAGGATGCGGCTACTGTCTCAACAGAAAACAGGAACCTATTCACGCTGTGTGCAGAAAAACACCCGAGAGGAGGGGTGAGCAGCAGATAACAGGAACATCTGGAGTGTGATGAACTGCAGAGTCAGGTTCTCATCATACACATTACCATGATTATATGTTCTCTTGTGCTCATTTAGCAGTAACTATTATTAACATTCCCCCTTTTGAACTCTAATAAGAGTTCAACAATAATATAAAAAGTAGAAAACAAACACAATCATCATCCTTAATTCATTACCACAGAACCCAACAATTTATCAATTCAACAATACAACAACAATAGCCTATTTGTAAATTGATTCAAAGGTGTCGAATACAACCTTTGTAAGATAACTGGAGGGTGTGAAATAAAACCCCTTATATAGTAACTGAAGGGTGTTAAGTAGAACCCTTGTAAAATAACTGAAGGGTGTTAAATAGAACCCTTGTAAAATAACTGAAGGGTGCTCTCTTCTTCCCCCTGTCGAGGTCCCTCTACTGGCTCCAGGCAGCTGCAGGGGGTGATGATGTTACGACTCTCGTCCCGCCGGATGTGGTGGTAGCTTGGCACGCTACCGCATCCTGCAGAGGTCAGCTACTTCTCTTCCTGGGCCCTGAGGTCCTCCTGGATTTCCGACACTGTCCGTCCTGGCTCGTCCGTGGCCGCGCACTGGGTCCAATGGTACCAAGCGTCTCCTTTGCCCTCCAATCTGACCGCATGTGAGGTCCTCTCGATCACCTTGTAGGGACCGGTCCACCTGGGCTCCGTCCACTTTCGTTTGGTGGCCTTCAGCAGGACCCACTCGACGCCTGGCACCGAAGGCGATGTATCTGTGGAATGAGGTTGAGTCCCCACCTGCTGAGAGAACTGTGAGACAAGGCTATGCAACAGGTTATAATAAGTTCTGGAGTCCAGTGTAGCGTAATGGTTGTTGGCTCTTTTATGAACGATAAACCATTCTACATAATAATCTGGAATATTAATTTTTAACAAATTAATAACCAAATGTTATAGATAAGAAGACTCAAAGGTTGTTTTCATCGATAAACTGATGATCATATCCGTTTGTCTGTGTTTCCGTTCAATGAAAAGGCAAGTTTAAATTTTAAGAGATTTATTTCTTCAATTTAAACTAACGATTTGAAATGACAATCATAGGAAAAACAATCAACATTGGCAACCTTGTTGGACAATCTTTAACAGTTGATATTTTAAGCTTACTCAAATAGACCTTGTGTTGGATGTGCTAAGATTTGAGAATGATGGAATTATGAATGCGTGCATGCAGGTGTCTGAGATTGCTTCAGGGAGAGAAAAGGTGAACTGAGTGAACAATGATGTTTTGCAATTAAACTTTAGTTCTTATTAGAAAAACAGCATCAGAACGCCATCTATCGTGTTCTGCCTCACCGTACTTAGGACCCCCTTTTAGATCCGGACCTCGGTAGGATGTTCTCCAGATGACACCTTGGCTGGCAGAGAAGACAAAGGTGTCCGACGGTCCAGTCCAGAGTTGACCTCGGTACACGTTGCTGAAGCGTTTCGGCAGACGCGCGTTCTCAAGTTTAAATTAACTCAGAAATCAAAAGACTCTGGAATGAGTCTGCATTAGTGGGTTGCATTTCAGCTATTCTGTCTGGCTTGACAGAAATAGCGTGGTGGGAGAAAAGAGCCGGCAGGGCTCCTTTCCCCGTGGCGTTCGTTCTGCACTTCCACTCTCTTCCGTTCTCTCTCTCGATCTGCCTAACTTACCGAAAACACTTCTCTTCCCAAAGCAAACTTGTTGTGCGTCAGAGCAAATGTGTTTTGAAGTTACTGTGGGTACGGACCTGTATGAGCAGGTGTGAAGGTCATCGCTAAACATCTTCAAAAACATTATTTAATTAAGTATACTGATTCATTATAGTTCATTATGATTACCCAAAGCATAATAATCATTCATTTGATTAAAATACATTTATAATGAGCAAAGTGATCAAATGATTATTTAACATTAATAAACAAAGAAAGCTTAAGACTGTTTTATGACTAGGCTGTGTGTGAAGTCCTTCTTCTGGAGATGCAGGTGTTGGATGTTGTGGAGTCCTTCAGACTTGCTGGCGGCTTAGCTCTTAATCTGTGGGTGAAGGTGCTGCGTGACCCAGCTTTGACCCAGCCGGGCAAATACGACTTTTGGCACAGAAACCCATACTTCCTCACGTTACACCAGGCTTTTGGCGTCACGGTCATTGTCAGTCAGAGGTAATTTGGTACTGGGCCCAGGAAAAGGTCGCCCTGTCTGCAACTCAAAAGGAGTAAATCCCGTAGTTTTGTTAACAGAGCTTCTAATGGACAAGAGAGCCAGTGGCAAGGCATCTACCCAAGTCATTTTGGTCTGTGCACAGATTTTAGCCAATTTGTTTTTTATCGTCTGGTTCATTCTTTCCACCTTCCCTTGGGACTGTGGGTGGTAAACTGTCCCGAACTTATGTTTCAGACCCAGCATTGTTTCTACTGCCTGTAGATCTTTGTTTTTGAAGTGGGAACCATTATCAGACCTTATTTTCCCAGGAAACCCATGCTGTGGAATATAATGGTTTATCAGACATTTTATCACAGTTTTGCTGTCTTCTTTTCTGGCAGGCCAAGCTTCCGGCCAGCCAGTGTAGGCATCCACGCAGACCAGCAAATACCTGTAGCCCCTCTCCCCGTTTACCATGTCTGTGTAATCTATGATCACTTAATTTCCAGGACAAGTTGGGATTGGAAATCGTCCTTGCAAAGGTTTGAAGGTGGGTTTTATGCCGTACTGGCAACACTCTGTACATGTTTTGACCAAATATTTTGCCATATCTGCGATGTGAGGATGCCACCAATGAGCCAGATTTTTGACCATTTGGGCCGGTCCCACATGTCCCACCCCGTGGGCCTCTTCCATAGCTGTTTACCTAATACCTGGGGGTAGGATAGGTCTCCCATCTGGACCTCTCCAGATCTCTTGGGCCTTTATCGACCCTCTTGCCATCCATAGGCTCTTTTCCTGTGGTGAGGCCTTTTCTTGTAAGTCGCCTAGGGTTTCTGTCATTACACAAATTCTGGGATCGTGATTTTTCTCAGGAGGCGGAACCTCAACCACCATGTTGTATATGGGTAGGTATCCTGCTGCCCGTTTGGCTGCTTTATCGGCCTCCTGATTTCCCTGAGACACAAAGTCAGAGCCCTGACTGTGTCCTTTCCATTTGACTACTGCTACCTCTAAGGGGAGTAAGAGAGCTTCTGCCAGATCTTTCATGTCTTGTTCATGTCTAATAGGTTTGTTACTGGCGGTCAGAAATCCAGCTTGCAGCCATTGTTTTAATTCTACGTGAACCGCCCCTACAGCATACGCTGAATCACTGTAGATGTTAATTCTAAGTCCTGTTCCTAACCTTAGGGCTTCAACGATTGCTTTTACTTCTGCTCTTTGTGCGGACTGCATTCCCACGAGTTCTTCAGCTCTTACTGTTTGCCAACCTGAAGGTGCGTGTTCCACGATAGCCCTTGCGGCTTTCAGCCCCTGTTCACTGTCTCGGTGACAACACCCATCAGTAAACTATTGCTTGTCAGGATTTTGTAAGGGTTGTGCTTGTAAATCGGTCCGAACCTTTCCTTCCTCACTAGTTCTTTGTTGACAAGAGTGCGGCTCTCCGCCATTCATTTGATCAGCCATGTTGATACCTTCGTGTGTGTAGGAAATATGAGGAGCTTCTAGGATAGTGCTCAGTTTCCTCTGCCTCAATGAGGTCATGGTAAATGTTTGGGAGTTCACATAGGGGACAGGGGAGAAATGTGGGAGATACTGGGTCCCTCGGGATTGTTCATACAGCCTGTTTTGTTCTCCTGTTTATAATCTTCTTTCTGTTCTATAGACATTACACCCCCAGTGATGTTTATTACTGGATAGATGCCCGGCACCGGGGCAGTTGGAGCGGGCTGGGCCGGGGAGTAGGGTGGCGGCATTGATTTGGTTGCTCTTTTCTGTTTTTTCATGTTTGTTCTGGCTGTATTCCATAACATGACCCACTGCGTGCATTTCCCCCTTTTCTTTGCTTGTTTATCCATCTCATTCTTGTGCTTTCTTTTTGTTAATACTCCTGCCGTCGCTAATGATCCGCGCGCTTCCTCCTCCTTTTTTCTTGCCTCTTCTGCTTTGTGCCTCCAAATCATTCCCCAGTTCCCTGAACTGTTCATATCCTTGCCTTTGTTCATTAAGAACTTCTCCGCTGTCTTTCTAAACAACTTTCCTTGTTCTGTCGCTGCAGCTGGGTCATTGGTGGCACTAAGTACTGTTTCTACACAGGCTAACTGTTCTCCCAGAGAGCTCAAAACCTCGTTAGGACCCCACCCATCATCGGTCATTTCTTGATCGAATTCACCCTCCATGTTGTGACTTGTATTGGATTTTTGTTGGTGGCAATTTGGACCAGTGAGGTCTCAGCTCCTAGGGAACACTAATCACTGGTGTTTGAATGAGACAGCACTGAAAAAACTGTTGTGGTAACTTCCGCTTCTACCTTTCCAGGTGGGAAGTTCTTACCTGTGCATCCACAAGGGCGTGCTGTATTGTTCTCACTTTAAGGTTAGTACTATACTTTGTTCATAGAGTTAATTACACATTCATTCATTACCCCCTTATCTGCGGTTTATAATGGTGTACCGCTCATGCAACTATTCCCTATTCTGCTGTTCTTTGTATATTTTGTATATTTATGTGCTTTTGTACTTTTATCAGTTACTTGGTACCGTTAAAGGCCCAAAAATGTTGTTTCTAGGTCAAAGAGGCATACACTACTCCCAGAGTTTATTATGCCCCCTTATTGTGTAATCCGAGTTATCCAGTGTTGTGAACCTAAATTAGGCTCTGCCAATTATGTAGGACTATGGTTTATGCTCTTTTATGAAAGAGGAACCATTCTACATATTAATTTGTGATATTAATTTTATTAAATTAATAACCAAATTGTGTAGTTTTAAGAAGACTCAAAGGTTGTTTTCATCGATAAACTGTCGATAATATCCGTGGGTCTGTGTTTCAGTTCAATGAAGAGACAAGTTGAAAGTTAAAAGATTTAATTCTTCAAATTATACTAGTGATTTTGAAATGACAAGCATATGAAACAACAATCAACATTGGCAACTTTGTTGAACAATCTTTAACAGTTGATATTGTAAACTTGCTCAAATAGACCTTGTTTTGGAGGTGCTGAAGATTGAGAGTAATATGATGTGATTATGGATGCGTGTAGTGAGAATTGAAAATGAGGTGAGATGAATGCGTGTGTGCGTCTGATTTTGCTTCAGGAAGAAACAGGTGTCTGAGTGAAAAGTGATGGTTTGGATAAACTTGGGTTTTGTTGGAAAAGATGCATCAACTCTATCTATCGTGTTCTGTCTCACCGTATTCTGACCCTCCTTTTGGACCCGGGACGTCAAAGGACGATGTTTCATCCAGGGGTGACACCTCGGCTGGCAGAGAAGACGAAGGCGTGCTGCGACCCGGTCCAGGAGATGACCTCGGTACACGTGATGATAAAGCGTTTGCAGATGCGCTTTCTTAAGTTTAATTCACTCAGAAAATCAAAGACTCTGGACGAGTCTGCGTTAGCGATTGTAATTCAGCTATTCCTATCTGTCTTACAGGAATAGCGTGGGGGGGGGGGGGGGGGGGAGGAGCCGCAGCTCCGTTCCCCGATGCGTTTGTTCAGCACGTCCTCCCTCCTTCGTTGTCAAGCACGACCTGAATCATAAGACTGAAACTTACCAAAAGCCTTTCTCTTCTCAAAGCAAAACGTGTGCGTCAGCAAATGTGTTTGGAGTTTACTGTGAGAATCTGTGTGTGGGTGTGTTTGAGTGTGTGTGTGTGCTTGAGTGTGTGTGAAGGTCGTTAACAAACATCCTCAAACATTATTCAGTTAGCAGTGATTCATTAGTTATTATGATTACTCAAAGCATAATAATCATTCATTTGATTAAAACACATTAATAATGAGCAAAATGATAATGATTATTCTTTAACATTAAAATCAAGAAAAGGAAGTTTAAGACTTGTTATGTTATGACTACTTTCATGGGAACAACATATTCTGGCACGAAGCTGCAGGTGGCAGATGTTATGGTTTCCAGCAGACTCTTGCAGACTTCATGTCTGCAAAGGTCTCAATCTGTGGGTGAAAGTTCTCAGCGACCCAGCACTTGACCCAGCCGAGTCAAATTACCTTTGTGACAGAAAACCCATATTTCCTCACGTTACACCAGTCATCTCTATCTGTTTTACCGACAGAATTGACTGAAGCTCGGCATTCATACAGATTGTGTTTAACTAAATCATATTCCTTATATACTTGTCTCTTTTAAGGAAAATGTAATTTTGTCAGGTCCCAGACCTTAAGTGGAATTTAGGGGTCCCCAGGGCCTCCAACCCTGCTTAAATATAACCCGGTTATATTTTATCCATCCGTCGATGAATATTTGGCAAGCAAAACCAGAGACAATCTTCTCATTTATATTAGGTCCCAGACCTTTTTCTATATACCTATGAATTTTCCAACATAAACTTGAGCAAAATTTAGGACCTTAGTTACTAGGAATTCAAGACACAAATGCTTTTGAATAAGTCCAATGAGCAGAATTAAAAGGTCTGCTTACCTTGTTTGAGCCGTGTCAGGTTGTGTCTGGATCCTTTTCACCAGGTCAGAGTGGAATGGTCTCCAATTGCCCCTTTTCTCTGAGGAAAAATCCTGTTTGTGACGCCAAGTTGTTGGTCCTGAAAGACCAAGACAGGTTTGGAGCGATTGGAGAAAAAGATGCCTGCTTCTGAGTTGATGTTGGAGTCAAAAAACCAGTCAAAATAAGATTCACCGCTGCAGAGGGAGAACACGCAGCTCTCGTGCAAGGACTACCGTCTTGCTTCAGCAGCTGCCTGAAGTGTTCTGATCTCTCAGTTTGAGACGGCTAGATTTATTCACTCAAGCAGGGAGGGGTCACATGTGTGTGTACAAGGTTCAGTTTGAACAATCCTCTAAACAGCAGACTCGCAGCCTTGAGATATGGTTAAACAGGATGCGGCTACAATCCCAACAGAAAACAGGGACCTATTCACGCTGTGTGCAGAAAAACACCCAAGAGGAGGGGTGAGCAACAGATAACAGGAACATCTGGAGTGTCTGATGAACTGCAGAGTCAGGTTCTCATCATACACATTACCAATGATTATATGTTCTCTTGTGTTCATTTAGCAGTAACTATTGTTAACACTTTGGTACAGTAGACCACACTATTCTTTTAACTCATTTGAAATGGATCGGCCTTTCTGGTGCTGTTCACCAATGGTTCACATCCTATATCACAGACAGGATTTTTATGGTGAGTTTGGATACCTGTTCTTCTAGGGTTCATGGGGTTACATGTGGTGTAGGGCTGCAACAAACGATTATTTTCATAATCGATTAATCTGTCGATTATTTTTTCGATTAATCGGTTTGTTATTGTTTAGCTATTTAACCTATACAAGTGATGAATGCCTTTCAGTTAAGAAAAAAAAGCATAAGAGAATTGTGCAGTTGACTGCAATCTATTTTATTGCACATGAACACAGTCAGCAGTGTAAAATGAGCTAAACAGTGCAAAATATCCGTCCAGAATATTTTTTTAGCATTAGCTGGAAGCCTGCTCCTTCCACCATGGATAGTGGCCTCATGTCTTTTACCAGCATGTTTAGAATAGAGTTTGTAAGTGGTATGCATTGCTGGGGGGTGAGTGTCTTGTTCCCCATGTAGTTGTCCATCATTGCTTGTTTTTTTCTGCATAAGAAACACAAACTGACTGAAATAAGTACACATATAAAATAAAGCAGCACACACACTACAACACTAAATCAATATTATATTATTTGAATTAACTAACAATATACAGTGATCATTTATTTTGAGGGTTACGTTCTACAAAATAGCCCGCAACAGGAGATATTCAGAAAAAAGGTCAAAAATTTTTTTACTATTAAAAAGCTCTAAGTAAGAAGCTCATGAGATTTTTACTTTGAGTCGAGAGTGTTTAAATTAGCTAGAGAAATGTGAAAAATGTTTATTTTGTGTAATACTGTTTGAGAAACATGATAAAATGTGTTGTGAGGCGTTTTACATTGTTAGATAGTAAAACAGCCTTTTAATAGTAAAAAAAAAATTACTTTCTGAATTTCTCCTGTATTTAAAAATTGAAAGCGTACAACTATGCCGCGTTATATTCACCTGGACACAGCTCGTCTGTATATTTTTCACCGCGGAGTTGTCCTTTTTTGAATGAGGAACATAGTTATGGGTTTGTGCCGTTTTTCTCTTAACGAGAACATTCATATAAACAGACGTGCTAAATTTGGCAAGCGCATGATACACAACATGGAGGAGATTCACGATTGCATCTAGTCAATCAGAAGTAGAACACCGTAGACTGACGCGGCAAAAAAACATGTTTAACATCCACTATAACGAACTCAGCTAAAACACTAAGTCCCAAATTTGATCTGCGTGTAGTATATTTAGCTTGTTTATTTTCTGTTACTTACCGGGCTGGCTCTTCCTCTGCTGCATCAGCCCCCACATGTTTTCGTCTCAAATGTTCACTTAGGGACATCGTGCTTCCGTGCCACGCTAGATGGTTTTTGCATATTTTGCAAGTCACCCGTCTTTTCATGGCATCTAGAGTGAAGTGCTCCCATACTCGTGAGGTTTTTGTCCGGGTTTTCTCTTCAGTTTTGTCGCTTCTATTTTTCTTCCGTATTTCTTCTTGTTCCGCCATCTCTCAAAGCAAGATGCGCGTCAGTAACGTGTTACGTCATGAAAACCGAGGGCACTTATTGGCTCGTTTCTTCTTCTACGGCTCCACTGGTAGATCAGTGGCTCATTACTGCCACACACTGGCGGCAAATTTAACAGATTGTAACCGATGTCAGATTATGGTAAAAATAGACTTTATGTGGTAAAATGTGATTATTAAACAACTAATCGATGACTAAAAAAGTTAACTACTTTAATAATCGATTATAATCGATTAAATCGATTAGTTGTTTCAGCTCGAATGTGGTGTGCCCCAGGGTTCAATTTTAGGCCCAGTGCTTTTTAACCTTTATTTGCTCCCTCTGGGCAGTGTCATCAAGAGACACGGGGTGAATTTCCACAGTTACGCTGATGATACACAGCTGTACATCTCTGTGTCTCCTGATGACACACGGCCAATGGACACACTTTTTAATTGCATTTTTGATATCAAATCCTGGATGGCAGAAAACTTTCTCCAGCTCAACCAGGACAAAATTGAAGTTTTAGTTATCGGTCCTGAGGCCCAGAGAGAGAAGCTTTTACCAAAATTACAATTGCTGTCTCTTAATCCATCTTCACAAGTGAAGAACCTGGGTGTCATCTTTGACTCTGAGCTGACTTTTATCCATCATATTATAAATATCACCAAAACAGGTTTTTATCATCTAAAGAACATCGCCAGAGTCCGCCCCATTCTCTCTTGGGCCAATACGGCGATGCTGATGCGTGCTTTTATCACCAGTAGAATAGACTACTGCAATGTCCTGCTTTCTGGTCTTACTAAAAAGAGGATTTTAGGTTTACAACTATTACAAAACTCAGCAACACGTGTCCTGACGAAGACCAGGAGGCGGGAGCACATTACTCCAGTTTTAGAATCACTGCATTGGCTCCCTGTATGTTTCAGGATCGGTTTCAAAATACTTTTAACAGTTTTTAAGTGTCTTAATGGTCTTGAGCCTTCTTATCTTTCAGAACTGCTTTTACCGTATGAACCCACTCTGCGCTCCTCTGGCAGCCATCTCCTTGTCATCCCTAAAGTTAGGACGCATATTCACGGCAAGGCGTATTTCCAGTACTACGGTCCTCGCCTCTGGAACGAGCTGCCAGGGGACCTCAGGGCTGCTGAGAACGTTCATGTTTTTAGAAACAGGTTCAAGACCCGTCTTTTTAGCTTAGCTTTTAACTGAAAAATCTCACTTTTTAAATTAATTACTTGGTTTATTTATTTATTTTATCTATTTATTTTATTTATTTAATGTATTCTTTCTTTATACGTGCTTTTTAAAGTTTTTTACCTTGACTTATGATCAACATTATTTTGATATCTACAGTATATAACTTTTTATATTACAATTCTCATTTTAGCTCTTTGGATTTTATATTTTAACCTTAATTTAACCTTTTTCCAGTGCTTCCTCTGTGGGAGCCCTCTGCCCCGGTGGTGGTGGTCGGCTGTGGCGGCCTGGGTGCTTTCCATGTGTGCCTGGGTGGTGGTGGGGGTCTCTGCCCTCCCTGCCCTGGGCGCCCGGTGTCAGTGCCTCGGCTGCTGCTGTGGATCTGCTGCTGTCGGGGTGGATGGCTCCCCTGATGGCGTTTCCTTAGCTGGTCTGGCTCATCTGATCTCAGCTAATCTTTTTGTTTGTTACCATGGGGAAGGGGGCATGTACTGTATGTATGTGTGTGTGTGTCAGTGGAGGAGTGTTGTGAAGGGGTTTTTATTGTCAGACTGTTTTTAAAATTCTGGGGATGGGAGGGAATGTGGGTGTGTGGGGCCTTATTAATTTGATAAGCACTTTGAGTTGCATGTATTGTAGGATTAAGTGCTATATAAATAAAGTTGATTGATTGACTGAAACAAATTCTGTCTCAGTATCATACAAATGTGTCGATGAATGATTCCGTGGTTTATAATTTTGTTAAAAAATATAGAAATTGTATAAAAAATGAATGTAATGAATTGTATTTCACACAGATGAACTGTTCTCTCAAAATATTTAAAGAATGTCACAGAAAATGAAATTTTTTTGAATAAACGTTTTGTTGAACAAACAAAAAAAAAGTTTGAGCAAAACAATTTAAGGGGAAAAGTAGATCCATTTCTCCGAAGCGGGTTTGCGAAGATGATGTCCTTGGTTTGTCCAGTGAGGAGATAATTTTATCTCCCTCTTTTGCTTCTTTAAAATACCGCTCAATTCCTGATCAGACGATGTGAGGAACTGCTTCTTCTTTTCACGCGCAGCCGGAAGTAACATGTCTTTTCTCCTGAGTTGGGTAATTGCTGATGTGCAAAAGGGTTTGTCACCATTGATAAGGGAATATTTTTCTCCTCCAGCATGTTTAGAAAATGGATCTTTTTGTACATCCACTTCATATGTAAACTCACCCAATGCTGTCCAACTGGAAGGTATCATTTTCAGCAGGTACTCTGCATTTTTCCTGCTTCGTGCCGGTAAATTATGCACAGCATCTCGTATTACTGCATCAGGATCGTCGACATATAAATATTGGTCAATGGGTTTCCATAGACTCCAATAGTAAGTTTTTGTGCTAAAATGGGAGGTGGCCACCACCGCCATTTTGACCGTGTCACAGGTTCCGTCAAGCCCAGACAATTCCACAAAAGGGAAAAGAGGTGGAGCTGAGGGTGGGGCTGTAAGGCTGGGATCAACTGATGACACCCGGTTGAACTAGCTACAAGCTAACCCGAAGCTAACCCAAAGCTAAAGCGGAGGTGGGAGCTAAGCTAACGGAGGTAGCAACCTAGCTAAAACCGGAGTTAACTGTGCACAACACCAGAGCTTCTGAGACAGAGATACGCCGGGCTGACCGCTGGGTAAAACCGGGTGGAACACAGAGGTCTCCAAGAGCTCCACAAGCCGGCAGCCGCTGCGATCTGAGATGTGCAGAGCTGCCGCTGGGGAGAACCGGGTGGGTTTCCATCCCGGAGCTCCACAAGCCGGCAGCCCGCGCAGCACACAGAAGCCGCGATCTGACAGAGATGCGCCGAGCTGCGGGGAGAACCAGCCGTCAGCCCACGCAGCAAACAGAAGCCGCGATCAGACAGATGCACCGGGCTGCGGGGAGGGGAGAAACGTGTGGAAAACACCGGTCTCTCTTGAGCTCCACAAGCCGATAGTGGGAACCCAGCTCCACCAACATGTTATATTTCAACCCATTTTCTAAAGTGCTTAACCCAGTGTTAAATGCACTGGGTTTTACCCTATTACATTTAAATTTCAAGGTTAAACAGTACATGTTAAAATCTAAGCTCAGCTCGGCAGTGACCTAAAATACATAAATCTAATTTTACTTACCGAAATAAATGAAGTGGAGACTCCTTGGACGCTCTATTAGTGCAATTAATGCCACAGCAAGTCATTTTGTCCAGCAATTGCACAAAAAATATCCAAAAAAGAATACTCAAACACAGAGACTCAAAATCCCGGAGCAGTTTCCAGGCCAGACCGAGGCTCTACTGAGGCCTTTCCACGGCGCTAGCTTTGTGGTCACGTGGGTCTGATGCTCATTAATTATACAGAATTTTAGGCTTTTAATACACTTAAACAGATGAGTGAGAAAAAAAAATTCACCCCCCTCAGAGTTGTCATGAGTGTAAACTAGATCATTTAAACCAAAAACATGTTTTGGTACCAGGCTGTAAACATGTTTATTTCTGCTGTGAAATTGGTATTTTTAACATGGGAGTCAATGAGGATTTGCTCGCTTCTGACTCCAGCCCCTAGTGGATGAGGGTGGAACTGCAATTTTTGAGCCGCATTGTGGGGGCTTGGTCAGGATGAACAGCTGCTGCAGCACCAGAAGCTGGGCTCTGTTTGGTGGGGGTCACAGGTGCGGCAATCTGTAAATCTTCTTGTAATCCCACTCTCGCAAGAGTGAGATAACGTTGAAGCAGAGCATTGTATTTCTTAATTTTCTCACACGGGGTTACCCCGAATCACCTTGAAGTTCATCAGTCAGATCTCCCAGAAATTATACTGTGGGCAGAACAGACTCACCCTGTTTTACCGCATAAATGAAAAATTTAACCTTGTATTTGCCTGAAGACAAAAGGTCAAAATTGATCAGGATTTTTAACAAATGTGGTTTGTACAAGTTCATTTCGCTGTCCAAATTTTCCCCACAATGAATTGAGAGATAATTTTGAAATAGATTTGATTAAATTTTTGGCATACCCAAAAATAAGGATATGGCAAAACACATACCCTGGTGAATTTCATAGTCCTGCACATATTTCCTTTTTTGACTCATCATCAGTCACACCATCGAGGAAACCAGAGGCGTGCTGTTTGTGTTTCACAAACGTGTGAATATAACCCACAAACACATCGGAGCTCCTTTTCTCAAAATCCCACACCTCAATCATTTTCATGACCCGGTAACCTGCATCTACAGTGTCATTGAATTTGACGCTAACCCAAACACCTCTTAATGAGCGCTCATCTGAGTTGTGCTCGCAAGAGTCTGTGTGATTATTCTGCTCTGCGCATCTGCAGCAGAGCGTAAAAACCAGTTTACCCTTTGTTGTTTTATATGGTAAAACTGGGAAAAACAGTATTCTGGGAGGACAAACCATTGCCTTAATGAAGCCATAATAACTTTCAGTATCTCTGAAAATGTTCACATAAATTTGAGGATGTCTGATGGGATATGGTCCTGTAGCGTTGACAAAAGGGTAGAGGCTGGTAAAATCAACATAATGGATCTCCTCGTCACTCTGCGCCGAATATCTGAGGCGCACGACGCATGTCCTCCCTCCGAACAGCGCTTCGCGAGGTGAGAGCGGAGCTGTTGTATGCTTGAATCTCTCTAAAAACTGTCTCACCTCCGGATTTGTTTTAATCATGTCACGCCATTGGTGCTCCCAAATCACATCAACTTTTAAATGATGGACTGATTTCAGCGCCTGCAGTTTTTCAACGGCTTAGTCATAAATTTCCCCAAAAGGGATTTTTCCCAAAGGACAAGTAGCGGCTGGCAGGGACAGCCATGGAAAAAACACCCTAAAAACTCAAACGCGTGCTCAACGCCCGAAATGACGGCAACTCCGTCGAGAAAAAAAACTCACCTATTTTTTTCTCACCTGATGGTTGCAAGGCGTGCTGAATCTCTACATTTTGACAATGGGAGATCCACTCTAGCTAGACGATGCTTGCACTAGAGTAATCTTTTCACTGGCTGCTGTAATTTAGAGGACACGGAATAGCCATTGTGTCTGGTTTTAGAAAATTTGATCTTAACACCTTCATAGGCGATAGTCACAGAGTTTATAGGATCAATGCTCGTTTCAGTAAAAAACTGTTCTCTGAAAATGGAGCATGCTTTAAACAAAATTTCCACATAGTTCCTGCAGTAAAACAGCGCTTCCTTCTTAAAATCAAATTGCTGCTTACTCGCCTCCGTGTACTATTGTAAAAATGTATTTTGCTGTTCAGGAGACAAATGATCAAAGACAAAATCAGAAACAGGAGGGTAAGCCCCAACGTAGTTCAGATGTTCAAGTGAGGAAAATCGGTGAGGAAAATAACCTTTAGTGGAATCTTTAAATCCCAAGGCTGGCCAGTTTCATCATGAGAAAACTTAAGGAATCAATAAATCTCAAACAATAGGCAGGCTCTGTGAAAGCGAGAATTTTGCACCCCTGCATGAGGGCATTTTCCGGTTCAATTTTTAATTGAATCACGGCTCTCAGGATTTAATACGAGTCAAATCCTCTCACGTTGTGAGCAATAAATGTATACCTGCTGAATTTAGGCCGTCTCATTCGCATAATAAAATCTTGAATGCAATCCAGACCATATTTATCCCAAGTCTCACCTGAATCGGATTTTCGCAGATCAAAAACGGTGTATGCACGCCATTTTTATTCAGAAGTGTTTCTGCGTCATAATAAATTCCTTTATCCGTTAATCTCTCATCCTTTTTTTTCAAGCTGAATGAAGCACTGATGACCGACGGCTTCAGGCTGGGCACAGAAGGTGCATTAATTTTGGGACAAACGTGGCCTGAATTGCTTTTCCCCATCGCCACGTAATAAACACGTTTACAAATCATACATTTTTAAGCAAATTGCAGGGAAAACAGCCCTACCCACTTGAGGTCTGTGAACAGGTGTTTTGTGTTTTTAAAAACAGATTAAATTTCCGCATATCCTGTTACAATCAGGGCATGTGATGAGGGAGGTTTCTGATCGTTTGCATAAGCAGGTGTTACACACACACGGCAAAACCATGCACAATGATGGCCGCTCATAGTCTGATATGGGGTGAAGCAGAAAGGACAAAAATATTTAGCGTCTAAAAAACCTTTAATATTTCTTATGCTGTAATAGTGATGATCCAACAGCAGAAGGAACATCGGATTAGAGTGATCGCTGTAGTCTGTTTAAAAATTAGAAATCACCCTGTCAGCTCTGAAAAACGTGACCATTTTCCTTTGAACAATATTTTCAAATTGAATCACATCGCTGAATGAAACGAGGGTTTAATCGGAAAGCCCGGCTTGATTCTGGAGATTTTTTGCCACATCCAATAGTTGAGCATTTGTCGAGGCCTGGTTTAACAGGCCGGCGATGCTGGGCGCAAAGCATAAGGTCTGCTCGCTGTCCGTCGGAATCATGAGTTGGATTCGCTTTTTATCCACTAATTCACCATCTAAAATTGTCTCAAGTTTTCGTTTCCCAGCACCAGAACGATTATTCACCACCTGCAGTCTGAAATTAAAATCATTCTCAGATGACAGCGCTTTGTTTAATTGAACCAATTTATCGAATAATTGCTGCAAATGCTGCATCGTATTTTTACCGTCGTAGTTAAAGTTAATGTGGTGGCTTGCATTTTGGGTGCTGATTTCAAACCGAATCCTATCATTCACGTGAGCCAAATGGGTACCCCTTTGTGCAGATCTATTTAATATATCCATAACATTGAGATAAAACTCAACCGGATCTGTGATACCCTCGTTAACTGAAAAAGAGACGCTTTCTCTAATTTCACGCTGATTAAAATCCTCGTTAGAAGAGGATGTGACATTGATGCTCCCTCCCCCCTGCTGTTGTTGGCTAGGATTTACAGTGTCTGATTCTTCTATCTGCCTCAGAATTTCATTGATGGCATTGTTTGATGGCGTTGATGTATTTAATAGAATTTGTTTTACCGTCTCATCATCATTATCATCATGATTATCTGGAGGTGGTGGAGGAGAATGAGGAGGAGTTTGGTTCAACAGATTTGGATCTAAAATCTCATTATTTAGCCCTAATTCATCTACTTCTCTCAAATCGGAAAGTCCATTGAAATCTAACCAAACCTGCAGCAGATCACGGAAATCAGGTGTATGGTTCATGACACAATCAGAAAGAAAAAAACAAATCTACTCGTATAAACCTGATAGATGAAAAAAATCCTTTGCTCCTCTTCTCTTTCATTCCCACAGACTCAGAACATCACGAGTAATGGAAACTTCCAACGCAATCTGCAGAAGTAGGTAGACCATCTTCATCCTGTTACGTTGTCTCCTCCGTCGTAATACTGGATGGAGAGATAGAGAGTATGAATGATTCATCATCCTTAACTCATTCACTGCCATTGACGACTAAAGTCGTCATTTTAAATCCAACTGTTCACTGCCAATTTGCATTTCTTTACTGTGTGGACATCGGAACGAGCCCCCACACCGTAAGAACAAACATCTCAGCTCTAAAGCCGATCTTCATCCGCATACGTCACGCGATCGGGAAGCAGAAAATCCACGTGTTAGGAGATCGTTATGGGTCGCTGCTGTAAAAAATGTGAGGCGCGAACCGGAAAAGCTTCTGCCGATCACAATTCGACATTGGATGATGAAAGAACAGATAAACGCTCGAAACGCGCAGATTCTTCCTGATGTAAGAGGTGAGTCTCCACTTTGTTTTGGTTGTTTTGGTGTTGACATCATCCTAGCGTGCAACGTTCTGTGACTCTTAAAAAAAACAGTAAAAACTATGAGAAACGCTGGCAGCGAGAGAGGGTGCTCGCTGCAGACCTACAAAGACGGAGCTGCACCATAAGGTGGAGCTGCACCAGAGTCAGCCCCGCCCATTCACGCAAACTCAGCCTAGCCCACTGACTTCCGTTTTTGTTTTTCAACTTTATCGCAAACTAACCTGACCCACATGAATTACTGCTGTTACTAGTTTACAGTCGTTAATGCTATGTTCTATGCTCCAATTAAACAAGATGAATATAACTTGCTACATGACAAAGCCTGAATATATCTCAAAATGAAAAGGTTTCTCTTAGTGAACATCTGCCCACAGCCGCTCTACAAAAGTGAGGTACAACAGCATGTACGAATAACAAATGGGTTCTGGTAGTGCAGTGGCAAGATCATCCAAATGAAGTTCTGCTTTCCCCTCAGCTGATGCTGGTTCGATTCTCGGTGGGGTCTGCGACAATCTATTTAACCAGCTGAAACATTTAATTTGTTCATATTTTAGTTGTAATGTTTATTTTCTGCAAAATATTTATGTCTCTAAAAAGTTCTTTGAATTTGGTCGTTCCTAAACGGCATTTTAGTTGAAACTCTGCTCACAAATGGACTCACACTGGCTAAATAAACGAATAAATAAATAAACACATTAGTCATTATATGTTAAACGGTATACCAGTAAATTGTTGTAAACATAGTACCGGCAAGTGTAGCTAGAAATGAAGAAAAGGGGTTTTAAACTACCTTTTATTTCCGCTACTGGGAGGCAAACCTGCGCAATTCTGCGTGTCAACCTTACTCCATGACCACTACACCACCACATCTGATAGAAAGGAAGTGGCGTTACATGTAATTGTGCTACGCAGTGTGTCTGTGTAGATAGGATGTATGGTTTATTGGCGGTGTCTCAGTAGAAGTCATTTCAGAAATAATTTGTCAGAAAATTCACTGAATATCCAGATTTGAGAACCAAGACCAGACCCGCTTCGGGGGAGGAGACCACATTGAAGCTGAGATGGGAGGAAAATGCATGAATGAGGCCAAAAATGGCTTTGGCGTGTTTCTTATGAGGAAATGACAGTGTAACCAGCTCCGTGGCCTAGTGGTAGAGTGTCCGCCCTGAGACTGGGAGATCAGGGTACTCAATCCAAATGTGTTTCACACATTTGTATTTTACCGGAATGTTTCATCTATCTTGTAATTTCCATTTTGTATTTTGTAATTTGAATTTCTTTTATTGTTGATTTATTCAATATAATTACAACTGTACCATGTTCAGCGCTTTGGGCTTCCTGACAGGGTTGCGGAAGGCGCTTTATAAATAAAGCTTTGATTGATTGATTGATTGATTGAGGGTTCGATTCCTGGTCGGGTCATACCAAAGACTTTGAAAAAATGGGACCCAATGCCTCCCTGCTTGACACTCAGCATTAAGGGGTTGGATTGGGGGGTTAAACCACCTAATGGTTCCTGAGCGCGGCTGTGTCTGCAGCTCACCGCTCCCCCAGGGGATGGGTCAAATGCGGAGAACAAATTTCGCACACACACCAGTGTGTGTGACAACTAATGGGACTTTAACTTTAACTTAACATGATTAAAAGTTCCAAAAGTTAGATTTTTAATTATATGGAACCTTTACAAAAACTGTTCAATTAACTTCTCAACTCAAGTCCTCAATCTTGCATTTTTTAGCTATAACACCCTCTTTGGTCCCAGAATGCTATCAAGTCTGACAACTGGAAGGAATTGGACTGACTCTGATGGAATGGGCGGGGCTGACTCTGGTGCAGCTCCACCTTCTGGTGCAGCTCCGCCTTTGTGGTTCTGCAGCGAGCACCACTTGGGCAGCGAAGGGCTTTACCGATCAGAAAGGGGCTGGCAGCGAATGTGTTAATAAATGCTTTATTAAACACTTTATTCTGAAAACTCACTCGGTCTCCGTGCAGCTGGAGGCAGGGCTGAGCTTTCATCACTGCTCAACGGCACAGTGTCCGGTTCATTCTCCTGTGGCAGGTCCGCCGCCACCGAGGTATGTTCCGGTTCTGGGGCTGACGTAGGATTAGCCTCTGCTGCTCCCTCCCACTCGTCACCACTGTGCTGAGGTGTGGATGGAATAAAGTCTTGATTTTCCTCTTCCGATGATGATGATGACAATGATGACCTTTGTAAATTCCTTATTTGAAAGAGTTAGGCATTTTCTGAAAGTGGAGCAAAGAGGGGTTGATGTGGGTGTGTGATAGTGTGTTTAGAATGAGAAAGTGGAACAAAGAGTGGGGTTTATGTGTGTGTGTGTAGAATGAGAACTTCATTGTAAACTGGCACTGTGAGTGTGCTGAAATGGCTCAGAGCTTTTTAAGAGGTGAAAGGGGAGGGGGCTATGGGGGGCTCATAAAGTTGACGCAAAGCTCTAGGGGGTGACACAGCAAACATTGGATGTATCATAAAACAAACACAAAAAGGGTTATAAATACTATATATACCGTAAATCCTCTAATACAGGCCCGGGCCTGTATTTGACTCAAGCTCATCAAGCTCCGGGCCTTTATTGGAAGGAGGGCCAGTATTAGAGGCAGGCCTATATTTCTATTTGAGCAAAATGAACTAATGGGTCGCTGGAGTTTGACAATTAAAATTGCGCCCACATTTTCAAAGTTAAACACATTTCTTTTAACAACGGTAGTTTCTGCTTCAGCCCTCTCCCCCCTCCCCCTGCGCAGCGGCCGCAAACTCACTGATGCGCCTGCAGCCTCTCGGAGTTCCTGCTGCTTTAAACATTAAAATAATTATTTCATTTTCTGTTTCTCACTTCTGATTACCTTCAATGGTGTCTGTTTGTTGCAACCAGCAGGTACAAAAACTAACTTGTTTTTATTTGACTATTTTTCTGTCCTGCCTGTTTATTATCTTCCTGCATCTCCTCTCAATCCTAAAGAGAAACTGCTACCTGGGTTCATATATATTCACCTCATGAGTTACCTTGTCCTCCGACGCACTGAAGGAAATGAACGATCGTGTGATAAATAATTTGGCAACACCTGATTGTTACTGTGGCCGTGCTCAGGAGGCAGATCCGACCGCAAAAACAGCGGAGCGCTTGCTGTGTGGCGGCCGCATCAGTGATCAGTGCGTCGGAGGACAAGGTGATGTGCCCCGCTCCACAGCAGCGAAACACATCAGGTGCAAATAAAAGACAGAAAACATTAAAGGAAATGAACCGACATGAACGATCGCGTGTCAGTACCGACGCACTGACACAGCGTGTTGCCTCCCCCCAGCGCAGGAGCTTGTCACCTGCTGACAGCAGGCTGCTGTCTTTTCCGAGGGCTGCATCTTGCCGGTCATTATCACGTGACAGCGACTAGTCGACGACAGGCATAAAAAGTCACTATAGTGAAGTCGACTAGTTCCTGCAACCCCTGCTACTGCTCCCCAGAGTGTTCTGCAGCATAATCAGCACGTTCTCTTTGAACTTGATATCAAATTTTCGCCTCCTCTTCGTCTCCGCACGGTTAAAGTTACCCTCGCGGTCTATCACTGGCAAATCAAAAGTGAGACGATGACACAACCGCCCCCCCTGTGGTACTTGCTTGTTACCACATTCCACCCGGCCACAATAAGAGACCGGCCATTATTCACCTCCGCCGACACCGGCCAAAATTGGAGACCCGGCCTTTAATTGAATACAGGCCTGTATTTGGAGGATTTACTGTAGTATATATAAATACTATACATAGTATATATATATATATATATATATATATATATATATATATATATATATATATATATAATCGTGTAAGGGTATAGCTCATTTAAAAACTGAGTTATAAATCCTATCTTGACATAAGGTGGTCTGCGGAGAGGGTCATAAAAGGTCATAAAGCAATAAAACTGTCAAAAGTTTGACGAAGGGTGGTGTTTTTTATCTCTCTAACATTCTCCCTCTCCTCATAATTTACTTTATTTGACATTGAATGTGCTACTGCTAGTTTACCCATTTGATTATAGATTCACTATAATAAACAATATACAATAAAGTTTATCTCACACCAAATAGAATATTTACTAAGAAATCACAATGTAACCATAGACACAATACTTGGTATATATGTTGTGTGTGCGAGTGTGTGTCTGCTCTGTCTTCTCGATCCCCAGTGAGTCGTGGAGGATGACTGCTTATTCTGAGCCAGGATCCTCTGAAGGTTTCTTCCTGTTAAAAGGGAGTTTTCCTCTCCACTGTCGCTAAATGTTTGCTTGATATGAGGATTGCTGTAAAGACACTGACACTAGTTAGTGACTTGATGCAGTTTGTTGGGTTCCTTGTATAGGAAACTTTTTTTCTGATTGGCTTAATGAACTGATCTAGATTGGAATGTTTATTATGTGAAGTGCCTTGAGATGATTCTTGTCGTGGTTTGGCGCTTTATAAATAAACTTGAACTGAATTGAATATCTTCAAGCAAAATCAGAAACTTTAGCAATGTAAGCATGCATAAATCAGATATGGGCCTAACTCGGTGCTAGGCTGTAACAACCACAAGTGAATCATTCAGGCTCAAAGAGCACATAACTTGTGTGCATCATTCAGTTTAAAAGGTACACGAGTAACATACGAACACTGAATGAACATAGGGATTTACATACAGATGTTAATTATAAACATTCAGGATTACATGTGTGATCAAACATTATATTTCCTTTCAAATGCCATCTTTCAGTGTGATTAGTGCTAGAACACTGGCGAACAAGACCTTAGACTCATCTACCTGCTGTCTGGACAAACTGCCAACCAACTTCTTCAAAAATGTTTTCAGCTGCTTAAAAGCTGATGTGCTGAAAATTGCTAACTTTTCCTTAATGTCAGGTATTTTTCCTACATCAGTGAAAACTGCTGCTGTTAAACCTCTTCTAAAGAAAAGCAAACTAGATCCTTAGTGATGAATCACTACAGGCCAACCTCTAATCTCCCTTTCATGGGAACATTATTGAAAAAGCTGTCATGATCCAGCTGAACAACTTTTTAGAGACAAACACCTGCTAGATAATTTCCAGTCAGGCTGTAGACAACAACACAGCACTGAGACTGCCCTTATTAAAGTATTAAATGATGTTCGTCTAAATACAGATTCAGGTAAAACATCTGTCCTAATGATGCTCCATCTCACTGCAGCTGTTGATACTGATAGGCTCATAACCTGGGTGGGACTTTCAGGCACAGTCCATAGTTGGTTCCAATTGTATCTTGAAAACAGGGGTTATGTTGTTTCTATTGGTGATAACAAATCAAAGCTGATCACCATGACATGTGGGGGTCCTCAAGGCTCAATTCTTGGACCACTGCTCTTTAATCTCTACATGCTCCCCCTGGGTCAGGTCATACACAATAACAATATTACCTATCATAGTTATGCAGATGACACCCAGATCTACCTAGCTCTATCACCTAGTGACTCTGGTCATCTAGACTCACTGTATCAGTGTTTGGAACAAGTTAAGGATTGGACGCAGGCAAACTTCCTCCAGTTAAAGACTAGACTGAAGTTATTGTATTTGAAAATCAGAAGGATTGAATGGATGTTATTGCTCAGCTTGGCTCCAGAGGAATAAAGTCATGTTTAGGAGAGGAGGTTGGACCCAGGATGCAGAAGTACCCAGAATGACTCAAAGGCAGGAGAGGTTTAAACAAGTCCTTTATTTAAGGAGGATGTGCTGAAAAGACCAAAGCACAAAATAAGACTAATATTTTGGTCCCAGACTCTGGAACTCTCTCCCCCTGAGCCTGAGGTCAGTGGACTCAGTGGACCCCTTTAAAAAGCAGCTGAAGACTCACTTGTTCAAGCTGGCTTTTGTATGACCTTCTTCACCTCTCTCTTTATTCTGCTCTCCCCACCTTTTCCACCTTCCTCAGGATCCACTGATTTCCCTCTTTCCTGTTCACTCTCTCTCTTTCTTAACATTTTTTCTTTTAAATCGCAATAGCTTATTCTTGCTCATTTTAAATATATTTTTAAACATTTTCAAAATGCTTTTTTATATTTTTACAATTTTTATATTTTTTGTTTTTGTGAAGCGCCTCGTGATTTTTATCTTGAGAGGCGCTATAGAAATTATATTTTCTTTCTTCTTCTTCTAATACTAAAAAAAACTTAAACTCAAAATTAACTAAGCTCACACATGAGCAGGGACTAGGAGAGACTCGAGAGGGGAACGAACAACGCAACACATAAGACAATGACCCAACAAACACTGAAGGACAAGCCAGGCTTTTAACACAGTGGAAAGCAATCAGGGGAACAGGTGACAGGTGAAATCAATTAACTACATGGGAAGGGAAAACCAAGCAGAGGGGAAGATAACATAACCTATAAAAACACTACATAACTAGACCTAGAAAGTAAGGGTCAAGATAAACAACTAATGCCAAGAGGAGTAAGGAAGACTAATTAACAAGTGGGGAAGGACACAAACACTAAAGGGAACAAATAAAATGAAAAGCTGAACCTATAGAAGATAAAACTACAGAGGGGTGACTGAAGAGACCTGAGAAGCTGGAAAACACCAGGAGGAACATGAGGAGAACACAGAGGACAAACAGGAGGGGGCTGGGGACCAAGGGGACACAGAACATGACAGTAGGGTTGCACGATATATTGGCATCAGTATCAGCATTGGCCCATGTTAGTCATTTTTTAACATATTGGTATCGGTCCGATAAATAAAACTGGGCCGATATTAACAACCAACATTTTTTCCATCTTATTTCCATTTGTTTATCTGTTTCACAGGGTGAAAGGGATGCTGTGTATTTGTTTAGTCATGTGACAGTGATTGTAAACATCTCAGAAGCATAAATGTGTGTGGTGTGTTTACGTATTAACGTAAATTCAGCTTTAATCATTTTCATTCCATAAAAAATCTGCTGATTTAAGAAGCATTAATGTCAGTATATCAGCATCGGTAAATATTAGTTATCCGCCATAACTGTGATATTAATATCGGATATCGGTATGCCTCACTGGAATAAAGGCAAGGACCCAGGTTATTAATCTTGGTGTCATAATGGATTCAGACCCTAGCTTTACTGGTTACGTTAAGGTTATGACTAGAACTTAACAAGAACCAAGAGAACCAGACACATCGTGTAGTGGCCGTAAAGGACAAGAGGTCATCTGTACGAAAAGTATAGAGCTGAATTGTGAATCTTTGGGTTAAAAGCTTGATTGTTGATGGGAAAGTTCATGTGTTCCCGTCAGCTCCACGGGAATTTTGTTTTGAAGACTGTTTCCAGGCAGAGCTAGAATGCACTGCAGAAGTGTTTTTCCAGATAAGTTTATGGCCAGGGGTCCAGGCTTCTAATAACAGTATTTAGACAGGGCTATTAATTCTTAAAGTTCAACTGCCAAGTTAAAGCTAACTTTGGAAAAATCTGTTATGAAGTGGAAAATTCCGACCAAATGTCAAAGACTTGTAATACCATTGGGACATCATCAAGTTTGTAAAGTTGACACTGTTGCGCATGCACGTGCAGCTTGTGCTCGTAGCAAACATGTATAAATGAAGAGCTGTGCTCTTGCTTTTGGTCTTTGGTCCAAAAGGCTGTTTGTATGTTACGAGCAGATTTGACTCATTGAAGACCCACGCTGTCAAATGGTAGACCCGTCTCCAACTGTTTTTTTAAACCACTCAACCCTCCACAATCGCTCCTGTTCTCAAATCTCGACACTGGTTACCAGTAATCTACAGAATCGATTTCAAAGTATTCCTGTATATAACGGCTATTCAATTGAGGGCCTCGAGGGCTGGTAAACAGCATGTTTTATTGGTTTCTCTGATCCAACACGTTTGATTCAGTGGCTGAATCACCTGTGCAGCAGCTTTATGAGCTGATGAGCTTTATTTTCATAGCACATTTCACACACAGAGGCAATTCAATGGGCTTTCCATCAGCAAGAACATTAAAATCTACGTGACAGAAAAAACAATTTAAAAATTAAGAGGAAACAAAATTAAAGGGTGAGCAAATGCAGTGCAGAAGGTGCAGCAAAAGAACATTTATTCAAAGGCTGATGAATACATGAAGGTCTTGTTGACATATTCATACATTCTATAAAAACTGATGCAGTGTGATCACCCAGATACCTTTTTTGAGAACAAATGAGGTGTGATGTGTAGCAGGTGAAACGGATATCTCAGAAAAACACAGAAATGGTCAGGTAGACCCACACCCTTAACAACAACGTTCGACACACCCACATATTTTGTTAAGATTAATTCAAGAGTTCGTCACAGATTGTGGGTTTGACTGGAAATTTTGTTGAAGATCAAATAATTCAAGCACCCCAAGGAATGTTTCTGCAGATTTGCCATTAGCATCAAGATTTGCAAAGTCTGTTGTGATAACAGAAAGAGGCTCAGTGAAGTTTTGCATGACCCTGGAGGTCTTTAGATTACAAACACCAAATATCTTAGGTGTTCCTTTAACTTCAAAACAAAGATAACCAAGAGTCATAAGCACCACACACTAGCTGTTTACAGACGAATGAGTTTCTGAAAATAGTAACGCCATAAAACAGGACAGTACGTACCAACTAAGCTGTGCTGCAGCGTTGTTGTTGTGCATTCCTTCAGCTGTTGTGCACATCCTGTTTCAGCACCGTCTGCTTCCCTCCCAACAGCCTCTGTTTAGTACTTGTGTTGCTATAAGCTGGATCGACTTACATGTCTGACTGACTGTAATAACACCAGCTGGTTTTTATAGATCCCGCTGATCAGAGATAATCACAAATGACTCTTCTTTAACCCTCTCAGGCTCAAATTAAGTTTTGACAAAAGGACGAACAACTAAGTCCTTCAGGGGTACTTCTACGTTAAACATGCTCATGAAATACGTACGTGGAGTAACCAGGTAGGTAGGTTTTAATGTTGCAAATCTGCAACGCCTGCCTCCAGAGGGTTAAAGACCAAGTTCACTCCTTTTTTCAATACATTTGCAGTGGTCCGTCCATCCATCCATCCATCCATCCATCCATCCATTTTCGGCCACTTATCTGGGGTCAGGTCACGGGGCCAACAGTCTAACCAGGGAGGCCCAGACTTCCCTCTCCTCAGCCACCTGGGCCAGCTCCTCCGGGGGAATTCCAAGGTGTTTCCTGGCCAGCCAAGAGTCATAGTCCCTCCAGCATGTCCTGGGTCTTCCTTTAGGTTGTCTCCCGGTTGGACAAGCCCGGAAATCCTCACCAGGGAGGCATCCAGGAGACATCGTGACCAGATGCCCGAGCCACCTCAACTGGCTCCTCTCGATGTGGAGGAGCAGTGGGTCTACTCTGAGCCCCTCCCGGATGACCGAGCTTCTCACCCTATCACTAAGGGAGAGCCCAGCCACTCTTCGGAGAAAACTCATTTTGGCCGCTTGTATCCGTGATCTCGTTCTTTCGGTCACTACTCAAAGCTCGTGAGCATAGGTGAGGGTAGGAACGTAGATCGACCGGTAAATGAAGAGCTTTACCTTCTGACTCAGCTCTCTTCTCACTACAACAGACCGGTACAACGCCCACATCGCTGCAGATGCAGCACCAATCCGCCTATCGAGCTCATGCTCCAGTTTTCCCTCACTCGTGAACAAGACCAAGAGATACTTAAACTCCTCTACTTGAGGCAGGGCTTCATCCCTGACCTGAAGAAGGCATTCTACCATTTTCTGATTTAAGACAATGGTCTCAGATTTATGGGCCATTCCCATCTGTACCGGGTCGGCCCGGGCCGGGTAGCGTAGGTTGTTTACATATCTGGGTGGCCTGGTATTTTTCCGGGCCAACCAAGGCTCATTCTCAGCCCTCTACTTGAGGGGGTCTGCTTCAGGCCAACCAGGGCCAACACGCCCACTGCTGACAGCAAATTCACACCTTCCATTAGAGCAAGCCTCTGATTGGTGGGTAGAATCAGCCCACATGGGCTTAAGGCAAGGATGTGTGGAATCAACCGGGCCAGGCTGGGGCCGACTGGGGCTACCTGGCCCGGGCCGACCCGGTACAGATGGGAATGGCCCATTAGAGGAGCTGATTCTCATCCCAGCTGCTTTACTCAGCTGTGAACTGCTCCAGCAAGAGCCGGATATCTCGCTGCAGTAGTCTGTAGTATAAATGAATGCCTTGTGAGTTGATCTCTGTGGGGGAAAAAAGCTCTGGGGCTCTTGCTTCAGGAAGTTCAAGTTAGTCAGATGAGAGGGAAGCAGAAAATGGCAGGATTTGGAATAATTCTCATTATGATTTTCAGATTTTTGGACATATCTCCTCGGATTGGCTAACAGCAACTCCACTCTACTGCTGACGCTATTTGCTCTGCATTGTTGTTGTTGTTGTTTTTTTTTTCTTCACAGATAACACGAGCCTGGAAGAATTCTGCCATGTTGTGGAATTACTAATGCTAGCAGTTAGCTTCTACTAGCTGGAACATGCCCTGCTCTTTCTTGGATGCTAAATTGGCAACAGCCTTCCTCGTCAGGAGAACTGATGGGTGAGTCCGTGAATACTAATCAGTGTGACGTAGATCTGTGTGGCTTTTTCTCATTTGAGTGTTTCCCCGTTTATTTTCTATCACCAGCAAATGCAGGAAATAGGGGTGCAAGACTTTTTTTTTATGTTGAGCCCGTTTGTGAAACTGAGTCACTGAACATATTTAACAAGTCAAAACTGTTTCTCAGCAAAGTTGATCTTTAAGTGTTTACAAAACAGATAGATGGGTGTAAGACATCTGTTGTGAGACAAATTCTGTGATCTGTGTAGATAAATTATCATCAAGATCCTCCACAGAAACGTGTGCATTCATTTTAGCAACTTAAATGGGCATGTCAGAAGCATGTAGCCTTTTTCAGTGCTGGGAAAAAAAATGCTCACACTGAAACTTTGAATCAGCAGAGATAAGATCAATTAGCCTGGCCTGCCAGACTTGTACTCTGTTTAATTCTGCACAGAGACTGAGTCTGGTAACTCTCGCAAAGAACACCATGAGAGGAGGGACTAGCCAGCTCAAGAATAACCAATCAGAAAAAAGACGAAAATCCCGGATGTACCGCACGATGCTGTAGTTTTCTAGTTGTAGTAAAAAAGGCGCCTGGCAACGGCGAAAACATCTTTTTTTTTTTTTTAGAAGAAATCCTTTTAGCACTTCTACTTGTGGTTTTAAAGACATTTGAGTTATTTAGAACAGAGGAAAGAGCCGCATCAAACTCTGCCGCTGTCTTTGTTGTTTATGAGAAACTGAGCATCGATGTGTGTGACGTCCACGACGCTGTAGTTTTTTAGTTGTAGTAAAAATGGAGTCTGGCGACAGCGCAAACATCTTTCTTTAGAAGAAAGGCTTTTAACGCTTCTACTTGTAGTGTCTAAGTCATTTAGAACAGAGGAAAGAGCCGCAGCGAACTCCGCTTCAGTCGTCATGTTCGACAAACTCGGCGTTGTGGTGTGTGACGTACGCTACTCAGCTCTGATTGGCTCGGTTAGAATTCTCACGGGGTGGGGTTATTTGAAAAGGAGAGTTCCCAGACTCTTTCTCTGTGCAGAATTAAACCGAGGAGGAGTCTGGCAGGCCAGGCTAAAGATCAATAGTGGGACAATACATTCTTGATATGAACAACCGTGATGGCAAAACTTGTAATGATTTATAAATAAATCAACCTGGCCATCATACACTACCTTTTGCCTTTCTTTTGGAATGCAACAGCCTCCCTTTGTTGATAAGGTTTGTTCTTGTGCTGATGCAAATTGCACATTAAAATATCCCTGAAAGTTGTTCGAAAGGTCTTGTTACAAAGTGCGTAGCACATGGGGTTAACGGTGCTGTTAACATAGCACAACCAGTAGCCAAGAGCCCACAGAGTTTCAGGGATACAGTCCTGACAGAAAGTGTTAACCAACACCATGATATTGTACGGCAACCACGTCATGATGAAGGCAAACAGAATGGCACTAAGTGTTTGTGCTGCCTTCTTCTCATTTGCCTTTTTTTCATTCTTGCGCTTGCTGATTTCTGATTTGGCTTTTGAGGCAAAGCGTTTGGCCAGTGCAGCATCTCTTGATGTCATTGCAGCAGATGAGGAAGAGGAAGAGACATGATTTGACCCTCTGAGACTTCTGATAGTTGGTGTTTGCTCTTTGTCCTTGCTTTTTCCCACCTTTGTAGATGTAGTGCAATCTGAGCAGACAGAGAAAAACAAAATCAAACTTTAACTGACTTTTTAAAAATCCTACAAAGTGTTCTTGATAGGGTTGTATCCAACCTGTGGAAGGCTGTGATTGGTCCACCTCATCAGCTTCCATCTCTGAAGCAATTCCATCCCCAGACACACCAGCCTCCTCACTGATACAGTTTTCACAGCTGCTATGTTCTGCATCACCTACTGTACTTGTGTTGCAGGACCTTTTGGATGCACGATCACTAGACAAAAGAGATGAAACCTGGAAACAAAATGCGCCACACCTTGATGGGTTTCCCATCTCAGCGGCTGAGACAACCTTTTTTTTGTTTCTCTTCTGGGAGGAGGACTGGTTTAATTCACAGCTGCTGCAGCTTTGAGTGCTTATCTGGTGCAGCATTGCTAATGAAATCCTCTTGCTGGTATTTGAACCCTGTCCACTGTTTCTTCCAGCACCACTACCTGGGTTCTGATCTTGGGTTGGGCTGCTGCCTGAGCCAGATCCCTTAAGACTTTGTACATCTTTAGCTCGTTTCTCTGTCTCCTGGTAGATCTTCCAAAACAGAAATGCCATGATCGTCACTGGCAGGTAGAACGCAGCAATAGCAGTGCAGAAGGTAATTATGGGTTCGGACAAGAACTGGATGTAGCACTCATTGGGCTGAACTGTTCGCTCACCCACAATATACTGCCAAAGTAATATAGCTGGGGCCCAAAGAATAAAAGAAATGGACCAGGCCAATCCAATCATGGTCATGGCTCGCTTGGTGGTACGTTTAGCCCGATAAGTCAAAGGTCTGGTCACAGAGAAATACCTATGAAAGCATGAAAAGAAAGAGACAATACATGTAATTGCACTTAGAATAACTGTCAACAATAGTGTCTTTCTTAATGGTATTTTTACATTATCATAGTTGGAAAAATTTATGTAGGAAAATATAAATATGAAAAAGGCCATAAATTTTGCTGAGAATTAACAGCACAAAGAGAGAACTATATCATCTTCTACTACCTGTCAAAGCTGATGACGAGAAGGTTCATGACCGAGGCATTACTGGCCACATAATCTATTGCAAGCCACAGGTCACAAACAATTGGCCCCAATGCCCACTGGTCCATGATGATATAAATGGTATACAGGTTCATCGACAGCGTCCCAATGGTCAAGTCAGCAAATGCCAGGCTAAGCAGGTAGTAGTTATTTACTGTTTTCAGTGCCTTGTTGATTTTAAATGACACCAACACCAAGATGTTGCCAACAACAGTGACAAGAGAAAGGGATCCAGTTAGAAAGACAATTACGATGACCTGAGAACAAAAAAAGAAAAAAGAAAAATAGATTTAGTAGAAAGCATTTTAGTCAAGTTTATTTGTAGGATTCAGAACCTGAGGTAAAAACTCTTTTCTCAAGAAAACTAATTACAACAACGCAAAGGCTGTTCAGTTGGAAATGTGCCAGTAGTGTTTAAAGCCTGCATGCTTCATGGGTTGTAGCTTTGTATTATTGTACATATGTATTAGCTCATTTTAGTTATCAGTTATTTTGTGAATTATTGCATTGATTTGTTTAGTAATCAGACATTACATTATTTCCAAGCCTTTTACTCTGGGACATGGGGTGAGCTAGTTTCCATTCTGGCTTAGATCAAGAGAAGAAGTCAGTGGTTGTTCCTCCTAACCAGCCAACAATCAAGGAAGGATTAATAAAATGTGCCTGTAACTCCGACCTTTTTCATAAAAAATATGACACTGCTTTGCTGCAAAGCTGAGGCAGTGCCAGGGAGCCTTTGGTCAGTCATAAACAGTGATGAGAATGGCAGCATTTAAAAAAACGGTGTTACAAAAAAATACTTTTTTTCCAGTAATGCGTAATCTAATTAATTACCGTCTTCTTTTATCATAACGCAGTTTCCATTACTGATAAAAAAAATGTGTGCACTTCATCTCATACCACATTTTAACCAATGACATACAAATCTATGTATCTTTGAGCTCCCAAGGACCATTCTTTGATAAACTGTTATTGTGCCTTAGGGAGATTAAAGTATGGCTGCAAAACAACCTGCTAAACTTAAACGAAAATAAGACAGAATTAGATGATTTTGGAGATCCCAGCTTGCTGCATGATGTGAGGAGTGAGTTTGGGCCAATGGAATCTTTTCGAGTCTCATACGCAATAAATCTGTGTTTGAGTATGAATTGTAAAAAGATGTGCTTTTGTTTTGTTTGTTTGTTTGTTTTTTTGTTTTTTTTTTTCCCATATGGTTTGGTTGTTTGGGTGATTAGTACTATTTGTTATTTTAATGTGGTTATGTGTTACATTTGATATAGTAACACTAAGTATAAGTAAAGAATCATATGTATAAAAGGGGTAGGGACATATAAGTTTTGACTTCAACCTCCTTTTCAGACAGAGAAGAAGAAAAAAAGGATGATGATATTATATACATTTTTTATTATGTATGTTTTCTTGTTTGAAATAAAAATAAACTAGCTAACTAACTAACTAACTATTTATGTCACATTGTTTTATCTTATTTTTGTCTTGTATTTTTTTTATCTTACCTGTTTTTCTTTTATGCAAAGCTAATTATGTTGCTGCTGCCTTTTGGCCAGATTGTCGTTGTAAATGAGAATGAGTTCTCATTCGACTCATCTGGATAAATAAAGGTCCCAAAAATTTTTGGAATAAAGGTTAAATATAAAAATAAAAAAATATTAAACAGAAGTATGTGGCAGCACAGAGAAACGTTCTTTATGGTGCCAATGCGCAAACCTTTTTCTTTAAAGGACACTGTTGAGCCACATTACAGCCATGGTCAGACCACTTTTAAATGTCCTAAGGCTCCCTGATGCCGGCTCAAAGTTGCAGAAAATTGGCAGGATTAGTTTCTAAAAGAAGTAAATTATTACTGTTTTAGAGAGTATCACAGCACTGAAACCACATTAGTGAAAGTTACAATATTCTCATGGCCTCAGATAAGAATCTTGTGTCTGTTCTAGTCTTGTTAGATCTCAGTGCTGCTTTTGACACAGTTGATCACAATGTTCTTTTAGAAAGACTTGAACATGTTGTAGGGATCAAAGGAACTGCGCTAGGCAGGTTTAAATCCTACCTGTCTGATAGATTTCATGTTTTTAATGTACATGACAAATCTTCTTCATACTCCAGGGTTGCTTGTGGAGTACCACAGGGTTCAGTGCTTGGACCAATTCTTTTTACGCTTTTGCTTCCAGTTGGTAAAATCATTAGACAGCATGGGATAAACTTCCACTGTTATGCTGACGATACTCAGTTATATTTATCCATTAACCCTGATGAACCTAATCGGTTGGGTAGATTACAGGCTTGTCTTGAAGACAAAAAATTGGATGACTCAAAACTTTTTGCTTTTAAATCAAGACAAGACTGAAGTTCTCATCTTTTGACCCGAAATTCAGAAAAGGAAATTGCTTAGTCAATCACCTGACCTGAACGGGATTGAATTAGTCTCCGAGAGCAAAGTAAGGAACCTTAAGCCCCATTCCCATCTGTACCGGGTCGGCCCGGGCCGGGTAGCGTAGGTTGTTTACATATCTGGGTGGCCTGGTATTTTTCCGGGCCAACCAAGACTCATTCTTGGCCCTCTTCCCGAGGGGTACTGCTTCAGGCCGACCAGGGCCAACACACCCACTGCTGACAGCAATTCACACCTTCCATTAGAGCAAGCCTCTGATTGGTGGGTAGAATCAGCCCATTCACACCTTCCATTAGAGCAAGCCTCTGATTGGTGGGTAGAATCAGCCCACATGGGCTTAAGACAAGGATGTGTGGAATCAACCGGGCCAGGCTGGGGCCGACTGGGGCTACCCGGCCCGGGCCAACCCGGTACAGATGGGAATGGCCCATTGGTGTTATCTTTGATCAGGACATGTCATTCAAATCCCACATTAAACAGGTTTGTAGAATTTCCTTTTTCCATCTTCGGAATATTGCTAAGATTAGAAGCATCCTTTCCAGGAATGATGCTGAAAAACTAGTTCATGCATTTATTACATCAAGACTGAATTACTGTAATTCATTACTCTCAGGAAGTCCACAGAATGTAGTTAAAAGTCTTCAGCTTGTCCAAAATGCTGCAGCTAAAGTTCTGATGAGAACTGATCAATTGATTGATTGATGAGATTGTTCGATATGTTCCTAACCGAACACTTTGCTCTCAGACTGCAGGTTTACTGGTGGTTCCCAGAATATCTAAAATAGGATGGGTGGCAGATCTTCTAGCTATCAGCAATATGATCCAACTCACCACCAGGTGGTGATCAGTTGACAGCTTTGCCCCTCTCTTCACTCGGGTGTCAAAAACATATGACCGCAGGTCAGATGATACGACTACAAAGT
Organism: Nothobranchius furzeri; assembly: GCF_043380555.1. NCBI lineage: Eukaryota > Metazoa > Chordata > Actinopteri > Cyprinodontiformes > Nothobranchiidae > Nothobranchius > Nothobranchius furzeri. Next base: position 2,947,878 of record NC_091756.1, read on the forward strand.
CTATCATCGACCTGCGACCTAGGCTGCCCTGGTACCAAGTGTACAGATGGGCATCCTTATGTTTGAACATGGTGTTCATTATGGCCAAACTGCAGCTTGCACAGAAGTCCAATAACAAAACACCACTCGAGTTCAGATCAGGCGGGCCGTTCCTCACAATCACACCCCTCCAGGTCATGCTGTCATTGCCCACGTGAGCATTGAAGTCCCCCAGCAGGACAATTGAGTCCCCTGATGGAACACTATCTACAGGGTATCTGCAGGTCCTTAAAAAGTCTTAAAAAGCTAAAAATTTGCTTTTCAAAATTTAAGGCCTTAAAAATCCTTAAAAATGACAAATAATCCTTAAATACAGTTTCCAAAGGTCTTAAATTACCAAACACCCATTAAACAAGATTCTTTTATTTCTATAAAAATTTCGTGAATTTCTAGTTAGTGTTAGGGATTTTTTTGTGTATGATGTTGGCGTAAGCGGAACCATACATTTTGAACCGTACACTTTCAGCTGGTTGTGAAAGGGGGCTACTTTTAGATGAGCACATTAGCTGGTTAAGCTAGTGGGAGCTTGCGCCATGGGGAAGTTTATTGGTAACTGGATGGCTAATCCCACCTTCGCGATGTGGTTAGCACCGACCGGTTCCAGGCAATAGCTGGAAATTATCGCTTAAATTTAATTTTAAAAATAGCTTAAATTTGGTCAAAGTGGCCTTAACAAAGGTCTTAAAAAGTCTTAAATTTGGCTCTCAGAAACCTGCAGATACCCTGTATCTAGCACTCTTCCCAGGGACTCTAAAAAGGGTGGGTACTCTGAGCTGATATTTGGCCCATAAGCACAAACAACAGTCAGGACCCGTTCCCCGACCCGAAGGCGCAGGGAAGCTACCCTCTCATCCCCCGGGGTAAACCCCAACACACAGGCAGAGAGTCTTGGGGCTAACAAAAAGCCAACCCCAGCCCTCCGCCTCTCACCTGGAGCAACTCCAGCAAAGGAGAGTGTCCAACCCCTCTCAAGGACTTGGGTTCCAGAGCCAATGCTATGTGTGAAGGTGAGTCCGACTATATCTAGCCGGTACCCCTCAACCTCTGCCACAAGCTCCTGCTCCTTCCCCGCTAGCGAGGTGACGTTCCATGTCCCAAAAACTAGTTTCGTTGTCCGGGGATCGGACCACCAAGGCTCCCACCTCGATCTGCCACCCAATCCACACTGCACCGGACCCTTCACGTTCCTCCTGCGGGTGGTGGGACCACAGTTGGATGAGCCCATGCATCCGGTTTGGGCAGGGACCAGCTGGGCCCCATGGGCGAAAGCCTGGTCACCAGGCGCTCGCTCACGGGCCCCAACCGCAGGCCTGGCTCCAGGGTGGGACCCTGGTAACCCTCCAGGCCGGGTACTCCGACTCTTTGATTGTATATCCATGAAAGATACTCTTAACCGTTCTTTGTCTCACCCTTCACCTAAGACCAATTTGTCATGGGAGACCCTACAAGGGGCACAAAGTGCCCCAGACAACATAGCTCCTAGGATCATTAGGGCACTCAAACTCCTCCACCACGATAAGGTGACGGTTCAAGGAGGAGCTGCTGACGTCAACTGGGGCTATAGTCGTACGGTGGAAGGAATACTTTGAGGAGCTCCTTAATCCCAACTACGCGCATTCTGAGGAGGAACCAGAGCCGGGAGACCTGGGGATGGACTGTCCAATCTTGGGGGCAGAAGTTGCAGAGGTAGTCAAATAACTACACAGCGGCGGAGTCCCGGGGGCAGATGAGATTCGTCCTGGGTATCTCAAGGCTATGGATGTTGTAGGGCTGTTGTGGCTGACACGTCTCTGCAACATTGCGTGGTCATCGGGGGCAGTTCCTGTGGAGTGGCAGACTGGGGTGGTGGTCCCCATCTTTGAGAAGGGTGATTCGAGGGTGTGTTCCAACTATAGGGGGATCACACTCCTCAGCCTCCCTGGAAAGGTCTACTCCAAGGTACTGGAGAGGAGGGTCCGATCGATAGTTGAATCTCAGATTGAGGAGGAGCAATGTAGTTTTCGTCCTGGCCATGGAACTGTGGACCAGCTCTGTACCCTTGCAAGGGTGACGGAGGGGGCATGGGAGTTTGCCCAACCAATCCTCATGTGTTTTGTGGATTTGGAGAAGGCTTATGAGCGTGTCCCCAGGGGCACGCTCTGGGGGACGCTCCAGGAGTATGGGGTGGGTGGCTTTCCGTTAAGGGCCGTTCAGTCCCTTTACCAGAGGAGCGTGAGTTTGGTCCGCATAGCCGGTAGTAAGTCGGACCTGTTCCCAGTGAGGGTTGGACTCCACCAGGGCTGCCCTTTCTCACCGGTTCTGTTCATTACCTTTTGGACAGAATTTCTAGGCGCAGCCATGGTGTGGAGTGTGTCGAGTTTGGTGGCAGGAGAATCTCATCTCTGATTTTTGCAGATGATGTGGTCCTCCCAGCTTCATCCAGCTCTGACCTTCAGCTCTTGCTGGGTAGGTTGCAGCTGAGTGTGAAGCGGCTGGGATGAGGATCAGCACTTCCAAATCTGAGACCATGGTTCTCGACCGGAAAAGGGTGGCTTGCCAACTCCGGATTGGGAGAGAGGTCCTACCTCAAGTGGAAGAGTTTAAGTATCTCGAGGTCTCGAGCTGAGCCAGAAAGCCAGGCTCTCGATTTACGGGTCGATCTACGTCCCAATCCTCACCTATGGTCATGAGCTTTGGGTAATGACCAAAAGAACGAGATTGCGGATACAAGCGGCCGAAATGAGTTTCTTCCGTTGGGTGGCCGGGCTCAGCCTTAGAGATACGGTGAGGAGCTTGGACATTTGGGAGGGACTCGGAGTAGAACTGCTGCTCCTCCGGATCGAAAGGAGTCAGTTGAGGTGGTTTGGGCATCTGGTCGGGATGCCTCCTGAACGCCTCCCTGGGGAGGTGTTTTGGGCATGTCCTGCCGGCAGGAGGCCCCCGAGTCGACCCAGGACACATTGGAGAGGTTACATGTCCAATCAGGTCCGGGAACACCTTGGGGTCCTGCCGGAGGAGCTGGTGGAGATGGCCGGGGAGAGGACGGTCGGGAGCTCCCTAGTTGGGATGCTGCCCCCGTGACCCGGACCTGCATAAGCAGAGGAAGACGACAACAGTTCTAATTTCTGAGAGTTGTTTAGTTCATAGGTAAAGGCAGAACTGAACACTCAGTTGTGTTCACCTACATGTGTAGAGCAGAGCTATTTGTTTCAGGACTGCTTCATATTTGTCACTATTGTAAGTCCTGGAAATAAAATTGCAAGAGTAAAGTCCACTTTTGTTACCTGCCAGACACTATGACCCCCTAGTGGATCAAACTCCTCTGCAGGCAGCATTAAGGTCCTATTAGGTGGTGAGTTGGTGAAGGCTCCATGCCCAACCTTAGGCCACTGCCAGTGACTCTCAGATAGTGTGGATGTTTCCTGGAAAGAGCCTTCTGAACATATAGAAAATATTATTAACACACATTCAAGAAATTTCAAAGAAATGGGAGTCAAATAGTTTCTTTTTAATCAAATCAGTATCCAACTGGGCTGATACTGCTGGGTTGTCTTTTACTTTTCTCATTGCCGTGTCGCTGGAATGTTGAACAAATGTTCTGTCCTAATAGTGACATAGTTGCTGAGCATGTCAAGAACATGTTTCTAACCTGTCTTGTGAGTCACAGGTACAATAACAGTGGCTATTTTGAAGAAGTTTGATGACCAAACTTTGAACGGAAAGAGAGAAAATTAACCAAATGCAGAGATATTTAATGTAGGCAAAGGAGCTTTGGAGCCATTAGATGACCTGATGACCCCAGGAGGTTTTCATCAACAATAGGACTTCAGCAAAGCCAGTTCACAAGAGGTGCTGTAAGTGAAGTTTACACCATGAAATATGTCTAAATTGTTTATTATATAAATACTGGCCATGTTACCTAAATATAGATTTAAAAATAAAAGTTCACTTTAACATTCATAACTTGTCACACTTGTAGTCATTAAGGTTAATCTCATTATTTTGTTGCATGGAGCTGGATCGAAAACCTAATTTAAATTATTTTATAATCTTCCAAATGAATTATGCTGTGAGGCAATCCTTTAAAACATCCTTATGATGTAAAGTTGTAAAACGATCTCCAGCACAATCATTCCAGACACAATACAGACTTCACCCATCCTCTCCTGATTGGTGGATAGTCGTGCTGGGGAAGCAGTCGTCCATCCACAGACCAAACTCTGTCATTGGGGGTGCCAGCTTCTACGAGGGAGTCTTGGGTCTCCAGGCCAACATGGAGATTTAGTTTCTCATTTGTTTCCTCAGTACACATTAGCAAAATACGGACTTCTCATGTAATTTAGTTTTTTGCTCATCCTTTTTCGTACACAGTTGCTTTTACAATTACTGAATGTTTTATTTTTGTTGTGATTCTCCAAGTGAAATCAGTCCTTCTGTATTATTTGTATAATAAACATGTTCTGATGTAAAACATACAGGTTAATACACGTGTTAGGTTTGTGATTGTAATGTTTTATTCATTTGCACATTTTATATTACTATATTATATTACATTGCTTTTGAATGCTGATTTTACAATTGTATCTGACTGTTTGATTTTTTTATACTGTTCTTGCTTCTTTGGTCAGCTGTCATGCTGTTTTAAAATGAGCTATTTAAATAAACTTGTTATGGTATAGCATATATATATTTTTTTAACAGTAGTCCATAATTGTGAAAACAGATAGTATTTCATGGTTGTTAAAACATATAAACTTTAGTTTCCTATCACTATTTGGCAACCAGAGAAATTTAAATAGCAGTAAACAAATGTGACCACAGGATGTCACTGTTACTCAATTCTTACATAGTTTACATTTAAACATGCTATAATAGTGTCATGCACACCATTCCAGCTGAATGAGATTGATGCTCACAATTACTGTCTTCACCAGTCACAGCTCAGTCTGATAGTCTCTTCTACTTCTAGTGAAAAACTTCTCAATAAGTACTTTAAGCAAGTTGAGTGAAGTTGCCCCCCTCCCCCAATGGCCAATGTTTGTCAACTGATAACCAGAAAACGACAGTGAGCCTACAGGTACAGTCCTAATTTTAGGCATTATTTTATGGGAAATAATACGACAGATTATAGTTTGTTATAGGCACTTTGCCTGAAACTAATAGAACAATATGAAGTGTAATCAATGAGCTCATGTGCTAATTCTGTAGCTTGGGCAATAGTGGGCACAACTAATTCATATGCCAGTGAGTCTTTACTTAAGTTCAAAGTGTCTTAGCGCTGGTACCATGGACGTAATTTTTTTTTGGGGGGGTGGGGGGGACACTTTCCAAATTCAAGTTCTGACCCCTGCACTTTTTACCATCCAAAAACAATATTACGCTATATTAAATTGACACTGGTTGAGCTCTAGGACCAAGCGGTAAACAACCGTTTGTGTTGAAGCCTGTTTCCCATTAGAGCATACTGTAAAGATACCCCCCCCCCCCCCTCGTGCCCCCCCACTTCTAAAGTGAAAATTACGTCCCTGGCTGGTACTCAAATGCAATAAAACACAAATTGATCAAAAACAGATCCTTTTTCAGTCCAAACACCAGGAAAGTGCCAATCCCATCTGCAATAATCATTGACTTCCCAGTAATGTACTTGTTGCCATTGAGAACATACCATTTCACAGAGACGACAGATTGCAGGACCTCTGGTCTCAAAAAATGTTTAATTTTTTTCTTTACATATTCAATATTTTTAACAGCTGACACAGGCCCTGACTCCTTCTTATTGGCAAAAATAGGATGTTCCGTTGTTGGTATCAGATCTGCTCAGGCAGCAAGATCGGCTCGGGGTCCTGCGTCTGCAAATGACACATGATTGGCTGAACGTAAGGCTTATGGATGTTACGATACCACGTTCGTAAAAGCTACGTTAGCACGTTGACAGTGAAGATCTTGATTGGTCGGAAAGAATTTACGTTGTAGTCTTAGCGGTTGTAGTCCTGTAGTCCAAAAATCAACACTTTTCGGAGAAAATGAATTTCCAAAGTAAATGTAAAATAAAGCAAAGATATCAACTGATAAATGGTGACTGTCAAAAGCTCTTGATTTTGATGAAATGGGGCAAAATGAAATATAAGAACTTTATTTAAAAGACACCAAGCATCATTTTGAATGAATGAATGAATGAATTTACATAACAACTAAGGAAATATACGGAGGAATTCCACATTAATAGAAACAGAAGTGGCTTCACATAGAAGAACTGTTGTCTCTTTTGGCAGTCCGATGTTAGTTTTATGTAGTTTCACATTCTTTACAAAACAAAGATAATATGGTGTTTTATTAACAAATGACAATTAGAAAGAAAACATTTAGGTGGTAACAAACTGTCATGACTCCCATCCTTCACCCTCCTCCACTTCCTCATTATACCTTCATTCAGCTCACCTGGTTCCTCTCACCAAGCTCCAGCCAAGCCCTGCTTTCCCCAGCAACCTCTGTCAGCTTCAATCAGCTCCATTCATTCCACCTGCTCCTGTAATCAGCCTCATCCCATTCACCTGCTTCCCCTGCTATAAAAGAACCAGCCATCCAGTCAACCGATGCCAGATTATTACAGCCTTGCCAGTAGTTCTCCAGCCATCCACCCTGCCTGATCTTTGCCTCTGGACCTTGTTTTTTGCCTGACCCCTGCCTTGCTCTCTGCCTGCCACTTTGACCTTAGCCTGCCTCTGAACCTGCCTCAGCCTTGCCCTCCAGGTACCTCTGCTTTATATAAAGACTTTTTATATAATTTTACTGTGTTGGCGTCTTCACGGGTCTTCAGAGTTCAGTGCGTGACAGAATAATCTGGCCCCGGTTGACTGGATGGCTGGTTCTTTTATAGCAGGGGAAGCAGGTGAATGGGATGAGGCTGATTACAGGAGCAGGTGGAATGAATGGAGCTGATTGAAGCTGACAGAGGTTGCTGGGGAAAGCAGGGCTTGGCTGGAGCTTGGTGAGAGGAACCAGGTGAGCTGAATGAAGGTATAATGAGGAAGCGGAGGAGGGTGAAGGATGGGAGTCATGACACAAACAAGAATTTATTAACAAAACTGCTGATGTCTTTCCAAAACTTAAGTGTGAAAATCATTTAATCAAAGTAGTAAATGTCTCTTATTCTGGAGTCTCCTATTCTATATAACTGAATAAAGAATGCTTATTCGTGCATGCTATATAATGAAACCACCATTTATTTACTCCCCATGATTTGACAACTAATGCTTCACAGATATTAAAATGCCTTTGACATATTTTATCAGACTGCCTGGAAATGAGGTGATTTTCATCTAGAAAGACGGACACCAGCGGACCAATGGGAGGAGACCACATTCCCTTAGTGATTGCAATAGTATAAAGCCCTGGGTCAGGAGACAGGCTTCAGTTGAACTCCCTAAGTGTCCTCTGAAGGTGATGTATGGTGGACAGAGACTTGGACGGTGATCGACCCAGGATCCTGTAAACTCTTATCATTTTCTGTGGCTTAGAAATGAATTGTCAGGGTTTAACTTTGAACAACTGTTTTCATTGTCTTTTATTATTCACCTAGGAACACGTACTTAACACCTCTTTGAATAAAATCTATCTTCCCTGGCATAAATGCCTTTAAAACTTCTATGATAACACTAATAATAAATAATAATAATAATAATAATAATCATATTTTGTTGAATTAACAGTTTGTTTAAATCCAAAGTGTTTCAACAATGTGTCATGTACTTTTCATTAGTGAATGATGGGTTAAAAGAATTTTTTTCCTGAAAAATTTATTTCAGATCTTGATTTACACCAGATCAGTAATTGTTGCATTAATAATTTAATCTATCTGTATGATGGCTTGGGTGGTTGTGGAGGCAAAAACCCAGAGGTGGGAGGAGTTCGGTGAGAACATGGAGCAAGACTTCCGATTCTGGTCCACCATCCGGCACCTCATGAGGGGAAAGCAGTGTGCTACCAACACTATTTATAGTGGTTACGGTGTGCTGCTGACGTTGTGGTTTGGTGGGCAGAATTCTTCGAAGACCTCCTAACTCCCACCGGCATGTCTTCCAGTGAGGAAGCAAAGTCTGGGGACTTTGAGTTGGGCTTTCCAATCTCTGGTGCTGAGGTCACTGAAGTGGTTAAAAGCTCCTCTGTGGCAAGGCCCCAGAGGTGGATGAGATCCGCCCAGAGTTCCTTAAGGCTCTGGATGTTGTGGGGCTGTGTTGGCTGATGCAGCTCTGCAGTATCGCGTGGACATCGGGGGCAGTCCCACTGGACTGGCAGACCGGGATGGTGGTTCCCCTATTTAAAAAGGGGGACTGCAGAGTGTGTTCCAACTACAGGGGTATCACACTCCTGAGCCTCCCTTTTAAGGTCTATTAATGGGTTCTTGAGAGGAGGGTCCGTCAAATTGTCGAACCTCAGATTTAGGAGGAGCAATGGTGTTTTCGTCCTGGTTGTGGAACTCTGGACCAGCTATATACCCTTAGGGGTGTCCTGGAGGGTGCATGGGAATTTGCCCAACCAGTCAACATGTGTTTTGTGGATTTGGAGAAGGCGTTTGACCGCGTCCCTTGGGGGGCCCTATGGGGGGTACTCCGGGAGAATGGGGTACCAGGCCCTCTGATACAGGCTGTTAGGTCCCTTTATGACAGGTGTCAGCGCTTGGTCCGCATTGCTGGCAGTAAGTCGAGCTCGTTCCCAGTGAGAGTTGGACTCCGCCAAGGCTGCCCTTTGTCACTGATTCTGTTCATAACCTTTATGGACAGGATTTCTAGACAGAGCCAAGGTGTTGAGGGCAGGGCCGGATTATCATTGCAGGGGCCCCTGGGCACAATCTGCTTAGGCGTAGGTAGAAGGCGAGTTGCAAGATTTTCAAAAGTGTGGGGGTTGTTGTCTGTGCCTAAAATAATTATGTTATTCATCTTGTTAGTTTAATTTCCATAATAGCTGAGCAGGTGCGGACTTTAGACGCGTCACTCATATCTCCGTTTTAAAGATGTTTAAACTGTTCAGAATACAAATCCAGGCTCTGTCTCATTAGATTGGTGCAACTAAAGTTTGTACTGAATGAAACTTTACATTAAACCATGTTGAAAAGGTAAGAAAACGATTCGATTAAGTCGTCTTTTCCCCTCATTTACAGTCAGAAGTACAGCGCAGTGCGCGTGGCTCTGGGGTTAATCAAGTTTAATTGTTTCTCTTTGCAACAATCTTCACAAGAAGGCAAAACAGTTAAATGGCAGGTTAGAGATATTTCCATTTGTCTGTTTATTTTGACGGATTAACTCAAGGATGCTGGTTGTTATGAAAGAATTACCCGACGCACACTGATGCGCACACAGATGAGCTGACATTTTAATCATGGAGGTAACTAAATCAATCAAGAAAATGTTCCCATCAGAACATCAGAGCATTATACTGGACACGTGCTCAGCGCAGCTCGCAGTGCACACGGTGGACAGTGAGCTGAAGATCTGTAGAGGGGTTCTCAGTGCAGAACCACAGCGATGCAGTAAGATTTCCTCCCACTGAAGCGGTCTGGAAAGCCGGTCTCTCTGAGGGATGTGTCACTTGGAAAAATGTTCTCTGATTATGAAACTTTGGCTGAATAGCGCTTGTTCCCATCTCTAATATGGAGACGCGTGACGCATCCAGTCTGAGGCAGAATAGCAGCTCAGAAAGCACCTGTAGAGACATTTGATCACGCACAAAGTTTATGTGGAGCAGAAGTGGTCGGGCCACGGCAGGTGAAACGTTCCTAGCCTACATGAAGTGAAACTGTTTAATTGTAACATTAATATGTTACTGGACACGCTGGTCTGGTTGGTTAGACCAGTGTTTGAAGTGGAAAACACACACACACACGCACACACACTAGGGGTTGTATGAACTAGTCGACTTCACGGCTCTGTAGTGACTTTTTATGCCTGTCATCGACTAGTCGCTGTCACGTGATAATGACTGACAAGATGCAGTCCTCGGAAAAGACAGCAGATGATGAGCCCCTGCGCGTCGGGAGGCAGAGACGACGTGCTGTGCCAGAGCGTCGGTACTGACACGGCGGTAAAACAGACATTTAACCAAACTGTGACCTTTTCCCTCTTGCAATTTTACCTTCCCCTCACCCCCATCCTAATCCTAACCAGTTTGGGCATGCAAAGCTCTGATCGTTGACGCGCTCCAGACATCTGTGTCCTGAGCACCGCCAAATCAGGTATCACCACCTCAAAAACAAATTAAACACGTGATGGTTCATGTCGGCTCATTTCCTTTAATGTTTTCTGTCTGTTATTTGTGCCTGATGCGTTTTGCTGCTGCGGAGCGAGGCGCATCACCTGTTTTGTCCTCCGATGACGCACCTCCAAAATTCCACTATCTCCGCTCCGCTCCGGCACGAACTCCGCAGCAAAAACGGTCCCGATGTAGTCGGCCGGCGAGCAGCGGCACTCCGCTGTTTCTGTGGTCGGTAGATCTTTTAGAACTGCAGTTCAAAGGTAACTCATGAGGTGAATATATATGAACCCAGGTAGCAGTTTTTCTTTAGGATTGAGAGGAGATGCAGGAAGATAATAAACAGGCAAGACAGAAAAATAGTCAAATAAAAACAAGTTTGTTTTTGTACCTGGTAGCAACAAACAAACACCATTGAAGGTAATCAGAAGTGAGGAACAGAAAATTAAATGATTCTTTCAATGTTTAGAGCAGCAGGAACTCCGAGAGGCTGCAGGCGCATCAATGAGTTTGTGGCTTCTGCGCTGGGGGAGGGGGGGAGAGAGCTGAAGCAAGCTGCAGAAACTACCGTTGTTAAAAGAGACGTGTTTAACTTAGAAAATATGGGCGCAAATTTAATTACTTCTCAAAATTTTTCTCCAAAGTTAAGACTGCTGCGCCTACAAAAAAAAAAGACTACTGCTTGCGTGGGCCCCCTTGTGGCTGTGGGCCCCTGGGCCTGTGCCCAGTTTGCCCATATTATAATCCGGCCTTGTTTGAGGGGATTTGTTTTGGTAGGTTAGGGTTCGGGTCTCTGCTTTTTACAGATGATGTGGTCATGTTGGCTTCTTCAGAACATTATTTCCGGCTTTCGCTGGAGTGGTCCGCAGTCAAGTAATAATAATGCATTGAACTTATATAGCGCTTTTCTAGACACCCAAAGACGCTTTCACACACTCTCACATTCACACACTGCTAGTGATGGTAAGCTACTTGTAGCCACAGCCGCCCTGGGGAAGTCTGACAGAGGCGAGGCTGCCATTTGGCGCCGTCGGCCCCTCTGACCACCACTAACACAGGCAAGTTGGGTGAAGTGTCTTGCCCAAGGACACAACAGCAGGATACCCCTGGCGGGAGCTGGAATCGAGCCCATGACCCCTCAGATCATGAGGCAACCCGCTCTACCACCTGAGCTACTGCTGCCCCAAGTGTGAAGCAGCTGAGATAAGAATCAGCTCCTCTAAATCCGAGACCATGGTCTTGAGTCGAAAACAGGTAGAATACTTTCAGGTCAGAGATGAGGTCCTGGCCCAAGTGGAGGAGTTTTAGATCTCGGGGTCTTGTTCACAAGTGAGGGAAAACTGGAGCGTGAGATCGATAGGTGGATTGGTGCTGCATCTGCAGTGATGCAGGCGTTGTACCGACCTGCCATGGTAAAGAGAGAGCTGAGCCAGAAGGTGAAGCTCTCGATTTACTGGACGATCTACATTCCTACCCTCACCTATGGTGACGAACTTTGGGTAGTGACCGAAAAAACGAGATCGCAGATAGAAGCGGCCAGTTTTCTCTGCAGGGTGGCTGGGCTCTCCCTTAGACAAAGGGTGAGAAGCTCGGTCATCCGGGAGGGGCTCGGAGTAGATCCGCTCCTCCTCCACATCAAGAGGAGCCAGTTAAGGTGGCTCGGGTATCTGGTCAGGACGCCTCTCTGGTGAGGTTTTCCGGGCTCGTCCAACCAGGAGGAGAACTAAAGGGAAACCCAGGATACGTTGGAGGGACTATGTCTCTAACCTGACCAGGGAATGCCTTGGGATTCAATCAATCAATCAAAGCTTTATTTATAAAGCGCCTTCCGCAACCCTATTGGGAAGCCCAAGGCGCTGAACGTGGTACAAGAGAAAGTTAAATATGGTGAATAAATCGAAAATAAAAGCAATTCAAATTGCAGTAGAAGACAAATGGGTAAAACAAGGGCTAGAGTGAACCAATGAAAACAGGGAAATAAAATCAAAATACAAGAGGGCCAAATTCAAACACATTCAGGAAACACCAAGCGGAGGAGGTGGGTTTTTAGACAACTCTTAAAGACTGGCAGAGATGGGGACAGCCTAACTGAGGGTGGCAACTGGTTCCAGAGTGACGGTGCTAGGACTGAGAAAGCCCGGTCTCCGCGAGTACAACACCTAGAACGAGGGACAGCGAGCAGGCCTTGGTCGGAGGAGCGCAGAGCGCGTGATGGGGATTGCCTGTTCAGGAGTGTGGCTAGATAGGGGGTAGCACCACCCTGGATGAAATTATAAAATTCCCCTGGAGGAGCTGGCCCAAGTGGCTGGGGAAAGGGAAGGCTGGGCCTCTCGTTTTAGGCTTCTCCCCCCGCGACCCGAATCTGGATAAGCGGAAGAAAATGGATGGATGGATGGATGGATGGATGAGCAATTCTGAGTCATCTTGTTTCTTGACTGAAATTATGTAGATATTTTAAATGTGGCAATATATTGCCCAGCTCTAGCTAAAACGTTTAATTAAGTTTTTGTTACGAATGTCAATATTTTCTTAGCTCCTCATAAACCTTCAGCTTGTCTATTCCTTGTAACATAAACGAGGTGATTACGTGACTATTTAAATTTACTTTTAAAATTTAAATCAAGCATCTTCAGCACCACTGATGCTGAACAAATTAGCCAAACAAAAACCATACTATTCTGATAAACCTTATCATAGAAAATGTAATTGTCCTCTATGATTTATGGTGATGTCATTTTAAAAACCTAACTGCAAATCAATATAGCAAGTGTAGCAAATTTATTGTGAAAAGGCTGAATGGGCTTCTGCACCACGGTAATCTGCTGCTGTTGCGTGTTTAATGACATCACGCCAAGTCGACCGCAATGTCAATGGTGTCCTCTTCTCGATTCTTCTAGTTTAATTATTTCTATCCAAGAGTGTTTCGTCTGACAACTTTTTCCTGACGGGTTTTGATCGGGTAATAAAATTTTCTGAAGGCTTTTGGTTAGAAAACTTTTTTCCTGCAGACATTTTCCCTGATTGCTTTTTTTCTGATGTTTTTTTTTTCCTGAAGACTTTTCGTTTGACATCTTTTTTTCTTGAAGCCATTTGGTTTGACAACTTTGATGAAGTCAGTGCCCAAAAATAATACTTAAAAATATCTCAAACACTACAGCAGCACAAACAAAATTTCGAATGACACAAATCAGTGCAAATGCAGCACTAAAAATGAAAAAAATAAAATGAGACGGGTCCGGTTGATTTTGGACCTACCTGGGGTGCTGGTGACCCCTGAAGGACCTATAAAATAATGTTGAATATTTCAAAAACCATAGCAGCACAAATGAAATTTTAACACCAAAAACGTAGCACTAACCACTGCCTGTTTTCTGATGTGGGTGAGGGGCCAACTTCACTCAGCTCTTAAAGCAAGTTGCATCTGTGCTCAAGTGCAGTTTGGTCATACTCACATACCTGAAGATTTGTTGCTTGGGACGTGGACATGGGCAAAGCTGGAGGTAAGGTCCATTATAATCACTTGACATCTGGAAGAAGGCAAAAAAGATATTTCAAGATGCTGCCAGTGTACATGGCTCGCCCTCTGGTTCTCCAGTGTAACGTGGCAAAGGACCCTGTATCTCATCAAATGACCAGAAGTTAACTCTTTATACAGGTCAGGCCAATATGACACAGGAGGTGTCATATGAATGTCTGTGTACTTGGCCACTGTTCCTATCTTGGTCCATATCAAACTCACACCCCGATTATGATGGTGTCTTAACTTATTCTATTCCATGTCACAAGACACCAAGACGCCTGTGAAGACACAAGACTAGTTTATCTAAATCCCTTTAATGAAGTTATCTTTTCTGGCTCATAAAATGACTATCTAGCTTTACAAGTTGTCACAATATTATTCTGTCGTACCTACATTTTGTTTTGAAATCTAAAGTGTTTTAATATTGTTCAATAACCTTGCTCTGCAAGATGAATTGTTGTGAGATTTGGAGTTTTCCAAACTCAGCAGAATCCATCTTGTACCGCTCCTGTTCAAACCGTCCAACCTCCAGCTTGAAAAAGGCCGGACAATCATGTGTCAGTACCGTGCTGTAGGGTGCATTAACCACCTGGCTAGGCAAAACAAACATGGCCGTGCCAGTTGATGCTAACAGCAAACAATAGTCACAAAGGTCCATGGCCAAAAATGGTCGCGGTTGGATGTCTTAAATTTTTTAAAACATATGTAACAGAAAATTCCCTAAAAATTCATTCAGATATATTTGTACATGTCTACAGCTATATGTACAGTATAATTGTTATTTCGACAACTAGTTACATGTAGCTCAACATATAGCATGTTGTGAATCAGTTAAGTGCACATCCACCAGGTTTCTTCATATGCATGTCAAAGAGATAGATCAACTGGTGAGGCATCTGCCTTACATGCTGGGGACCTTGATTCAATCCAGGCAGAGACATATGAGTTTTCTATTCAGATGGCATATGGAAATGTTTTTTTATCCCACTAATTAAACTTATTACAGTAATGATATATTTTATTTTACAGTAATAAGAAGCCTAAATTTTAATTAAACATCCAAAAGAGACAATGTCATGGCCAGAAAAGACATCGGTTCAACTTTCAATTTGGAACTATTTTTCAACCATGACGGAACATCACAGGCCGGACCGGGAAAGCAGGGGCGGGGGGTCAGAGGTAGCCAGAAATTGTAAAGTAGCCAGTGCCTTGCGTGTCCTCCAGTCAGCTCAAAATATTCTACCAGGTAAGCCTTCCTCTTTCAGATGGTTTCTGCTGCAGAGATTCCAGATTGAAATGTGTAGACAAGACATGGGGTGGGTCTACACACATTAGCTGCTAATTTCACAATTCAGCTAATTGTAAAATTTTAACAATTAAACTATTCCTACCCAAATACTGGGTGTTTAACATTTCAGCTGTCCAGTTTTTCAAACTATGTTCACAGATTCCAGTTTTCTGCAGTTTTTCTTCATTCTTCACTTGTTGTTTATTTTTGCTTTTAAATCTTCAAAAACATTCAGCTCAGTTATCAGTTTTGCATAGTTTCAGCTTTAGTTCAGCTATTCAGCAGCTTCAGCTATCAGTTTCAGCTGTTCCGCAATCAAAAAACATTTATGCAAAAATGCATCTAGTTATTATATTATTCATTAATAATAATAATAATAATAATAATAATAATAATAATAATAATAATAATAATAATAATAATACAAAATCCATATAACATTTAAACCAGTGTCTCCAGGTAGCCAAGCACATAGGCAGTTGAAGAATATTAGGCAAGGGTGTGGATCTTCCATTAGATTGCTGATTCTGGCATAGATTTGCATAGCCTGTAAACAACTGTTGACATTACCAATACAGGCTGTACCAATTAAAGCCAAAACCATCAAATACTCTGAAAACACGTGCTCATTTGATGCTTTAGGAGAAAGTTGGAGTTGAATATTTATATTTTACACAAATCTTTTAAAACATCTTTAAGGACACATGAATGAATTTTCTACAAAGCTTTGAAGATCTATCCCATCCTATTCAGAAACAGGCATTCGCATGGCATTCTTACCAAAGGCCTAAAGCGGTGAAAAAGAGTAACCTTGGGCGGGAATGACAGATAGAGCTGGATGTCGTCTGCATTGCATTGGTAGGAGAAGCCATGTGATTGAACGATCTCACTCAGGGAGGTGGTGCATATGGCAAAGAGGTCCTAGTACAGAGCCCTGGGAGATTCCTGTGGCAAGGTGAACAGGAAAAGATTGTCCAAACCAAGATACACTGAATGATCGTCCTGTCAGGTACGATTCAAGCCAGGAGTGTGCTTTCCCTGTGATGTCCATGCTCGAGAGTATGGGCAGAAGGAAGCTATGGTTGACAGTGTCAAATGCAGCCAATAGATCAAGCAGGATAAGTACTGAGGATTTGGCAGTTGCTCTAGTTTCTTTTAAGGCTTCAGTCAATGCTAGCAGAGCAGTTTCAATGCAGTGGCCATGTGAAAACAACGTGGGCTACATTGATAATTGGAAAACTTTTTGGGGAAAACCTGGTCTGATGCGGAGAGACGGCATCCATCCCTCTTTGGATGGTGCACCTCTTCTTTCTAGGAATATGGCCTGTTTTATTAGTCCTCCATGACAACCCAGGGTCCAGACCAGGAAGCAGAGTCATAGTTTAACCCACCCCTCTGCAGCTTCTGTACTTTTACCCGCCCACTACCCCATAGACAGTGTCCTGCCCACGGCCAAAACCACACAGATTAAATATCAGGCTTAATAAAGCAAATCATGGAAATCTCATAAATATTAGAACAAACTCAACTGAGCAGAAAACTAGAAAAATTAAATGTGGGTTGTTGAACATTAGATCCATTTTTTCTAAGACTTTGTTAGTTAATGACTTGATTTGTGATAATCAGATCTCTTTGCTCTCTCTCACAGAATCCTGGCTGCAGCAAGAGGACTATGTTAGCTTAAACGAGTTGACTCCTTCAAATTATTTAAATCATCATATTGCTTGAAGTACAGGGCGAGGAGGAGGAGTGGCAACCATTTTTCATTAGGACTTATTAATCAGTCCCTTACAGATTAATAGCTACAGTTCGTTTGAACATCTTATTCTTAGTTTTCCTAATCCAGATTGCAAAACTGTAAAACCACTCTTGTTTGTAGTTTTATATCGTCCACCAGGCCCTTACTCTGAGTTTCTGGATCAGATCTCTGATTTTTTATCTGATTTGGTGCTAAATACTGATAAGGTCATTATAGTGGGGGATTTCAACATTCATGTGGACATCGAAAATGATTGCCTCAATGTAGCCTTTAGTAATATCTTAGACTCAATTGGTTTTACTCAAAGAATACATAGCTCCACCCACTCCTGCCATCATACATTAGACCTTGTTCTGACTTATGGCATAGAGTGTGAGGAAATAACAATCTTTCCACATAATCCTGCATGGCTGCATGGTGGCGCAGTGGTTAGCACTGTTGCCTCGCAGCACGAAGGTCGCAGGTTCAAAAACTCGCCTTTCTGCGTGGAGTTGCGTGTTCTCCCCATGCATGCGTGGGTTTTCTCCGGGTACTCCGATTTCCCCCACAGATCACAACATGCCCTATAGGTTAAAAAAAAAATTGTAAGTCGCTTTGGGTAAAAGCGTCTGCTAAGCACATAAACATAACATAAACATAATCCAGTCCTCTCGGACCACTTTCTGATAACCTTTGAGTTTTTTATAACTGAGTTCTCGAGACATGAAAGTAAATTTCACTATAGTCGGTCTCTATCTGACAACGCAGTTGCATCTTTTAAATCAACTGTTCCATCTTTACTGTCCTCAGCATCTCAGAGGCATGTAGCAGAGGGCAATATTTTCAGTTCTAGCCCCTCACAAATTGATGCCTTAGTTCATCATGTGAATTCCTCTTTACGTGTGGCATTAGATGATGTTGCCCCTTTAAAAAAGAAGGTAATTAGGGACAGGAAGTTGGCTCCCTGGTTTAACTCTCATCTACGAGCCTTAAAACAAAACTCTAGGAAATTGGAGAGAACATGGCGCTCTACGCACCATAAGGAGGCCTACCTGTCCTTGAAAAATAGTCTTGTGCTTTATAAAAATAAGCTTCAACAAATTAGAACTGCTTATTTTTCAGCATTAATTGAGGAGAATAAGCATAATCCTAAATTTCTTTTCAGTACAGTTGCTAAACTTACACAGAATCATAGCTCTGAGCCATCTATTCCCTTAGCCCTCAGCAGCAATGACTTCATGGGATTTTTTACAAGTAAAATTAATTCTATTAGAAACAAAATCTTTAGAATCCTCCCTAATGTGATTTCTTCTTCCTCAGTAAGTGAGGCAGCTTCAGAGGTGACTGTAGAACCTCATCTGTGCTTGAACCGTTTTGATCCAGTTGAGCTTTCAGAGTTATCAAAAATATTAGCTTCATCTAAACCTTCAACTTGCATTTTGGATCCAATCCCAACCAAATTATTTAAAGATGCATTTCCTTTGGTTACAGCCCCCATTCTAGATATAATCAATCTATCCTTAGTAAATGGGTATGTACCACAAGATTTTAAGGTTGCTGTAATCAAACCTTCGCTTAAGAAGCCTTCTCTGGATCCAGATGACCCAATGAATTATAGACCAATATCTAACCTTCCATTTTTATCCAAAGTCCTGGAGAAAATAGTGGCCATCCAAGTATGTCAGCATTTAAACACTAATGCTCTGTTTGAGGAATTTCAGTCTGGTTTTAGAGACTATCACAGCACTGAAACTGCATTAGTGAGAGTTACAAATGATATCCTCATGGCCTCAGATAAGAATCTTGTGTCTGTTCTAGTCTTGTTAGATCTCAGTGCTGCCTTTGACACAGTTGATCACAATGTTCTTTTAGAAAGACTTGAACATGTTGTAGGGATCAAAGGAACCGCGCTAGGCTGGTTTAAATCCTACCTGTCTGACAGATTTCATTTTGTAAATGTACATGACAAATCTTCATACTCCAGGGTTACTTGCGGAGTACCACAGGGTTCAGTGCTTGGACCAGTTCTTTTTACTATATATATGCTCCCAATTGGTAAAATCATTAGACAGCATGGGATAAACTTCCACTGTTATGCTGACGATACTCAGTTATATTTATCCATTAACCCTGATGAACCTAATCGGTTGGGTAGATTACAGGCTTGTCTTGAGGACATAAAAAATTGGATGACTCTTAACTTCTTGCTTTTAAATCAAGACAAGACGGAAGTTCTCATCTTTGGACCAGAAATCCAGAAAAGGAAATTGCTTAGCCAATCACCTGACCTTAATGGCATTACATTAATCTCCGAGAACAAAGCAAGGAACCTTGGTGTTATCTTTGACCAGGACATGTCATTCAAATCCCAGGTTTCACAAGTTTGTCGGATTTCCTTTTTCCACCTTCGGAATATTGCTAAGATTAGAAGCATACTTTCCAGGAGTGATGCTGGAAAACTAGTTAATGCATTTATTACATCAAGACTGGATTACTGTAATTCATTACTCTCAGGAAGTCCACAGAATGTAGTTAAAAGTCTTCAGCTTGTCCAAAATGCTGCAGCTAGAGTTCTGATGAGAATTAAAAAGAGAGATCATATCTCTCCTGTCTTAGCTTCCCTACATTGGCTACCTGTTAAATTCAGAATAGATTTTAAGATCCTTCTTCTCACATATAAAGCTCTTAATAATCAAGCTCCATCATACATCAGTGATCTGATTGTTCCATATGTTCCTAACCGAGCACTTCGCTCTCAGACTGCAGGTCTACTGGTGGTTCCAAGAATATCTAAACTTAGGATGAGAGGCAGATCTTTTAGTTATCAGGCTCCTCTCCTGTGGAACCAGCTCCCAGCTTTAGTCCGTGAGGCAGACACTTTGTCTACTTTTAAGAATAGGCTTAAAACATTTTTATTTGATAGGGCCTATGGTTAAAATCTGATGTTAGCCTAAATCTGGACAAGTGGGGGAGTAGAGGGAGGTGGAGTGTACAGTCGGTAAAGACGGCTCTCCATTGCCCTGCCTCCATCTAAATAGGATAGATTATCCAGAGTTATCTCTGTAGTTATGCTGCTATAGGCTTAGACTGCTGGAGGATACACTGACCACTTTTCACATTCAACTACTTTCTTCTACAGTCTGCTCTTTAACTGTACTATTTTGTGCAATTTCAGCTGTTAACTTTATTTTCTCTGTAAGTGTTTTTCTCCCCAGAAGAAGCTACAATGACGTTCTGCTGAGCTGTGGTGGCCTCATGGAGGGGGCCATCGACTAGCACACTGCTGCTAACCACTTAAACATTCTCCCTCACCTGATAATAACTTTTTGTTTTCATTGACTTTTGATGTGCTAATACTAGTTTATCCGTTTAATTATAGATCCACTAGGATAAATACAATAGTTTATCTTTCACCAAATACAATATTTACTAAGACATCACAATATAACTATAGACACATTACTTGTCTTTGTGTGTGTGTGTGTGTGTGTGTCTGTGTGTCTTTGTCTGCCTGCTCTGTCTTCTCGATCCCCAGTGAGTCGTGAAGGATGGCTGCTTTTACTGAGCCAGGATTCTCTGGAGGTTTCTTCCTGTTAAAAGGGAGTTTTCCTCTCCACTGTCGCTGCATGCTTGCTTAGTATGAGGATTGCTGAATAGTCACTGACACTAGTCAGTGACTTGATGCAATTTGCTGGGTTCCTTATATAGGAAACATTATTTCTGATTGGCTTAATGAACTGTGAATTGGAATGTTTATTATGTGAAGGGCCTTGAGACGACTCTTGTCGTGATTTGGCGCTATATAAATAAACTTGAATTGAAACTTGAATTGAATTTTAAACTACATTAGTAAGGTCAAGCAGACAGTTTTGTGAGAGGTGTCCTGTGACCTGCTTGAAGGTCGCCCTTTCGATGATTTTAGACAGAAACGGCAGAAGAGAGATCAGGGTTTATACAGGAAAACTAGAACAGAATTTACTACCATTTTCACTACCTCAACAACATTTTTTACTACTAACCCAACATCACGCAGCGACCCTTTTTCCGGGGGGTGGGGGTGGGATGGGTACTTGATGGATATAACTGATTTTGACATCACAGGGTTATTGATGTAACAGTGTAGGTGTTTGTTTAAACGGAGGGTCATCACTTTGATCACATTTTAGAGTGGTGAAGAAAGACCTCTTTGATCACATCTGTAACTTCCTGAGACAAGATGAAGGTCCAACAATCTGTTTATTAGGTTACCCCGGTCAGTTGGTTCTGAAGAATTGTGTAAACTTCTGGGTGTGTCTTCCTTAATAAAAGGAGATCTAAGGCTTTGCCTAATTGTGAGAGCACACTGACCTGGCCTCTGGTGTGTATTTATTTTCTCACACCCTTTGCAAAGTATTTGTTGTTGTTGGCAGGATTACAATTTACCAAATTATCTATCTAATCCCTCTGTGTGTGTTCTGAACTTTCTTTGAGGTAATATGGGAGTAATATAAAAATTATCCAACATTTTTGGTGCCGAAACCCGGGAGAGCAGAGCCCTTCAGTGGGAGTTCGCCTTCGGAAAGCCGCATGGCGCCACTTCCTCATCAAAGTCCGGGGGGCTGAGAATTGCTCCATCGGCCGGCTGTTTAGCTCCGCAGACGAACTTCCATTAACAGGCTCTCGCGCTCGGACTCAGGGCGAGTCTGCCACTCAGGGGGAGAGTGAGTAGCTAAATTAAATTGCACCCTTTTTCTAATAACTGGTTGACAGTGTGGTTTTACGCTGGTAGTGATTTTTGCCATCCACGCACGAAAGACATTTCGGGCCCCGGCTGAGGGCTGGACTGATAGCCGCCGGACCTTGTCCTGGACTCCATTTGCCTCAGTTAAACCAGCGCTGCGTTAAAGCGGCCAACCGCAGTTGGCACATAGCCACATTAAAGCGGATAGCAATCTGAGAGAAGAGGGGTGAACGCGAGAGAGGTTGTAATCAGTCTGTGTCTGCGCGCACACAGGCACCCCACAACGAATAGAGAGAAAGAGAGAGAGAGAGAGAGAGAGAGAGAGAGAGAGAGAGTGAGTAAGAGTGGGTCGTAATAGGGTTGGATGTGCAACCACTATGTAAGCTCACTGACGCTTGTATTGTTTAAATATTTCGTGGTGCAGCGAAGGTACCCAAAAGTTAATCATCATTATAATTGGCTAAAGGAACCCAAACCGTTCTAAATTCACCCCTTGTCGTTCTGTGGTCTGTGTATTCGTGGGTTTTGTGGGCTGCGTCCCATTTCAGATTGTGCAGGCTTGCCTGATCTCTGTGGTCCTGTGGTGTTGTTATCGTTCGTTGCTGGTATCTGAGATATTGATGTCGATTGTCCCATCACGGACATCGTACGTCTGTGCTGCATTGTGGTTTTAAATCTGTGCCAAAGTGTTAAAAACCCGGCTGTGAACTTTGCTTCGGTGGACATCTGTGTGTGTGTGTGTGTGTGTGTGTGTGTGTGTGTGAAAAGGGGTGTGTATCTGGGTTTTGAGTGTGTGTGAATCCTGCAGGTTCTGTTCTAAGTGTGACTGTGTAGCTACAATTCTGAAGCTTTCAGCCGGCTCTGTTTATCTGTCTGTCTCTGTCTCTGTGTGTGTGTGTGGAGCTGAGTGTGTGAGGAAGAACGGAGGACTATTTGCTAAATCTGAACCATTTTAATATACGCTCTCATAAGTAGTCTGATTGATTGTATTTCTGATATTCTTCATATTAGAAATTATCGACGCTCTTCCAGCTTGCTTTACTAAATCAGTAAACAAAATAACTTAGGTGCAATGGGAAATTCTAGATCTAAAACCAAGCTGGAGGGAGATATGAAATTTATGTCCCGTAAACACCCAGATAGTTTAAAATTTATGGATGAATGGCGGGAGAAATACAAAGTTGTTGGAACATTAAAAGGTCGACAATGGCATGACTTAGTTGATTTATGCAACGTTAAAGTTACGGCAGCCACTGGCAAGAAGAAGCTGGCTAAGGAAGAACAATTAAAGATGGCGATGATTTGGCGTGATGAGACACATAAGAGACTGAGAGATATCCAAAAACGTAAAGGGAAAATGGAAGAAAAAGAAAGTGAAGCAGGGATAAATACATCCGTCCTAAGTAAACTAACTCCTTCAGCTCCGCTGGCTGAATGGATGCACTCGTTTAAACCCGGAGAACAGTCAGAGAAGTGGGTCCCAGATTTGATGGAGCAGATTCGCTCCCATCGCTTAATTGGCCAAAAATTAGACCAGCTGGCTCAAACGAGCCTTCTAAAACCTCCAAATCAAATCAAATCAAATCACTTTTATTGTCACGTCACATGTGCAGGTACACTTGTACAGTACATGTGAGTGAAATTCTTGTGTGCGAGCTTCACAGCAACAGAGTTGTGCAAAAATACAGTAATGTAAAAACAAGCAAAATATAAAAATGGCTGATCTAAGTAATAATATGTATAGTATGTAACGTATATACATTACTAAATGTGTGTGCAAGTATTTTATTTATTTATTTCTACGTGTGTGAGTGTGTACAATGCGTATATACATGTTCAAATGAATAAAGTAAACAATAAGATAAGACATATAAAATGTACAGAGGTCTGTATGTGCAAAACAGTGGCATTAATGTACAGTATGGAGTGTGTAATATTGGAGTTTCAGCAGTGAGGGTGAGGTGTCTGTGAAGTGTTCAGCAGTCTGATGGCCTGATGGAAAAAGCTGTCTGTCAGTCTGCTGGTTCTGGACCGGATGCTGCAGAACCTCCTTCCTGATGGAAGTAGTCTGAACAGTTTATGGCTGGGGTGACTTGAGTCCTTGATGATCCTCCCCGCTTTCCTCAGGCACCGCTTCCTGTAGATGTCTTGGAGGGAGGGAAGCTCACCTCCAATAATCCTTTCTGCACACCGCACTACTCTCTGGAGAGCTTTGCGGTTGTAAGCGGTGCTGTTGCCATACCAGGCGGAGATGCATCCAGTGAGGATGCTCTCAATGGCACAGTGATAGAAGGTCCTGAGGATGCGGCGGCTCATGCCAAATCTTTTCAGTCTTCTGAGAAAGAAGAGGCGCTGCTGTGCCTTCTTCACTGTATTTTCCGTGTGCACTGACCACGTAAGATCCTCTGCCAGATGAACTCCAAGGAAACGGAAGCTGCTCACCCTCTCCACAGCGTCGCCATCGATGGTGATGGGGGTGTGTATTCCTCTGCACCTCCGGAAGTCCATTATCATCTCCTTTGTCTTTGTGACGTTGAGGGTGAGACTGTTGTCCTGACACCAGTGGGTCAGGGCGCTGATCTCCTCCCTGTAGGCCGTCTCATCGTCGTTGGTGATGAGACCCACCACTGTGGTGTCGTCCGCAAACTTCACAATGATGTTGGAGTTTCTCGTGGCCGTGCAGTCGTGGGTGTAGAGTGAGTACAGGAGAGGGCTCAGCACACACCCCTGCGGAGCACCAGTGTTCAGTGTGACGGGGGATGAGGTGGTGCTGCCCAGTCTGACCACCTGGCGTCTGTCAGACAGAAAGTTAAGGATCCAGCTGCAGAGGGAGCTGCTCAGTCCTAGATCCTGCAGTTTCCTGTCCAGCTTCGAGGGAACGATGGTGTTGAATGCTGAGCTGTAATCTACAAACAGCATTCTCACATACGTGTCCCTCTTCTCCAGGTGTGACAGGGCAGCATGAAGTGTCAGGGCTATGGCATCATCAGTGGACCTGTTGTGGCGATATACAAACTGTAGAGGGTCCAGTGAATCGGGCAGTGCAGAGCAGATGAAGTCCCTGACCAACTTCTCAAAGCATTTGCTCATGATGGGTGTCAGGGCTACAGGTCGCCAGTCATTCAATGAGGAGATGGTGGAGGATTTGGGTACAGGGACAATGGTGGCCATTTTGAAGCAGGCTGGACAAATGATAGAAGACTTAAAACCCCAGTTTGACATTTTGGAAACCTAACTCAACCCAGTTACCCATCAGGTACGCAGAAAAGGTCATCCAGGGAAAAGATAATAAAGCAAAAGCCCTTAAAACAGGCCCACAAATCTTCTTAGAAGAAACTGATGAACCTGAGGAGGAAGCTGTTTTTTTTTACCAGCAGGGTAGCTACAGAGGGAAGTTTAATCCCCGGGGGGGTGGCCGTAGCAGCAACCAGAGACAGTGGTCCTCACTAGACCGCTCACAGCCACTCGTTTGTTGGACTTGTGGAGGTCGTTGTCACATGTCACGTGACTGTCCTTCCCAGTCAGATGGCCCAGATAACAGAAAGCCCAATAAGGGTCCCAAAAGAGGCAGGGGTTTCCAAACACAGAGGAGCCGACCTAGCCGTGAGCCTATTAATCACCAACCGGGTCACACCCGATTCAGACAGGAGCGAAGGGATGACTATCAGGAAAGGCTAGTGGCAGGTTCTGATACCTGGAAGGAAGAAAATGATGTGGTTTAAGTTTAACAGTTGTCATTTTCTTTGGAGAAATGAGCTGATTTTATGAGACTTATTGTTAAATTTTCCAGTGGGACCATCTGATAAGCTGATGTCTCCTCACCATATTCTGTATTATTGTTTCAATTATGCCGTTTTATTTTATTGGGTTATTTTCTTTGGTGATAGAATTCTGCACAATGCAGTGCATGCATGGTTTACCAACAAACCATTAATATCCTCAACTAACTTC
Source organism: Nothobranchius furzeri (assembly GCF_043380555.1). Taxonomy (NCBI): domain Eukaryota; kingdom Metazoa; phylum Chordata; class Actinopteri; order Cyprinodontiformes; family Nothobranchiidae; genus Nothobranchius; species Nothobranchius furzeri. The sequence continues at coordinate 2,973,358 of NC_091756.1, forward strand.
TGATTATTAGTTTTGCTTAGTGAAAATTGTGTTTTAGCACTACACCGGTAAGAGTGGACTGTCATTTTCTTTTAACCTTTTGCTTGTTTTGGATTAGCCAGGGTGAGATACATGATGGTTCAAGGGTTACTGAGAGCTAGGGTTTTCTTTGTTATTTTGGCCTTTTGTCCACTCTGAAGAAAGAACAGTGATTCCAGACTGTTAAGACAGCAGATGTCCTCCGAGGTTCATGATTCAACCTCTGTCCTTTTCTTTTGCTGAGAGTTTTCGTATCTCAGGGTTTTCTGTTATGACTAAATCATGTTGTTCGAGTTTGTGCAGTCCTAGGCCGATATATGTGAACCTTTTCTGTGATTGGTGTTTACACGTTTTGTTTTGACTTTAAGTCGCCTGATTTTTAAACAATTAAGGACATCCTGACTTGTGACTTTGTTTTTGTTTCTTGGCTTCCTGCCATAAGCATCCTTCTTAATCAGTTGCTGTTTTTACAAAAGGTGTTCGGATCGTTCTTAAACCTTAGACTCTTCCTGTTAAATGAGTCTTGTCAACCATTGATGGGTTATGTAAATTACTGGTGTAGGGTAGTTGAGTATATCATAGATCCTAGGTTAATGAATATACTTTGAACTGAGCCGTAATTCTAGCTCACTAATGGGTTGCCTTACTCAGGTCTTTTGGTATGACATTGTGTTTATTTGTATTATTTTATCTTTTGCTGTTCAAGCAGTTACGTTCAGGGGGAACGCAGTGCGAGGTTTTTGTTTATATTTCATGGTTCTTTTTAACTCATAAAAGGATGTCTCAGGGCATTTTCTGTTCATCTCAGTATTTTGTTTGTATGTTGACCTCACATGGGTGTGTGGTCATGAGTTTAGCTTAGGATGATACCATGTGGACTGTGATGGTAAATTTCGGGTGAATTTCGGCCCCATTGGGGGTCCAAACTGGACTGGTCAAAAAGTATATTGGATGGTTGTTGCTGAAGATGTCAAAAAGCCACATTGAACTTGCTTTCTCGCCACACACAGTGAAACCAAGGAGATTGGGGTCCTGATGCACGTGCTTCTACCAAAATGAGGCGTCAAGGTCACTCATCTTATCCCTCCCGCTGCTGCATACTGCTGAGAGGGCCACTACGACTGACCATCCTCATGCGGGCTCACCGAGGACGGTAGATAAGTGAACGATCTGTCTTAAGCTTGAAGGGCCCATCCACCATGTCGCTGCTGATGTTTGGGGATCGCACTTTGCCCTGAAACCGCCCGTCGGCATCTGATGGAACGAGAGGAAACAGCAGCAGTTGGGAGGAACAACGGAAACAACATCTGGTGGTTGAGATCCCTCCTGGGTCCATCCGCACGACGCTGTGACCTGCCTCCAATGATGTCAAGATCCAGTACCCCAAATCTCCCGTCTGGTTTCATGGCTCCCTGCCCAAAAAGACATCCCCTCACTGTCCCCACCATCACTGAATCCCAGGTTGCTATGACATCATCACAGTTGCTGGTACACACCTTTTGCTCAGGTTGGCTATCTCCTGCCACACACCTGGTGTGGCACACATGTGCAGATTGGCACACTGACCACGCCTCATATGAGCGACGAAAGCCACGCCCCTCACGACGACGACCCCAAAGGACACTTCAGCATCACCTTTCCCCGTGCAACACCATCCTGAAGGAGGCATTGTTTTGCTCAAACAACACTTTCCAGTCCACGGACAAGCCCTTTGACCTCAGCTCTGCCACAGATAGAGCTGCGTACATTAACATTTTACATTAACTTTCCCCCTCTAGCAACTTCCTGAAATCCAACGAATCGACTGGAGGAACCTGGAGTTTTATGAGTTGGCTGGTATCTGGTAACTGGTATCAGCTCTTGTTAAAGAGCAAGTCACCCCCAAATAAACTTTTTTTTGCTGATAAACTAAATAAATGAGTGTCTAATCGTGCTGCAGACTCGTGGCGTCAATAATTTGGCACTTCAGTGCATCTTAGTTAAAATTTAAATATTCTGCCTAAAACTGTCAGTGTTGTGCCGTTGTCAGGTAAAAACTCTGCACTGTATTTTAATTTAAATCTGCCACCGCTATTGGCTAAGAAGTATGATATGATGTCATCTGGTACATTATGATGTCACAATGCTGTTGTGAGCCTGTGTGTGTGTGTATTTGTTAGCAGCTCCGCCCTCTCGGTCTGCCAGGCAACAGCATTTGTTGCATTTTTCAAACATGAAGTGAGAGTGGAGTTAGAATCTGGTAGGGGTTGACTTGCTCTTTAAAGTTTCTCGCACCTGTTATTGTTATCCTGGTCATGATTTGCTTAGTTTTAGGCTGTGTAATCCCGTGTTTGAAGAATATGGTAAGCAAACTGATGACGAATGCCTTGGTTCAATATACTCTCCTGAGACAAAAAGAGGAGCTTGCAGAAGATGAATATATTGCCTGAAAAGGTTGGTTTCATTGTGATTTCAACGATGTAAAGTACAGTTCCTGTAACCGTTGTTGACTGATGTTCTTGTTATCAGCTCAGATTTTATTCATTTTAGAATGAAGTTGATCATGTTTTTTATTAATCATCCAGTTTAAATTCATTTACAACAGGTTGTTACCTATTTTACAGCTTTTTGAAGATCACTAACTAGTTTGTGACCTTTTGTTGTGTCAGAGGTTGATTTTAATACTACATACATATTTACCTTAATTGTAGTCTTGTTCTTATTATTTTGTTTTGCTAATCATAAACTGTGTCTCCACAGGGAGGAGTGTTGATTAGGATGACCTCTGTTTAAAACAGGGAGGAAGTGATGGATATAACTGATTTTGACATCACAGGGTTATTGATGTAACAGTGTAGGTGTTTGTTTAAACGGAGGGTCATCACTTTGATCACATTTTAGAGTGGTGAAGAAAGACCTCTTTGATCACATCTGTAACTTCCCGAGACAAGATGAAGGTCCAACAATCTGTTGATTAGGTTACCCCGGTCAGCTGGTTCTGAAGAATTGTGTAAACTTCTGGGTGTGTCTTCCTAAATAAAAGGAGCTCTAAGGCTTTGCCTAATTGTGAGAGCACACTGACCTGGCCTCTGGTGTGTATTTGATTTCTCTCACCCTTTGCAAAGTATTTGTTGTTGTTTGTTGTTGGCAGGATTACAATTTACCAAATTATCAATCTAATCCCTCTGTGTGTGTTCTGAACTTTCTTTGAGGTAATATGGGAGTAATATAAAAATTACCCAACAGTGCTGACCCATACGTATAACTAGACCCTCAATCATTTCAAAATTCAATTCAATTCAAAAATACTTTATTAATCCCAGAGGGAAATTGATTGCTGTAGTAGCTCAGAATAATATTAATAATCAAGTCATTAAAGAGTTGTTGTATATTACAATGGCTGTTGGCAGGAAGGATCTCCAGTAGCGGTCAGTGTTGCAGCCAAACTGAAGAAGCCTCTGACTGAAGACACTCTTCCGTTGTCGGACAGTCTTGTGAAGAGAATGCTCAGGGTTGTCCATCATTTTCTTGATTCTCTGGAGAATCCTTCTTTGCATTATCTCCTCCAGTGGTTACAAAACTGCCGAAACTCTGGCTGAGTCCTTGGAGTTCGTCCATCTTGTTGGCCAGTGATCTCACATTGCCCGTTATGATCGATGGAAGAGATGGTTTGAACCTCCTCTTACTCTGTCTCCGTCCCGCTCCCGCTCTGCATCCATGCTTCTGCCGTTTTAGCTCATTTGGGACTTCTGACTTCAGTTGAGGTATTATTTCAGCCTTTCCAATGTTAATCAGCTGCTCCCGATTGTAAACCAGCTTGTTGCCATGGTTACGCATCATAACAAATGCTCAAACAGTGAAAACAGAAAAGTAAAGTGTCCAAAAAAAAGTTTTTCTCGAGAAACTGGAAGTAAAAATTCCCAAGAAAAGGCAAAATTTACATATAGTCAACAGAGCTACTCCATCATGCAGCCACCCAGAGCAGCGCAGTTCCGGAAAAAAAAGTTGATCTACTTAAAAGTGCGATGCCGTCTTTACTAAGACATCCAACACAAACATTCCAAACTCAGTTCTAGACAGGGTTCCCACTCTTTTCTTGAAATTATTTTCCAGGACTTTTCCAGGACATTTTAAAGACTTTTTCAGTGTACAAGTCAAGTTATCATAACTACGGTTTGCCGATATCCCGATATATTTAGAAACAGATATGATATTGTACCTACCTATACCGTTATTTTGACAATATAGTTGTGGAAAGATTTTTGTCTTTCACAATCCCACCTGCTTTCCTCTACTTACAATGCAACACAACTAAAATGGAAGTTATTCTCTACTTTAGTTCATACCAGAGATGTGACATTGTGGCATCATCAAGTCATCTCCATGTCATGTTTTTGTTCTGCTCAGCAACTGAACCAGGTTAATTCACTGTGCTGATTGAAATCGTCGTCGTCTTCCTCCGCTTATGCGGGTCCAGGTCGCGGGGGCAGCATCCCAACTAGGGAGCTCCAGACCGTCCTCTCCCCGGCCACCTCCACCAGCTCCTCCGGCAGGACCCCAAGGCGTTCCCGGACCAGATTGGAGATGTAACCTCTCCAACGTGTCTTGGGTCGACCCGGGGGCCTCCTGCCGGCAGGACATGCCCGAAACTCCTCCTCAGGGAGGCGTCCAGGAGGCATCCTGACCAGATGCCCGAACCACCTCAACTGACTCCTTTCGATCCGGAGGAGCAGCGGTTCTACTCCGAGTCCCTCTCGAATGTCCGAGCTCCTCACCCTATCTCTAAGGCTGAGCCCGGCCACCCTACAGAGGAAACTCACTTCGGCCACTTGTATCTCGTTCTTTCGGTCATTACCCAAAGCTCATGACCATAGGTGAGGATTGGGACGTAGATCGACCGGTAAATCGAGAGCCTGGCTTTCTGGCTCAGCTCCCTCTTCACCACGACAGATCGGCTCACTGCAGACGCCAAACCAATCCGCCTGTCGATCTCCCGATCCCTCCTACCCTCACTCGTGAACAAGACCCCGAGATACTTAAATTCCTCCACTTGAGGTAGGACATCTCTCCCGACCTGGAGTTGGCAAGCCACCCTTTTCCGGTCGAGAACCATGGTCTCAGATTTGGAGGTGCTGATCCTCATCCCAGCCGCTTCACACTCGGCCGCGAACCTACCCAGCAAGAGCTGAAGGTCAGAGCTGGATGAATCTAGGAGGACCACATCATCCGCAAAAAGCAGAGACGAGATTCTCCTGCCACCAAACTCGACACACTCCACACCACGGCTGCGCATAGAAATTCTGTCCATAAAGGTGATGGACAGAACCGGTGACAAAGGGCAGCCCTGCCGGAGTCCAACCCTTACCGGGAACAGGTCCAACTTACTACCGGCTATGTGGACCTAACTCACGCTCCTCTGGCAAAGGGACTGAATGGTCCTTAACAGAAAGCCACTCACCCCATACTCCTGGAGCGTCCCCTACAGAGTGCCCCTGGGGACACGGTCATAAGCCTTCTCCAAATCCACAAAACACATGTGGATTGGTTGGGCAAACTCCCATGTCCCCTCCATCACCCTTGCAAGGGTATAGAGCTGGTCCACAGTTCCACGGCCAGGACGAAAACCACATTGCTCCTCCTCTATCTGAGATTCAACTATCAATCGGACCCTCCTCTCCAGTACCTTGGAGTAGACTTTTCCAGGGAGGCTGAGGAGTGTGATCCCCCTGTAGTTGGAACACATCCTCAGGTCACTCTTCTAAAAGATGGGGACCACCACCCCTGTCTGCCACTTCACAGGAACTGCCCCTGATGACCACGCAATGTTGCAGAGACGTGTCAACCACGACAGCCCTACAACATCCATAGCCTTGAGATACCCAGGACGAATCTCATCCAACCCCGGGGCTCCTCCGCTGTGTAGTTGTTTGACTACCTCAGCAACTTCTGCCCCCGAGATTGGACAGTCCATCTCCAGGTCTCCTGGCTCTGGTTCCTCCTCAGAATGCGCGTAGGAGGGATTGAGGAGCTCCTCAAAGTATTCCTTCCACCATCCGACTATAGCCCCAGTTGACGTCAGCAGCTCCCCATCCCCACTGTAAACAATGTGAGCGAGTTGCTGCCTTCCTCTCCTGAGGCGCCGGACAGTTTGCCAGAACCTCTTTGGAGCCGATCGATAGTCTTTCTCCATGGCCTCACCAAATTCCTCCCACGCCCGAGATTTTGCCTTGGCGACTGCCACCCCGCTTGGATATCCGGTACCTGTATGCTGCCTCCAGAGACCCACAGACCAGCCACGCCTTGTAGGCCTCCTTCTTCAGCCTGACGGCCCCCCAAACCTCTGGTGTCCACCAGCGGGTACGGGGGTTGCCACCATGACTGGCACCGGCCACCTTGCAACCACAGCTAGCAACAGCCGCCTCAACAATCGCAGAGTGGAAGAAGGCCCACTCGGAGTCAATGTCCCCCACTGCTCTCGGGACGCGGTCAAAGCTCTGCTGGAGACGGGAGTTGAAGACCGTCTTGACAGGTTCTTCTGCCAGGCGTTCCCAGCAGACCCTCACTATGCGTTTGGGTCTTCCAGGTCTATGCAGCATCTTCCCCTGCCATCTGATCCAACTCACCACCAGGTGGTGATCAGTTGACAGCTCCGCTCCTCTCTCCACTCGGGTGTCCAAAACATACGGCCACAGGTCAGATGATAAGACTACAAAGTCTATCATCGACCTGCGACCTAGGCTGCCCTGGTACCAAGTGTACCAATGGGCATCCTTATGTTCGAACATGGTGTTCGTTATGGCCAAACTGCGGCTTGCACAGAAGTCCAATAATGAAACACCACTCGAGTTCAGATCAGGCGGGCCGTTCCTCCCAATCACACCCCTCCAGGTCATGCTGTCATTGCCCACGTGAGCCTTGAAGTCCCCCAGCAGGACAATGGGGTCCCCTGATGGAGCACTATCTAGCACTCGTCCCAGGGACTCCAAAAAGGGTGAGTGCTCTGAACTGATATTTAGCCCATAAGCGCAAACAACAGTCAGGACCCGTTCCCCGACCCGAAGGCACAGGGAAGCTACCCTCTCGTCCATCGGGGTAAACCCCAACACACAGGCAGAGAGTCTTGGGGCTAGCAAAAAGCCAGTTTTGAAAAGTTTTGAATTTGCACCGTCTTCCTGACATCACTCACTCCTGCCTATAAAGGACACAAAGACATATTTTGAAAGATTGTTACTGTTTATATTGTCTGTTTATTCAATAAATTAGGCCTGCTTTTCAGACCTTAGCTCTTTCAAATCTTTCATATTCTATGTATTATACTTACTGTACACACCACATTACACTTTACTGCTTATTTCACATAGTTGGATGTTAAACTGCATTTTGTTGTTCCATTATTGGTCATTTTAGGTTAGTCCAGTCATCCAGAAACAAGATTCAGGGTAGATGACTAGGCTAATATCTCCCGCTAACACCACAGACATATTGGACCTGAAAAATATATTTTTTTCTACCTCAGAGATAAGTACTTGTAGTTGTTCGCTACCTTTTTAGTCTGGACTGTACGTAGCATTACTATGATAAATATATAGTTACCACTTAAAATCATTCTAGTTATTAATTTAGCCGTGTTGAATTCAATTTAATTACGTTAACAACTTTGTTCAAATGACCATGCCAGTCTTCAGTTCTCACTGCCTCCTGGCTGCGGTCTGTGTAGCTAGCTAAAAACAGTATGAACAGCTGAGGCTCTGTCCTCGGAGCACATACTTAGTATTTTGATAGAATCGAATTCATGACATTTTTATCATTCACATATTTTTGTTTCTGCTGTCGGACGATAGAACTAGTATGAATTACTGAGTGGAGCGCGGGTCCGGTAGACTACCTGCTATCCCGAAGCTCTCGTCATGTTCGCTCGTCTCAACGCATGAGTGAAAAAAACAAAAGCTCTCCGCTGCTCCTTTGTCTCTCAACAGAGAGAAGGAGAAAAACCTCTCACTCTACAAACTGACAAAGCAATACTCGTGAACCGAGTCGCTACTTTTGGCCCTTCTTTAGAGAAATAAATCTAGGGGTGAAAAATCTGTAAATCTAGCCAAAAAGACAGTTGGAAAAACAGAAGTGGAACTGGAACTGAAGGGGAATATGCAATCTGATTGGTTGGAAGCGTCATATGGGGCACTGTGCCAGCTAGATGCAGAAATGAAAGGAGAAGCGCTGCAGCCCAATATTGCCCAAAATGTTTAATCCGTTTGTTTATCCACCAGGAGGGAAAATTATTTTCCAGGACAACTCAAAAATTTCCAGGACATTTTGCAATTCCCCCCATTTTCCATGTGTTTTCCATGACTGGAAAATTGGACTATCATTTTCTAGGTTTTCCAGGACGCGTGGGAACCCTGCTAGAGGACTTGGGACACAATAGACTCAATAAACAACATGCAATGACTTTCAGACATCACAAGCCAGTGTTTTATTTTCAACAGAATACTGATATTGCAAATGTGCAAACTGTAGAAACAACTACAAGAACATGTAGCTGCTAATAACATCAACTGCAACACAAAGTATTGCATGGCAGTGTGAACATGTGTAACAGAGATGAAAATGTGAATTTCACCAAAAGTGATGTGCAGTGATTGTTTGTGTTTTTGGAGCCGCCTACTGGTGGATAGGTGCAACTGCATGCAACGGGTCCTTCAGGCGCATTCATGGCCCCTCCCACCAAAGCAGTAACGAAAGCTGGTGGAGACCGTTGTATGCAGTTGCAGCCAGCGCACACACACACTGATAAACTATTGTGTGCTTGTTTTTGTATCAGATCCTGCCAGTAAAAAGCTTTGAAGGGCAGTCGTGTGTCTGTGACCTGATTGTATGTGTGCGGTGATTTGAGGCAACAAAAAGAAAAACTCCAGTTACCCTGGGCGGACAAGAAGAGATGGTTACACATGCCCCAGAATGAAAGCTGTAATTTCATCAAATGTTTTTTGCCTAAACAAATTAAGGATTCATCGACTGCATTTAATGTAACTGTTAAAGGGGCAAAATATGGAGCTTTGGGAGAAGAGGATGGTAGAGTAAAGAAAAAGAGATGAAGAGAGGAAGTTACACGAGTCTCAGCTGCGAGGCCTTCTCTTTAATCTTTTACTCCAGTTGACAGAGCTCTTCTATTTAGTCTTCTACGGATTGTGTTGGACTTGGTGATCAGTTCAGCCATTTTGGACCCAGCCCTTCCCTCAGCCAGCTCAGCAAACTTGTCTGCATTATTTTCAAGTGACTCAGACACTGCTTAGTACTCGGTGCTGGGTTCTGAGCTCCAACAGGTCCTCCTCTGCTGCCTTCCTCTTCAGAGCATGTGCAGCACTCTCCTTTTTTCTTTCATTTCCAGGTACAGTCTGTACTGCTGAGATCTTGCAGATGAGGCAGATGCAAGAAGCTCATTTGTCAGGGGCACGTTTAAAACACCCCCACAATGGCTTATATGGGCACAGACTAATCACAGTGATTCCAGAGATTCTTCCTGGAAGTTGTTTTTTCCACCTTTGTTGATTGAAAATCCTCTTTCAACAGTGGTTTGTCCATGGGACAGGAGGAGGAGACTCTTGCAAAACTGCAGTAAATCTGGGTAAGGCATGCTGAGAGTTGTGTAAAGAAACACATCAAGTATATCCTTAAATGGTTTAAAGGACAGAACGCGCTCATCTCTTCCTTCCGCAGAGGCCAAGGTTGCAAACTGCTGAATGATGACATCACCTATAATATTAATAAAGAAATTGAGATATAATCGTTCATAAAACTTAGGTACATTACAGACAGCTGCTTATTGCAGCCTCCCCTAAATCAAGATGTAGAGAAACATTAGGGATGCACGTTTTCCCAAATCTCTTTAACCGGCTATACAATACCCTTATCGGTTAAGAGCTGCTTAACCGGAACTAACCAACAACAAACCTACCCCCCTCCGACGGACACAAACATTTACTCACGCTCTATAAATAATGCTTTTCAGTCTACTCTTTTTTATATATTTATATAGTTCTGATGCACAGCTAAAGTCCCACACACGTTACATTTATGAACAAGAAGTAAAGAGAGAGTGGGATGACTGCTGGAATGTCTGTCAGACTCTGAACTTGTGCAGCAGCAGAATGTCTAGCATCAAAAACACAGCGCTGCTGGCGATTGCGTGCTTATAAGCTAATTCTGGAGGCCTCGGTAAAAAAAAAAACACTTAAGTTTCCTTACATAGAATTAAATAATTACACTGACATGTCTTTATTTTACTAGACAAATTAAGAGTCAGACGCATGCAGCAGCATCATGACAGACTGACCTGTTTTTGCTAGTCTTGGTTCAGGTTGCTGTGCTATGTTCTGCCAGGCTCAGCGTTTTGATGTGAGGCTTATTTTTTTTTCCAAGAACAAAATAACTATAAAAAAACAGCTGACAAGCTGCGCTAACGGCCTAGTGGTTCAGCACATTTTCTTGGTCATGAGACAAGCTCATTTCTTCTTCTGCGTTGCCTGGCAAACATTCTGATAGTGGCACTCTTGTGCCACCTAGTGGCACAAAATATATCACTCCCAAACGCAGCTGATAAATATTAAACAGTTTCCCCGGTTAACTAATTATATCCATCACTGTGATAGTGCTGATTCTCATGACACAAAATACCTTTCTTTGGCAATGAGTGTATTTACTTTGGTTATTCTACCTTTTCATTCATCTTTATTTCGAGCCATTAAAAAAAAGGAATATGTATATATACTTAAGCGACGATGCACAACAAAACTGAACCAAAACAAAAGAAATAATCATTTAGCCCTTGCTCGAAAAGGAGTGGGAGGAAGTAAACTTATTTAGTCCCACCCCATATTACATTCACATCAATTATTTCAATATCACACCGATCAACACAACAAATTAATTCAGCTTACACTCCCTTATAGTTTCGTTACCCATCAGGTCTCTTTGACACTACTAGGTTAAATTATTTTATGTCGTAATCCCTTGGTTGTGCTAAGAGATGGGAAAGCATGATTTTGATGGTAAATCTCAGTGAGACTGGAATGATTTAATCAGCTGCATGTATGCATGTAGCATATGTAACAGCTTCATGTTACGACATATTTGTTGTAGGACCCTCCCAACACCAAGATGGTAGTTTCTATCCTCCTAAAATATATGTTTATAAATAAATAAAAATAAAAACTATAGGTAACATGTTAAACAAACAGGATGACGGGTATTTTTCAGTCCCTCTGTCCATATATGGCCTAATAATCTGTTTTGTGTTATGATGGTTAAAATTTACCAGATGATCGGTAACAACTGAGTTGTCTTGAGTGGCGCTGCGTTGCACGGTCCACACAGGTGAGCTGGTGGTGAACTGTAGACTGTCTTCTGTTGCATCCTCATGTGCATCAGCAGCATCAGGACTGAGCTCAGCTTCACCAGCTTCCAATTGTGGTCACATCTGCCATTATCTATAAAACACAAGTACGAATGTATGTGTAAACGTTATTTTAACAATCTGAACATCTCAGCGAACATTATTTTACTGTTTTTGATTTTCCTAGCCTAGAAATATAGACCCAGCCTAGCAATAGAAAGAGATATTGCCCTGTACATATGTATATCGTCGTCTTCCTCCGCTTATCTGGGTCCGGGCCGCGGGGGCAGCATCCCAACTAGGGAGCTCCAGACAGTCCTCTCCTCAGCCACCTCGACCTGCTCCTCCGGCAGGACCCCAAGGCGTTCCCGGGCCTGATTGGAGATGTAACCTCTCCAACATGTCCTGGGTCGACCCGGGGGCCTCCTGCCGGCAGGAAGTGCCCGAAACACCTCCCCAGGGAGACGTCCAGGAAGCATCCTGACCAGATGTCGAAACCACCTCAACTGACTCCTTTCGTTCCGGAGGAGCAGCAGTTCTACTCAGAGTCCCTCCCAAATGTCCAAGCTCCTCACCCTATCTCTAAGGCTGAGCCCGGCCACCCTACGGAGGAAACTCATTTGGGCCGCTTGTATCCGCAAACTCTTTCTTTCGGTCATTACCCAAAGTTCATGACCATAGGTGAGGATTGGGACGTAGATCAACCGGTAAATCGAGAATCTTGCTTTCTGGCTCAGTTCCCTCTTCACCACGACAGATCGGCTCAGCATCCGCATCACTGCAGATGCCGAACCAATCTGCCTGTAGATCTCCCGAACCCTCCTACCCTCATTCGTGAACAAGACCCCGAGATACTTAAACTCCTCCACTTGAGGTAGGACCTCTCCCTCGACCCAGAGTTGGCAAGCCACTCTTTTCCAGTCGAGAACCATGTTCTCATATTTGGAGGTGCTGATCCTCATCCCAGCCACTTCACACTCGGCCACAAACCTACCCAGCAAGAGCTGAAGGTCAGAGCTGGATGAAGCTAGGAGGACCACATCATCCACCAAATGCAGAGACGAGGTTCTCCTGCCACCAAACTCGACACACTCCACACCACGGCTGCACCTAGAAATTCTGTCCAAAAGGTAATGAACAGAACCGGTGACAAAGGGCAGCCCTGGTGGAGTCCAACCCTCACCGGGAACAGGTCCGACTTACTACTGGCTATGCGGACCAAACTCACGCTCCTCTGGTAAAGGGACTGAAAGTTCCTTAACAGAAAGCCACTCTCCCCATACTCCTGGAGCGTCCCCCACAGGGTGCCCCTGGGGACACGGTCATAAGCCTTCTCCAAATCCACAAAACACGTGGATTGGTTGGGCAAACTCCCATGCCCCCTCCATCACCCTTGCAAGGGTATAGAGCTGGTCCACAGTTCCACGGCCAGGACAAAATCCACAATGCTCCTCCTCAATCTGAGATTCAACTATCGATCGGACCCTCCTCTCCAGTACCTTGGAGTAGACATTTCCAGGGAGGCTGAGGAGTGTGATCCCCCTATAATTGGAACACACCTTCAGGTCACCCTTCTTAAAGATGGGGACCGCCACCCCGGCTGCCACTCCACAGTAACTGCCCCTGATAACCACGCAATGTTGCAGAGACGTGTCAACCACGACAACCCTACAACATCCATAGCCTTGAGATATCCAGGCCGAATCTCATCTGCCCCCGGGGCTTCGCCGCTGTGTAGTTATTTGACTACCCCAGCAACTTCTGCCCCCGAGATTGGACAGTCCATCCCCAGGTCTCTCGGCTCTGGTTCCTCCTCAGAATTCGTGTAGGTGGGATAGAGGAGCTCCTCAAATTATTCCTTCCACTGTCCGACTATAGCCTCAGTTGACGTCAGCAGCTCCCCATCCCCGCTGTAAACAGTGTGAGCGAGTTGCTGCCTTCCTCTCCTGAGGCGCCGGACAGTTTGCCAGAACCTCTTTGGAGCCGATCGATAGTCTTTCTCCATGGCCTCACCAAACTCCTCCCACACCCAAGATTTTGCCTCGGCAACTGCCACTGCTGCACCCCGCTTGGCTATCCGGTACCTGTCTGCTGCCTCTGAGACCCACAGAGCAGCCACGCCCTGTAGGCCTCCTTCTTCAGCCTGACGGCTCCCCGAACCTCTGGTGTCCACCAGCGGCTATTCGGGTTGCCACCACGACTGGCACCGGCTACCTTGCAACCACAGCTAGCAACAGTCATCTCAACAATCGCAGAGTGGAACAAGACCCACTCGGAGTCAATGTCCCCTAGTCTCTCGGGATGCGGTCAAAGCTCTGCTGGAGGTGGGAGTTGAAGACCATCTTGACAGGTTCTTCTGCTAGGCGTTCCCAGCAGACCCTCACTATGCGTTTGGGTCTGCCCGGTCTACACGGCATCTTCCCCTGCCATCTGATCCAACTCACCACCACGTGGTGATTGGTTGACAGCTCCACTTCTCTCTTCACTCGGGCGTCCAAAACATACGGCCGCAGGGCAGATGATTTGACTAAAAAGTCTATCATCGACCTGCGACCTAAGCTGCCCTGGTACCAAGAGTATCCATGGGCATCCTTTTGTTTGAACATGGTGTTCATTATGGCCAAACTGTGGCTTGCACAGAAGTCCAATAACGAAACACCACTCGAGTTCAGATCAGGCGGGCTGTTCCTCCCAATCACACCCCTCCAGGTCATACTGTCATTGCCCAAGTGAGCATTGAAGTCCCCCAGCAGGACAATTGAGTCCCCTGATGGAGCACTATCTAGCACTCGTCCCAGGGACTACAAAATGGGTGGGTACTGTGAACTGATATTTGGCCCATAAGCACAAACAACAGTCAGGACCCGTTCCCCGACCCGAAGGCGCAGGGAAGCTACCCTCTTGTCCCATGGGGTAAACCCCAACACACAGGCCAAGAGCCTTGGGGCTAACAAAAAGCCAACCCCAGCCCTCTGCCTCTCACCCGGAGCAACTCCAGCAAAGGAGAGTATCCAACCCTTCTCAGGGACTTGGGTTCCAGAGCCAATGCTATGTATCGAGGTGAGTCCGGCTATATCTAGCTGGCACCGCTCAACCTCTGCCACAAGCTCCTGCTCCTTTCCCGCCAGCGAGGTGACGTTCCATGTCCCAAAAGCCAGTGTTGTTGTCTGGGGATCGGACCGCCAAGGCTCCCGCCTCGGTCTGCCACCCGATCCACACTGCACCGGACCCTTCATGTTCCTCCTGCGGGTGGTGGGTCCACAGTTGGATGAGCCCATGAATCCGGTTCGGGCTGTGCCCGTCTGGGCCCCATGGGCAAAAGCCCGGCCACCAGGCACTCGCTCACGGGCCCCAATCCCAGGCTTGGCTCCAGGGTGGGACCCCAGTAACCCTCCGGGCTGGGTACTCCGACTCTTTGATTGTATATCCATGAAACCTCCTCTGAGCTATATATATATATATACACACACACGTATAGGACAGTTTGCCAGGCGGTTTTTTTCCCCTGAATTTCCGCAGGAGCACACTCTCCTGTCAGAACCATCACGGCATTATTAGATCCGCAGCTATGTTGTTAGCAATATACATAAATGAACTGTTTAGTGCCTTATTGTAAACAATGCCACCTGCTGTGTCCTCTGTCCTTTTTTTATCCTTTGGGCACTAGCTTTTTGTCTGCATTCACCACATGTCCTACAGGCTACAGCTACACAAACGTTAGCCCTCAGCAGCTTTCCCAGATGCTAATGAGTTCTATTTTGAGTAAACACTAATAAACACCAAGATACTTCAATTTAACTTGCTGAAACTTCACACTTCTATTTTACTGTACTATATCAGAAGTAAATGTGTAGATTTAAAAATAAATTACCTGAGAAACTTCCGAGCTGCATCTTGGATCTGCTGGGGCTGTAGCCTGGAGTAGCTGCTGTTGTGGATGCAGTCTCACATCCTCGTTGTCCTTCCCGCAGTGGACTTCCTCTGCTGTGTAGTGACATTACTGCAGTGGGCTTCAGCCTGACTTTGTCTTTGCTTTTGAAACCAATCTTCTGCTCACTTGAGTCACTTTCATTGTAGTCCTCTTCGAGAAAATGCACGCCACACACTACGGAGCTAGCAGATGCTGCTGTGAAATCTTGCCATCCAACCTGAACATACCTCACCCACACTCGAGATACTGTGTTTTTCCTCAAAGGACACAGATGAATTCAATGTTCAGACAAACAGGAGTTGGAACAACCTCCACATACACAAAACTTCACCATTTTGAAAGATTTAGAGACTTTTGTGATCTTTATGCTAACGCTATGGTTATCGTGGTAGTCTAACCGTTGGTTTGCCCCTCCTACGTAACAAAGTCACGTGACAGAAAGTTGCTAGATTTTTGTTGAACCTGCCTTTTTGCACAGATAAATCCAAATTATAAAACCTTATAGTTTTTTTTTAATCAATTTTATTTTTTCACCACATAGAAACATGTTTATGATTTTAAAACAAATTAAAAGATGGACTTTAAGATCTGAAATAAGGCATTTATTATCTTGGTTCATTTATTACCAGTATTGGGAATGTTACTTTTAAAAAGTAATTAGTCATAATTACTGATTACAAAAGTAACTGAGTTACTTACCAAGTTACAAGATTATAAAAGTAACTAATTACCAAGAAAAATTACTATTTCATTACTTTTTTCATTAAAGAATGCAAGAAAAATGGGCTCCCCTCTTAATTAAACTTACTTAACTTACTATAAATGCAACACTGAAATATAAATGACTAATGACTGGAACATAATAAAATGTCCAAATGTTTTTATGAACCTGAATAATTTAAAGAAATAAGCACTTAACAGGAGGAACTACTAACAGGAACATTACACTAATCTAGACTATTAATGTCAGGACTCAGGTATCTCCCGGCTGACTTTCGGACCACAACTCCCGACATGCTCCTCATGGGGAGCTCCCAGCGTGCTCCTCGCGGGGATTCCCTCCACGTCACAGCCAAGCAAGGCTATATATGGAAGACGCCGGTACCGGCTTCTCATCTCAGTCATCGTTTCTTCCTCACGGAGATACGACCGGAGAAATAATAAAACTGTTAAACGTCTCACCTTGTTCGTCTCCTTCATCCAGTCTGATCAGCCCGACAGGATGACTGAGATCCAAGTAGATCCGACGGAGATCGATCGTCTCCGCCACGAGAACGTGCAGCTGCGTTCCATGGTAGATCAGCTCAACACCAAGGTGAACTCCTTGTCCAACCACACCCTGCGTCTATCCACGGCTCTCACGGCTCTCCAACAACAAGCAAACGATCAGCAGCAACAGATCGCGGCACTCCAGCATCCAACCCGCTCTGCTCCTAGGGAGGAGCCCCACTTCAGCCTGCCGGAGAGGTGGAACGGAGAGACGGGGAGCCCTGATGGTCTGCTCGCCACGCCACATGCAGTTCGAGTGCCAACCTGGACGCTACCCATCTGCGCGCTCCCGAGTGGCGCATCTCACCTCCCTGCTCTCCGGACGCGCCGCGGAGTGGGCTGCTGCGCTTTACAATTCCAAATCCCCTGCCTGCAACGACTATGCTGCGTTTGTGTCCGCTCTCCGGAAGACCTTTGTTCCCCCCAGCAGCGAAGTGGGAGCAGAGACACGCCTTCTCAAACTCCGCCAGCGGGAACGCTCGGTGTGCGCTTATGCGTCGGAGTTTCGCACCATCTCCGCCAAGCTGCAGTGGAATGACTCCGCTCTGCGGGCCGCCTTCCTGGAGGGGCTGGCACCCTACATCCGTGATGAGTTGGCGGGAAGGGAGCTGCCTCAGACCCTGGATGAGGTGGTTGATCTGGCGCTGCGCATCGACCAGCGGGTTCTGGTTCGACCCAAGTTATCCACGCGTCCCCCCAGGATGCCGGTGCCTCGCCCTCGTTCACCCACGCCAGCTCCTGTACCCATGCTGACGGAGGAGCCCATGCAGCTCGGCCACCTTCCCCCCGAGGAGAGACAACGACGGTGGCGCGAGGGCCTCTGTGCCTACTGTGGCTCTCCCGACCACCGACGCCTGGACTGCCCGCGACGATCGGGAAACGGGGGGCCCCACTGAGTATTGGGGTCGCTCAGTCTGGGTCTTCTTCTACCCCTGTCGCTACTAACCGTCTCCTTATTCCTGTCACCCTCCTCCATGGTGAGGCCTCACTCCACGTAAACGCATTGGTGGACTCGGGGGCCGCGGACAATTTCATGGACCTGGATCTGGCAAAACGCCTACGGATCCCCCTACAACCCCTGGAGAGGGTTAAACCAGTGACCTCGGTGGACGGTAGGCCTCTCCAACCCTACCCAGTCCGAGACCGAACCCAGCCACTCCGTATGATCACCCAAGGCCACCAGGAGACCCTCCATTTCCTGATCATTTCTGCTCCCTCTTCTCCCCTAATCCTGGGGTTCCCCTGGCTCCGTCTCCACGACCCTCATATTTCCTGGTCCCAGAACCGCCTGCTGGGCTGGGGGACCTCGTGCCAGACCCACCTCGCTCCTCCTCCATCCTCGGCGGGTCTTCCGGACGGGGGCCCCAGCTCCACACCGCCCCACCTGCCGCTGGCCTATCGGGACCTGGCCGCGGTGTTCGACAAGCGGCGCGCCACCTCCCTGCCACCTCACCGGCCATATGAGATGGAGATCAAGCTGCTACCCGGAACCAGTCCTCCCCGCGGGCGCCTTTTCTCTCTCGCGCCTCCCGAGACCAAAGCGATGGAAGAATATATCGCCCAGGCCCTCCAGCAGGGGTTCATTCGACCCTCCTCCTCTCCGGGTGCCGCTGGCTTCTTCTTCGTGAGGAAAAAGGA
Organism: Nothobranchius furzeri; assembly: GCF_043380555.1. Lineage (NCBI taxonomy): Eukaryota > Metazoa > Chordata > Actinopteri > Cyprinodontiformes > Nothobranchiidae > Nothobranchius > Nothobranchius furzeri. Next base: position 2,991,585 of record NC_091756.1, read on the forward strand.
AGGCGATCTTCGCCCCTGCATAGACTATCGGGGTCTGAACAAGATCACGGTCAAGGACCGCCATCCTCTGCCGCTCCTCACTACCGCTCTGGATGCCATCTCCCAGGCACGGATCTTTACGAAACTGGATCTCCGGAGCGCCTACAATCTGGTCCGTATAAAGGCCGGGGATGAGTGGAAGACCGCTTTCATAACACCCACCGGCCACTGGGAGTACCTGGTTATGCCCTTCGGACTATGCAATAGCCCTGCTGTCTCCCAACGTCTCATTAATGATGTCCTCCGCGACATGCTGGGACGGTGGGTGTTCGCCTATCTGGACGATATACTGATCTACTCCAAATCCGAGGCCGAACACATCCATCATGTTCGCGCCGTCCTGACCCGGCTCCTGGACCACAACCTGTACTGTAAACCCGAGAAATGCTCCTTCCATCAGCAGTCCATATCCTTCCTGGGTTACAGGATCTCGGACGAAGGGATAACCATGGACCCTCAGAAAATCCAGGCGGTGAAGGACTGGCCCTTGCCAACCAGCCTGAAACAACTGCAGAGTTTTCTGGGTTTCTGCAACTTTTACCGCCGTTTTATAAAGAACTATAGCACCCTCGTAGCCCCTCTCACCTCTCTCACTCGACCAGGCTCCCCTGGCCAGCCGTTTCATCTAACTCCCAACGCCATTCGGGCCTTCCACCACCTGGTCACCCGCTTTACCTCGGCCCCGATCCTCCGCCATCCAGATCCTGCAGTCCCCTTTGTGGTCGAGGTCGACGCCTCTGACGTCGGCGCCGGCGCCATCCTGTCTCAAGGCGGGCCCGACGACAGGCTCCATCCCTGCGCCTACTTCTCCAGGAAGTTTTCCACCACCCAGCAGAAGTACGGTGTGGGCGACCGTGAGTTACTGGCCATAAAATGGGCATTGGAGGAATGGAGGCAGTGGCTTCTGGGCACCACTCAGCCTTTCACGATCTGGACTGACCATCAGAACCTGACCCACATAAAATCTGCCAAGCAGCTTAATCCTCGCCAGGCTCGCTGGGCCCTCTTCTTTGAACCCTACGACTTCCATCTCGCCTACCGCCCGGGAGCCAAGAACCAGAAGGCGGACGCCCTCTCCCGCCAATTCACCCACTCCTCGCCCTCGTCCGAGCCAGCGCCAATCCTCCCGGAACACCGTTTCCTGGGCCAACTGAGGTGGCCGTTGGAGGAAGCTATCCAGAACGCCCTCCGGGACGACCCCGCGCCTCCTGAGACCCCCGCGGGTCGCCTCTATGTCCCCACGGCCTGTCGCAGCGAGGCGTTGTCCTGGGCCCACTCATCACGCCTGTCTGGCCACGCTGGTTTCTCCAGAACTCTTAAATTCCTCCAGCGAGCCCTCTGGTGGCCAGGCATGGCGAGGGATGTGAAAGAATACACCAGCGCCTGTGACGTCTGTGCCCACTCCAAGAACCCCAACCAGGCCTCGGCTGGTGCCCTCCGACCTCTTCCGGTGCCCAGCCGCCCCTGGTCCCACGTGGGGCTGGACTTCGTCACAGGTCTCCCGTCGGTCAATAACCTCAACACTGTCATGACGGTTACGGACCGCTTTTCCAAGTCTGTCCATTTCATCGCCCTTCTGGGTCTCCCCTCAGCCCAACGCACAGCGGAACTGTTCCTGGAGAACGTGGTGCGCCTCCACGGGTTCCCAGTCGACGTGGTCTCGGATCGGGGGCCCCAGTTCACGGCCCGGTTCTGGAAAGCTTTCTGTCGGCTGATGGGAGCATCGGTCAATCTATCCTCAGGCTACCACCCGCAGACCAATGGCCAGACGGAGCGGGCTAACCAACAGCTGGGTCGGTACCTTCGTTGTTTTGTCTCGGCTCAACCCTCACAGTGGCCTAAATACCTCCTCTGGGCGGAGCTGTCCCACAATCTTCACACCTCATCTGCCACTCGGCTGTCCCCTTTCGAGGTCTGCTATGGCTTCCAGCCCCCGGTCTTTGCCCACCAAGAACCCGAGGTCGCCGTTCCAGCAGCGGAAGCCATGGTGAGACGCTGCAAGAGCGCCTGGATCAAAGCACGAGCCTCCATAACCAGAGCTAACACCAGCTATGCTCGCCAGCATCTCCGTCGACACCGTCCTGGTCCCTCCTATGCTCCTGGGGACAAGGTCTGGGTGTCCACGGCTGACCTTCGGGTCCGTGCCGGGGCCAAGAAACTCGCTCCTCGGTTCCTCGGCCCATACCCCATCCAAAGGGTCATCAACCCGGTCACGTACCGGTTGCGACTGCCGGCTACTCTCCGCATCCATCCCACCTTCCATACCTCCCGGCTCAAGCCCTTCGTGGAGTCCTCCCTTCTCCCGCCTCCGGCGCCGCCTCCTGCCCGCTTCCTCGACGGTGAGCCTATCTACACCGTCCGGCGCATCCTGGACGCTCGCCGCAGGGGTCGGGGCTGGCAGTACCTAGTGGACTGGAAGGACTATGGCCCCGAGGAACGCTCCTGGGAGCCGGCTCGGTCCATCCTGGACCCTTCCCTGATCTCCGACTTCTGGGTCCGCCGGGGTCGCGCTGGGACTTCTGGAGCCGTCCCTGGACCGGGGGGTCCTGTCAGGACTCAGGTATCTCCCGGCTGACTTTCGGACCACAACTCCCGACATGCTCCTCATGGGGAGCTCCCAGCGTGCTCCTCGCGGGGATTCCCTCCACGTCACAGCCAAGCAAGGCTATATATGGAAGACGCCGGTACCGGCTTCTCATCTCAGTCATCGTTTCTTCCTCACGGAGATACGACCGGAGAAATAATAAAACTGTTAAACGTCTCACCTTGTTCGTCTCCTTCATCCAGTCTGATCAGCCCGACAATTAAAAGGTCACTGTGTGATATTTAACAAGACCCCAACCAGCTTACATTTATAATCGCAAATAGAAACACTTGTAAAGGTTCCCGAGCCTTTAAATGGTCTCTCAGTTTAGTTAAGTTACTCATATAAATGGAATTTTACACAGTATTCTATTTTTTCCAGCTTCACATAATTGTGTGTTTTTAGTACCTGCAGCTGGTAATCTAGTAATGGTTAAATAAATAAACAAATAAATAAATAAAATCCTTTAAAATGACACTAGAAGAGGCACAAGCCTGACGGAGGACTTACATTTACTACCTTGGGTCAGACCCAACCACACAAGAGCTGAAGCTGGGTGGTGAACACACACAGGTAGTTCTAATAACACCTGAGCTCCATGACGTCTGAGACTGATGCATCAGTGTTACAGCGGGACTAAAGACATGATCAGAAACAGGTTACAGCTGGATGATCTAGGAAGGTAGTAGGTCAGGGCGTCTGAGCGGTGAACAGGTGAGCGGACCTTCGGGACGTCCCGCTGTCACACCAAGATGCTGCAGATTCACACCTGCAGCAGCGAATCTACGGGTCTGCAGCTGTAGATTCACCATGTCTTCCTCGTTCTTCACGGCTGTGATGCTCTTAGATGAGAACATCTGCCTCTTTAGCTCCCGATCAGCTGATCACGGCTTCAACATGCCGCGCTGCTGAATAGGCTGCATGGTGGCGCAGTGGTTGGCACTGTTGCCTCGCAGCACGAAGGTTGCAGGTTCGAAACTCGGCTGCAGCCTTTCTGCGTGGAGTTGCGTGTTCTCCCCATGCATGTGTGGGTTTCCTCCGGGTACTCCGGTTTCCCCCACAGATCACAACATGCTCTATAGGTTATAAATTGTAAGTCGCTCTGGATAAAAGCATCTGCAAAATAAATAAACAAACAAACAAACAAACAAACAACACATGCATTTTCTCATCAATAACGGAAATGGCATTATGATAAAAGAGGACAGTAATTAGATTACTCGTTACTGTTTTTTTATTGTACAGTGACCTTGAGTTTTTTTATTTAATTTTTTTTTTATATATTTTTTATTATTTCATTTTCACATCAATAACAAACATAAACGACAACTTAAACCCTTGGCTCCTTTTCCTCACATTTAAACAAGTTCAGATTCAGGTGTCAGTTCGCACAACGGTGTCCCTACTCCAAAGCTCTAGCAAAGAATGCAGAGACATCCAGTCCAACGTACAGTAGAAAACATTTCCACATCCTGGCGAAGGCTTCATCCCTGCAGTGCAGTCGACATGTTTACACAGTCAAGAGAGGCATAACTGAGCACAACCCTCTGCCACTGTGTTTTGGAGGGTGTAGCGTCACTGAATGGCCTGATTCTTGACCCTCAGGTCAGAGACACAGCCTGGGTCACCTTGATCCTGGCTGCTACTACAATCTACAGGGTTTCTTTCACAGGAAACTGAATGTCGGTCTACCACCCCTTTAATCTGACTGCCTTTATCTGACTGCTGTTCCATCCGCAAGACGAAGGACACTTCAAGATTTAAAAGAATCATTTTAATAAACTCTATTTCACTGTCTATTACATTGTTCATAAATAATCATCATGGTTCATTTTAACTGTGTTTAATTACCGAAATGAATTATTATTCTTTGGCTAATAATAATTATTATTTATGATAATCAGTCATGTTTAACAGTGACAAGAAGATCATGTGCACTCATACACAATCAAACAGGACACAGTAAATCAGGTTAAGGTTAACAGCACTCACATGTCTTTTTCCATAACACCAGAGCCTTCTATCTTGGGAAGGCGGGCTTCTGAGGTATGTCAAAATCTCTACATGTCAAAACCTGATTGATTAGAACAGGAAATGACATCTTATAAAACAGAACTCTCGGCATTTAGCGAGTGAGTTCTAGAGAAGTTGGGACGGCCGCCCACACGCTCTTTAACCAACAAGTGATCTCTGTCTTGCTGGCAGAATTGCTACGACACAACAAACGAAACCTGCAGAACAAAGCTGACGCTACGAGATTCCTTAAGAATCTGCTCGGACGCAAACCAATTCCACACCTGTGTGCCTGCGGCATCTCTAGGACCAGAGAGTCGGTACCACTGATCTTCCCTACCGGACCAGGTACCCAGAGGCTGATCAACATCCTCCCTTGACCTCCGGATCTGAACAGAGGGTCTTTCTGAATGGTGAGGTAGAACACAGATTGCGTCTGAATGCTCTTTTATAAGAACAACTTTAGTTTATCTGCAAACCAAATTCTTTGTACCCAGAACGCGTCTTCTCTCAAGATACGCCTTCTGAGAACATTGCATTCACCCGCAAAAAACACACTTCCAGCTTAGATTCATCCATTCACAGGGTTGCTATTTAATACCAAACTATTTAATACCAAAGCTTTTAGAAATTGTCTTTTATAAATTGTCTTTTAAATTGTCATGTTTTAAATTGTTTAGTAATAAATTCCTTAACTTTTTAAACTTGACTCTTCATTGAAATAAACACAGAGTGGGTGTATATTGTAGCGAGATGAAGGTTCTCTGATCTGTGGCAAAGGTCACATTTGCCCAGCTGGGTCAAACAGTACTTTTGAATCCACAGATTAACCCAAGGAGCCACGATGTCTGCTCAAGATCATAACATCATATCTGCTGTTCCGTCCCAAGAAGGACACTTCAAGCCACGATGATAATAATTCGATAATAATTAAAAAACATTGATTTTATTACTGTTTAATATAATCATCATAACATGATCACTTTGTTCATTATAAAGGTATTTTAATTACATGAAATGGATTATTATGCTTTGGGTATAATAATAATGATTAAAGATGTGTTTAGCAACAAGGTCAAGTTCACCTATTCAGTTAACACAGAGTTCAGATAAACAATAACTGCATCACATGTTTTGGACGCATGAGCAAGCTTTCTTCCGAGAGAGTGGGAGTGGTCCTGAGAGCTTTTGGTAAAACTAACTATCACAGATTCAAGTGCAGTTCTTGAACCAACTCCACGAGGAAAGGGAACGGTCGTCCCTTAACCTCCACCAGCTGTTCTAGTCACGCCGACCAGAATAGCCAAAGAATAAACGAAGCTGTCACCAGCTAATAAAGACTCTCCCAGAGTCATTGATTTCCGAAGTTAAGTTAAGACGAGAACGTCCATCTGCCAAACGTTTGACAGTCGAGTGACCCAAGAAGACATCCCAGGACCGATCTGGTCGTGCTAGAGGTTTTTCTACCAACCTCGTGCCGGGAGGAAACCCTTCTCCACCTGGACACTTCAGATCCAAACGGGGGTCTTCTGATTGGGTGAGGTAGACCTCGACAGAATGCGTTTGATGCTGTTTCTCTCAAAATAACTCAGTTATCCGCAAAACAACATTTCCACCCAGAACGCTTTCATTCTCTCTGAAAGAAACCGTATGAGAACTTCATTCACGCATCCAAAACTCACCATCCTCATTTTAGCTCCATTCAGTCACAGGTTTGTTTTTAAACAAAGTTTAATATCAAAACTGTTAAACATTGTCATTAAAATTGCCATCCATGAATTGTCACTTTATAATTGTCGTTTCAAATCTTTCGTTTAAAATTGTTAGTAGTAAATTTTTCTTCATTTTTAAACTTGCCTCATTATTAAAACAAAACACAGAAAAGGGTTGCCTTTCTATTTATCGAATGAAAAGAATCTTACTGAAGCTTCTGTTTAATAAAAAAACTTTTGCTATTAAGTTAAGTATCTTAAATTCAGTATTAATCCATAGATTAATCATAGACCAAGCTCGTTGGTGTATGATCTTCTATCGCTTATATTAATATTTTATATTGATATATATTAACTATATATATATTATATATATTATATATTAACTAGTTTGTGTCATCCTAGGTCTAACATTGAATAGCACAGTGTTAGAGCTGTGTGTGCGAGTTTTCACTCCATAACAATATTGATCACTGAACGAACACAGACCTTTAGATCTTCTGAATTAACAAATAACTTTCCCACAGTTCCCTCAGGCAGGAAGTTTCCCTTGTTTTATAGCATTTAATGATATTATAAAACGTTCAAATAGAAGCAACTGACCTGGCAGAAAACACCTGGCGCTCAGTATCTGACACATCCTGGCAAGCCAGAAGTGTAGTGTCCTTCCTGATAAAGTCTCTAATTTGTAAGTATCGGAAAAGGTCCTTTTTTGAAATATTATATTTTTCAGTCAGTTGGGTAAATGACATCAGGGTAGGTCCATCAAATAGATCTTTTAATTTGGATACCCACTTATCACTCCATCTTCCAAAGTTATCATCCATAATCCCAGGTAGAAAATCTGGGTTTCCACATATTGGAGTAAAAACCGAGGTTGTTTGTGACCTACCCTCTAATTTTCTTATTATTTGCCACGCTGTAATTGTGGATAATGTAATCGGGTTGATACAGACATTTTTGAGGGTTTTCTCCTTTTTTAGAAAAAGCAGTGATTTTAAAGGACAGTTCGACATTGAACTTTAAATGTCCAACCAGAGTGAAGTAGACTTATTGCGTGTCCAGTCAGCCATAATGCGCAAATGTACACCGAGTTGGTAATTTTGAATGTCCGGGAGGTCACTGCCCCCTCTGCTGACGAGCGACATAAAGCAGAGAAATGGGTCTATACGACGCACAATCTTCCGGAGGCTTGCCCTTTTTTAAAATTAAGGAGATATTTGCTTCTCTCAGAGAACGTGGCAATGTCTCTTTCCTAAAAGAGTCATTAAACATATTTAAAAGAGGATCAATTAAGAGGCTCTGAAATGCTTTGTAATATTCCACACCGAATCCATCCGGCCCGGGGAGTTGCCAGATTGTATCACTTTAATCGCTGCCAGCACTTCATTTTTAGATATGGGTTCATCAAGACGAATTGTCTGGTCCTCCGACAAACAAGGGAGTCAGAGAGGAGAAAAATCTGTCCATGTTGTTAAGTAAAAATTGATTTATAGCTTAATTTCTTGACTGCTAAAACATCTGGTGCTCCTTAAGAATGAATACACGCAGGGTTCAACCTGTTGAGTCTCCACAGGGAGGACGTGACCTTGCATTTCAGTTTGAGTTGTTCTGGTCAGACCAAGTGGGTCTGATTTATCAGTAAAACTCCCATGAGAAATGTCTAGAAACTGCTTTGTTGATTCAGTGTGCACGTGGAGCCGAGACCTCCCTTTGCTAGCAGCTTCCTGCCTGATGGTCTACGTAATAGTCTCAGGAATGTGATGTGTGTGTTTCAACTTTGTGTGTGTGCTCACTAAATGCTGTCGGAGTACTTCCAGTCCAATGAGAGTGATCTGAGATTCATGCTTGGCGTGTATTTATTTCCTCTCCACTTTGCAAAGTCTATATTGAATGTTTATAATTGGTATTGGTGTCGATTGGTTATTGCTATAACCCCCTGTGCATTAAATTTTCCCTAAGGTAACCCTGGATTCAGGGTCCGAAATTAAATTTTTAGATGAAAATCTACCGGTGTTGCAAGTCCGAGCAATCGGTCAAGGCTTAGAAACAGTGGTCAGAGACAAGGGTCACACAAGGGTCAAGAGGACAATAGTTCAGGACTTGCTGGTGAGGACAGAACTAGGCAAAGGGTCAAAAGACAGGCTGTCTTCTCTGGATCCACCCATGGACACACCCCTGGGCCCGCCCCTAACTCCACCTCTGGCGGGAAAAGAAGGACTGGCATGGAGTGAGGAAAGTCCAACTGGACCCAGAAGCTCTCAGGAATGCTGGAGGAAGATCTACAATTTGCTACCAACATGAAGATTTATGACCTGTGCTCTCATTCCAGGAGTGCAGAATGTAACTTTTGTGCCCTCATGTGAATACTGCATGTAGTGAAAATGATACCAAATGTCTTATGTAGAGCTAAAAAAGTGTATCTGGTAAATGACCCCTTGACCTAAACTGTCAGGAGAGAATGACTTGTGACTCTTACATTGTTTAGAGCAGTCTCAGAAATGATATAAAAGGATGCAGCTCAGATCGAGCAGGGCTTCGTTCTTGGGGAGATTCTGAGAAGACAAGAGCTAGTGTAAACTAACTCTTATTTAATCATTTTGAACTAATTCCTCCGTGGGGGATAGCAGTTGTTTTTTATTTACCCATTTTTGTATTTTTGATTTTGTAATAAAACTTTTTTGAAAAAGAAACATAATCCTGATTCTTTCAGGTTTTCTCTAAAGCTTCACGTTTGGGGCCCTGGCCATAATTGCACAGAGGTAAGCATGTCGAAGATCGGTCTCTGAATTATCAGGACTTACTTTACAGTTTATAACAGAATAATATAAAGAAACCTTAAGATAAGGGAAGTTTTAACTTCCCCCTCCTTGCGAGTAACGAGTTGTCTTAAGGGCGATAAAAGCAAAATATTCGAGGTTATTTTGGCTCTGATTGCAGGTTGAAAAAGTCTCTAATCAGCTGGAAGGTTGGATTAATAAATAAATTGATAAACTTATGATAGCCTGATCAACTAGCATAAATCATTTTATAGTTACCAACCTCCCACATAAGCTGTTAGAGGCGCAATTAATTCCGGATAATCCAAACAATTGCTGAGAGGCTTGGCTTGCCTCCAGACTTCTCTCTAGTATCTTAACCAAAAGGTAACGAGTTTAAAAGAAGTGTAATACTCTGGAGCTGGCTATTCGTGCAAGTCATTTCACCTTTAAAATAAAAGGCAAGATTCTAATTAGGTAGTCCAAACCTGGGTCTGGTACGATTATACTCGTCGATACACCCCCGAACCCTGATGGATGCACCGTCTCATAAGTTCTAACGGAACTGGGTTTTAAAGGAACCGGTAAATGGGACGGGCACGCGACATGGCGCCTGCAACGTGGGGCTAATCGGCGAAGGTTCAAATATTAGATACCGGACTATTCGACGTAGAACTATGTCTTTTAGGCTGATAAAAGCTTACGCACCATGGACCTGATACGCTTATAACCTTGGAGTGAAAACCGCACCAATTTCTCGAAAAGGAAAGAAATTTGGGAGAACGGACGATTAACTCAAAGAGGTATAAAGAAATCACGGCTTTCCGACGTAAGAAAAGCCAAGGATAAAAGCTAGGCAAAAAATAAAAAGGAATAAAGAGTAAGAATAAAGAATAAGACGTGAAAACGAATAAAAATAAAATAAATAATAAAAAAGAGAAACTTTCAACCAGCCATGGCAGATAGATCTTTAACGGTAAAACCGGAAAATGTTCTCCTTAATGTGAGATTTGTCACCGGAGAAATAGCGACATTTCAAGGTGAACCACAAAGCGTTTTAGCAGTATCCTGTAACCGGAGCTTTCAGAACGAGGCCGGAACGGCTCAAGCCGCAGCGGAGCGCTGTCCGAATGCTGAAACTCAAGTAAAGAATAATCATGTATTTCCGTTAGTGGGTGATTTAGTGATTCTAGCAGAACAACAAAATGATCCTGTTTTTAATCAGATAGCGTGGTGTTGTTGGGAAAATCCAGCGAAACTCCCCACGGGCGAGCAGTATGAGATCCTTCTGGGATTGCTTGAGCAAATACCAACTGGACCGGAACCTTTAGTTCTCACTCCATTTGGAGTCGGGCAGTACCGATGTGATCAGGGAGCGATGTACTCTGCTATGGCGGAGTTCGTGGTTCAACGGGCTAATAGTAGAACAATTTACTTCTTATCTAGAAGCAAAAATGAGGCAATTCAAATGAGACAGGCGTTATGTAACCGACTGGGGATCACGGAGCTCCAAGCGGAAATGTACCAGAGAAGAGCTGCAGTCGAAATGTCGGCCTCCTGGGATGGAGTCCAATCGGTTCCGACCGCGCCCCCTTTGTATCCAGCGCTCCGCGGGGAATTCCCTGTGAGCCCCGGTTCCGAGAGCGGATTTCCTCCACCCCCACCGAACCCGCCTGACGCGGTTCGGCCGGCGCAGTGGAACCCGTTTCTACATGTACAAACCCCTTCTCAGGTGCCCATGAGAGGAGCGGAGAGATCGCCCACTGAACAGCATGTTGCTGCGTGGGACAAAGACGAGACTCAGAGACGGTCAGGGGCTGAAAGGACTCCAAACCCAATTCCTTTTCCCCCGTTAGAACCGCATAGTCCCGCGGCTCCTCCGAATCATGTTATGATAGGTCAAGAACCGGTGATAATTTTGTCAGGCAAGAAAATAGATGCGGAGATCCGAGAAGAAGATGTGTTGATCTTTCTGAAAGATCCACAAAGTTCTGCCAGTACTACGTCCTCCTTAAGTTCTCTGAGGAGACTTTTAGGGGCAGAAAGCAGAAGTTCTATGATTCCGCTGGTAGATCGTAATTACGAAGCTGGAGAAATTACTACTCTCTTAGACAAGCAATTAGGGAATCTGGAAGGTCGTGTCAGCGCGATTTCCATAATTAACGTAGACCCTCATAATCCCGACATCTCTTTTCACCAAGCTTGGGAGCGGGTGGTGTCAGAAGCCTTGGATTTAGGAGCGCGACGGCTAGTGTTTAAGCTTAATAACAAACCCCAGGTGTGTCGGATAACTGAAGCATATGGCGCAGGTTTAGTGATTTATTCCGAAGCCTCTAGCAGGCTAGGAGACATCCCGGTCGTAATTTTAGTGGATAAGTCAGCCTTGCCGCGAGTAGAGAAGAAAGTCAAACATTGGTTTGAGGCCAGAGACAGAAGCAGCGAGAGTGAGGCTGAATCGGAGGAAGAACAGGGTTCCCAACTGGTGGTGCGTGGCACACCCAAAGGGACGCTCAGGTCAGAATGCGGATCCCAACAAAAATGCAGCACTCGGATCCCTGGAGGCAAAACACCTGAAAAAGTGAGTTGGTTATCCCCAGTTACAGCCCATGAGCAAGGTGAGAACAGAGAAAATGTAGAGCAACAACCCCAGAGAGCAGAAAAAGGAGATGAGACAAATCCTATAGTTTATGGCATTAGAGGACTAAATAAGAAAAGCCGTCCAGTACAGATGAAATATTATGACCCTCAGGCACCTCCTAACATAGGCCCAGTTAGACCGGTTCCAGAACCAGGACGAGGCCAGTTTGCAATTAATACAGAGGGAGACCAGAATTATGCAGGAGAAGTAGCAGAAAATCCTTTTCCAGACTGGTACCCTGTAGATGGCTTCACGACTTCAGCAATTCAAGCAGCAAAAAGTAGGGAAGAAGTCATGTTGCAACCAGGATGGGGGCAACCTTTTAAGCATGCTTATTTAGGCCAAGGATATGATTTTTATCGAGGTGGATGTATGGCTAGAGATTCGGCAGTGAAAACTCGCTGCTACTCGCCGTGCAGCCCCTCCCAACCTTTGGATGTAAACCGAAGCACTCCGCAGGGAGGACAGCTTAATCCAATGCCTAAAGAGAGAATCCTAGAACAGGAATATTCCCCATATTGGCAAACTGCTCAGGAACAGTCAAGAGTAAGCTTAGGACATTTTGATCATACCATTCTGCCACAAAGAGCATCGGGTGAGACAGACGCTGGGTATGTACAGCGGCTTCAGGATCGAGGTATGACGATTGAACAACTTTCAAGTCCAGAAATTTCTCAGGTTATAGCATTAAAGAACGATCTGCGTTTAACCCCAGGAGCCTCGTTGATGTCCCTGGCGGAGAGTTCTCCCAGAGGGATTGGTGAGGATTCTGGGGAACGACGGAGGAAAGCTTTAAGCTCTGAAATCAGTACAGGAAAAGTTACATTAGCTGGGTGTTTGGGAACAATCGCAGGGCTTTCCCAAGTACAGCAGGAAAAACTTTTAGCTGATCTGCCCGGGGGATTAATGATGGCTGCGATGTGGCCTAATCTCTCCCCTGCAGAAAAAATCAGACAAGCGCAGGCGTGGGATCGCACAAGGGAATTTAAGCAGTCAAAAAACGAATTAGGACGGCAGGCCGGAAACAGATTGAAAGGTCAGATACCATCCCCTCTGCCCCCTCCACACCAACAGCAAGGGAGCCAATCAGTGAGTTCTCAACCGAGGCAACTCCCACCCAGAACAGAACCGAATCAGAACCAGAGAACCAGGGGCCAAATGGACCCAAATGCAAGGCCGTTTTTCATGGGACCCCCCGGCTGCCCTGTGGCTCGACCCAGGAGAGCGAATCCGGAGGAGTGGGCCCGGATGACCAGAGAACAGAAGGAGAAATTGATCCAATCAATCAAAGATTGGGACGCGAAATACCACAATCAGAGAAGACCGCCACCACAAAAGTAGAAATAATTGAGGCGCTCTCATCTCATACGCATTGGGATGGGGAGTGGCTTAAAGTAAAATACGAAAATACAAAATACATTTTAGATACCGGGGCATTAATATCAGTAAAGCGTGAAAATAATCCGATGGAACAAATAGGATACAAGAATGTGATACTCGCAGACGGCTCTGTACGTAACATGGCAGTTCATAAAGATGAACAGGGAATTCTTTACATAAAAGGTGCAGAAAACTTAATTAGTTTAAAGGATTTAGTTAAAATAACAAAAGACCCAGCACTGAATGTGAGTTTTTTTAGGTGAATTAGATATGGATAGTCTCATTAAAGAACAACTGGAGAAGACTAGTTTGGACCCGCACAAACTCAGAGAAATAATCCAAAAAGGTAATTGGGCTACACACAAAAATGATTGTGGCAGAGTAAAAGAACAATGCATTATTAAAGGAGCGATGCCTGCCAGGGAAAAGCAGTATCCGATCAGAGAAGGAAGAGATGAGATCAGATGTACTCTCGCTGAGCTTAAAGAAAAAGGGATAATCGAAGAGAAAGATACATTATCCACCTGTCTTCCCATTCAAGCTGTTCCTAAACCTGATGGCACCTACAGACTGGTACACAATTTAAAAGGTTTAAATAGAGTGACTCCGCACGACGTGCGTAAAACTTTTGACCCATACATGCAGCTCCGAACCATGCCTATTAAAAAATATAAAACATGCATCGATTTGGCTAACGGTTTTTGGTCTGTACCTTTAGCGCAAGAAAGTCGAGCTAAAACTGGATTTACATTTGAAGGGAAACATTATGAATGGTGCGTTTTACCGATGGGATGGGTAAACGCGGCGAATAAATTTCAAGGTGTCGTACAGTCATATCTGGAAGGTTTACCTGTCGTTCAATATATTGATGACATATTTTTCACGCATGATTGTGAAAGCGAACACCTGAAAACTTTGGACGAGGTGGTGACCAGACTGACATGTGCAGGATTCAAACTCAACTTGAAGAAAAGCCAGCTAGGACGCACAAAAGTTACGTTCCTAGGTTTTGAGGTGTCAAATTCAGTGTCGGTACCTTTCACCTATCTACAGAACATAACACCCCCGCATGACTTACTGACGCTGGAAGGTGTAATCGGACAGCTTCAGTACATTTCCAGCAACGTCCGTGATTTTCGAAACATCATTGATCCCATAATGTCACTTAAAAAAGGTCTCAGAACCAAAGTGGGTCAGAAACTGGTGACGCACAACCGCAAACTGAGCTCACAGGAGCTTGAGACTTACCAAGCAGTGATGGTTAAAATAGGTGCTAATCTAGTGAATCTTTCGAATAGAGAGCATCATGAACCGTTAGCTGTAAGAGTGATTGTAGGACAGGATTTCACAGAGTGTTTATTTCAGAACTATGACAGCAAGAGTCTGATAACATGTAAAGGCTATAAACTCGCACCAACAGAAACCCGTTACACGCCCAGCGAAAAGGTGCTGACCACCCTGATGAAACATAAAGATATGATGTTCGCTCTGGCCGGATCGCAAAAAATCATAATTCAATCTACTGATTATATGACTAAAGAACTTCGGAAAGATCTCCTCCCACAGGCGAGGGCCGTTTTACCCAGATGGGCAAAGTGGGAGATGTTATTGGCAAATCCGCAGATTCACGTAGAAGGAGAAACAAAACTTAAGCCTGACAGGAAAGAGGTTGTTAAAGCCATAAAACCAGAGGCAGTTTACTACACTGATGGATCTAAGAAAACAGCAGATGCAGACTTCTGTAAGTGGGGGTTTGTGAGACTGCTAAAGGACAGGAAATATCAACAAGCTGGACAGACTGTCGGATCCGCTCAAACTGCAGAATTGACGGCCGTTGTCATGGCGCTCGCTGACGCGTGTAAGCTGAAGCTCAGATCAGTAAGATTGGTCACAGACTCTAAATACGTTAAAGACGGGCTGGATGATCATTTAGCATTTTGGGAAGCTAAAGATTTCCAGAAAACTGATGGAGAGAGATTGGAACACGCTGACTTGTGGACTTTAGTATCGTGTTATAAGAAAAAATTACAGATTCAGGTGACACATGTAAATAGCCATACAAATGGAAAAAGCGAGGATGAGATCGGAAACGCAGAAGTGGATGAATTAGTACAAGCTCGCGCTTTGTTTCTACCCACAGCGTTTTTGCAGAACAGGAGCGCTGCAGCTGATGAAGAGCTGGTGACATTTGCGCATAAAAATTACGGACACGTAGGAGTATTACGGTTGCGTGAGATTTTCAAAAAAGAAAATATTTCTGTACCAAAGCTGAAAGAACTAACAGCACGAGTAAAAGCGACGTGTGAGTCGTGTAAAGTAAAAGGAGGGGCTCAACCCGTGATTTATGACCATTTGCCCATCATGTGTGATGTGCCGGGGGTGCATTTCAGCACGGATGTTGGTGAATGTGCCTCTAGAGGAGTGAACGGACATAAGTTCTTTTTGGTAATCAAAGATAATGGACCAGGTGATCAGAGCAAGATAATACCGCTGAAATGTGTCACAGGAAATACGGTCAGCATGGCCTTATCTCTACACCTGCCCCTCACGTGTGAGTCACTCCGTTCGGATGGAGGACCTGAATTTAAGAATGACAAAGTTTCTTGTCTGCTTGAATCAAGGGGGATAAGACACATTTTGTTCTATCCCATACGAGTCCCACACTAACGGAATAGCAGAAAGAGCAGTTAGGACGATAAAAAATCACATCCTGACTAACCTGAGCTCCCGATGGGATACACCGGAGGGAGTTTCAGAACTAAATGTGATCCTTAATAGGACGAAGCTGAAAAGAACTGAGAAAAAAACTAACCCGGAACACGTCTCTGTGTTACAGAAAGGTGAAAGAATTTGGGTCAAAAGAGGACCGGTTCGAAAAGGAGATTGCATTAAGCATAACGTAAGTGGTCCCTTTATAATAAAAGACGTAACTGGGAACGTGGTTTTAACTGACACTGGTTTGCGCGTTCACCCTCATCAAGTTATAAAATAACTCTGAAAAATAAAAGTAATTAATTGAAAAAATAAATAAATAAATAAATAAATAAATTTTTTTAAATTAATTACTTGATTAAAGGTCATGGCTGGGCCAAAATCTAGTGAAGAAATGACTTGTAAGATCTCAGGTACTACGGGCCTAATTCTGCTAACGAAGGGGGATTCTGTTAGAGATTGTAAAGTGGCTATGTTTCCGGGCTTCATAGAATCTGCAAATGCGTATCGTTACGCGCAATGGGGAGGCTTGAGGCCAGGAACATGCGTGATATGCGGATATCTGTGCACCCTAATTAAATGGTCGGGGCTCCGGGAGCAGAAGCCCACTCACCTGGAGAGAGGAACAGACTTGCATACAGGTGCAGTGGAGCTGTCTGCTCCCATTAAAATATGTTTTTGCGGAACCTGCTTGAGGAATAATCCAGACATCATCTCCTGGCAGGTCTGTGAATGCACCCACAGAGGTGAAATCAAAGATGGGTGCTGTTTCACGAAGAATGGTGTTTTGACTACCTGCTTACCGACAAGCCAGCCAAGTATGTTTTTTGTAGGAGAGCTGCTCAGGAATCCTAGCCTGGTGAAGCCGGTTAGAGATTTATGGGTGGAAGCTTATCCATTTGTGTTCAAGCTCAAGACCAGAGAAAGAGGACTGGAAGAGCTTCAGGCTCGGTCCAAATTTGAGTCTATTAAGAGCTTGATATTAGGACAACAATTTGGTACGCTGGCTGATGCATGGGAAACAGGTACACAGATTGGGGTAACTCAAGAGTATAAAGATGACAGATGGGGAACTTATCTGTCAGGGACTCTGGACTGGCATACAGGATTGTCTGTTCAAGAGCCCCCAGGGATGCGTAAGCGTGTTACATCATACCTGGTTGAGCTGAAGAGTCTTGGACCAGGGGCGGAGCGTAAGTTCATGCCTTATCAGTTAACTTTGATAGAGGTAATAGACCTGTCGGGTCGCGTTTGCAGCTCGGCTGTTAACATAGTGACCACCCGGAGAGGAGAGGCATATTGGCCTAAGATTTATGGGACTGCTCACACTAGAATGTCTCGTAGAAGGCTGGTCTCCAATCTGACTCTAACTAACTAGAGCAGGGCGCTTTCATTTCCTGCTGATTTTTATGCTTCTGTCTTGCAGATGTTGTCTCCTCAGAAGCATAAGAGGGAAAGCAGCAGAAAACGAAAAGTGGTCAGGTATGCAACTCCGGCGGGAGTTGATCCCAAAGTTAAAAAGAAAAATGTAAATATTCCGAAAGGAAAGAATTGGATAATAAAATGGATTAAATGGGCCTTTTTTATCCTTTTCGAATTTAGCCTCATAGGATTAAGTATAGCGATTGCATATGGGGTACATGTATATCTCCGAACGTATCATGTGTCCTCGGTGACATATAACATAACTCACGGAGGACCACAACAATTAGTAGGGAATTGGAATGTATCCAAAATTAAGCTGTTATGGCCCAAAGAAGATTTTAATGAGAATATAACCACCTGCATGATAGCAACACAGATTGGATTCAAGATTTGTAGTGTAACAGGGAACAAAACTGGCTGCCTGCGCTTGCCCTGTGGAGAAAATGGATTTGACCGGATCATGGCTACACCCTCCGTGACATCATTTTCTGCAGCAGAGCAGGAGGAGAAGAATGACACGGAGTGTGGTGAGACCGGCCCATGGGCGGAGTATATGGCAGTCTTAATGGATCAGACAGGATCCACAGAGCTTGATCGATCTTGTCAGATAATATTAAGGAAAAAGAAAATCTTAAATCAAACTTCAGGTGAAGTAGAGTTGTGGGTTTACAAATATTGCCTTAGAAATAATTTAGAATGGGGACACAACTTTACCACTTTCAAAGTGATAAAGATAGAAAGGTGGTGGCCTCGTAGAATCGAATTTGGGTGTTTTCAGACCAAAGACAGTAGTTTAAGTTCCTGGCAAACAGGAAATATTACGCATTGGTATCAAAGATTATCAAGAGGGAGGGAACGAAGAGATGTTTGCCCGACCCCCCCTCCTAACACAACACTAAAATATGATTCCTTGTCCATGATAGGAGAGAGTCACATGTGGCAGAAAGTAAAGGATAATGTGATTAAATGGTTATCAAAAGTACCCCCTGCAATGTCTGATCCCCTGGCTGAGGCAGAGGAAGGTGGAGAGACCGTTCCTCTTTTTCTAGAGCCCGGTGTGCGGGGTAAGAGATCTACTTCAGACTTAGCTCAACTCTTACGTAAAGGTCATAGTGAATATGCAAATTACACAGGATATCAGAATTATATACTTCCCACTAATAGTACATATTTTAACTGGACATTTTTCTGCCTCCATAATGAGGTAGGCCTTCAGCCACAAGGATGGGAACTGCATCCAATACGACACACTCTTTATACAGAATGGGTTTATGAGGTTCCTAATTTTAAACACCCAAAAGTAGTGCAATGGATGAAAAAGGATCAATCTGATCCCACTAACTTAGATACAGGATTTCATGCATGGAATGAGGAAACTAGACTCTGTTTAACCAGGAAAGCGAATAATAGCGCTGTATGGCAAGGAGGCGAGCCACTTAGAATAAGGATCGCAGGAGCATATTATCAAAAAGGTACAGCTACTCCTGATAGTATAATTGAGGCAGACTCCATCTTCGAAGCAGTAAATGAAATGATTAGACCAACCCATAAGAAAGATTTTTGTCACAGTCCCACATGGGCTAGAAATTACACCTTAATGCTTGAAGGATGTCAGGTGGAAGTCTGTAATAATACTAAAGGGTTAACTAGAAGGATGTGTATTTTTTGGTATTCACAACTATATGGATTAACAGTTGGAGGTCTGCGTCCAGACACATTAGGAGATCGAGAGTTTTTTAAACCTAGGCCTCCTTATCTAAACATAGCTACTTTAGGAACTGGAGAATTATGCTATAAAGTCTTACGTGGTTATATGCAAAGAGATATTCCAGAAGATTATAGATATTATAGAAAAGGAATGTACGAGACATATCCTATGACATACTGGTATGGAGAGGGATATAATAAGCAAAAATATGATTATTACCCCCAGGACACAAGGATTGAAGCAGAAACCTTTGAGAGAAAATTAGTGGGAACTAAAACTCTTGTGATGGAACATGGTCAACTTCGAGTTAAAACAAATTGGTTTTCTATTGATAAAACAAATACTTGGGAAGTAAATGATACAAAAACAGGAAATGGTCTTTTAGATCGTATAATGATTATGAATGATAAAGTTGGAGACTTAGTGCCACCTGGATTCACAGCCCCAGGAACGACGAAGTGGGGAGCGTTTAGTCTGGTCAATTTCAATTACCTTAACGGGTTAGGCATAGACCATCATGTGTGTTTTAATGAACCGAGAATAGGGAAAAATCCTCAACCTGAAAAATTCACAATTGACCCTGATGCACCCAAAGAGTTTCCTAACTTCAGAAATTTCCCAAATTGGGATCTGAGAAGTGGTTTTTGCTCACCATTTCGAAGATCGTTAGATCAGCAAAAAGCTGACTGGTTTGATTATTTTGCATATGGCATAAATGGCACATTACGTCATGTGAGTCTGATAGTACGTGGTGTAAATGAAATTATGAGTGACAGTGTAGTGCAGGTTTCTAACAATGTAATTCAAGGAACTTCTGATTCAATGGGAATGTTGGTAAAAGGAGTTAGAGAGCACATCATTAGGCCTGTCTGGGATGCTCTGTTCTGGCCTCTGTGCGCTCTCGGATTGATGTGTGGGGTGATTATTTTAATAATCGGTATGATTTTGGCCTGTAAAAACAACAAATGGCAGTTGACAGGAAGAAAGCTGTTAGGAGAAAGGAAAAAGGACCTGGTAGATCCAGATAAGATGGGAAGAGAGGTGTCAAGGTAGAGGGAGCATTAGCCCCCCTTCTTGCTGCTCCTGTTTAAGTGCAGGCCTCTCTGCACCGCGTGTCACTTGCTCCTTAACTGTCAGTCTGTAACTTGAGGTGAACAAATGGCTCATCAAACTCACCCTGAATCTGAGCTGATTGACGCTCTGAATCTGGAGGTATGTCAGGATTTTGTAACTATTTTATCCAGTTTGTCTTTAGGAAGTTGTAGACATTTCATAACTGGTGTACACTTGTTGTGAGGATTATTGTTGTAAAACTATGCCTGCAGATAGGAATTGTAGTGTGGTTCTTCCTGCAGCTTCTGATGATTTATTTTCTCCTATAATTAAGAAGTGTTTATGCAGTAATGCAGTTACTTATTGCTTCATGGAATGAGCTATATATCTCATGTGGAACATATTTTATGTTCCTTCCAGATGGACTCGATTCGGCAGAATATCATAGAGGGATTAATCCCCTCCGCAGGTCCATCAACTGTTTTCTCTCTGAATGGCGCATACTATTTGTGCACCGTGAATCGCGGGAGGGATGGATTGCCTCAGACTAAGACGATCGGGCTCCAGTGTGAACATGCTACGATGAATAAACGCTGCGTGTCTTGCAGGTTTATTCAGTACATCCAGACCAAATGGAAAAGGGATTCAAGTGGGAGACTGGTCAGGAAGACGACATACTAATGTTGTCCTCTCCGGGAGTGAATGACCTGCTTGAGCAGGCCCACGACGAGGAGCTGACAACGGCGCCCTCATCTGACGTGGCTGAAGAGGTTGTATCAGTAATGACGGCAGCTTCGACATGCGTCCCGTGTCCTGATGTGATACGTGAAATCCCTATCGTCTCCCAGCAGCAGGTCTGGGGATGAAATCTGTCCAGCAGCGGTTCTTTTTCAAGCTGAAAAGCCTCTTTAAGGAGTGTAGACAGGTCCGCAGCAAATCTAACATTGTCCTCTGGCACTCCAACAATACGTATGTTGTTACGGCGGGATCTGGATTCCAAGTCCTTACACTTCTCCAACGCATCCAGCCTTTTTTGACATGGCATCCATTTTGTCATCTGTACATGCAGAAAGAGATCACTCCATATCCGTCACTATGCCTCTACTAGTCCTGCAAGTCTTCTTGCAGGGTTGAAATGTCTAACGAGACATCTGTTTTCAGCGCCTGCATGTCAGCTGTAATAGACATGAGAGGCAGACAACAACCTCCACCCCTGTGTTCGGTTTATAAGAAAATTGCAGTCGGTCCATTTCTGGGCTCACCACTGAACGTAGATGGGTGAGGACGAGTCTCTCCATAGTCTTCATCAGGTGGGAAGTCAAGGCGACTGGTCTGTAGTGGTCTGGTTCCCTTGGATGAGATGTTTTGGGAGCTGGGACCACACAGGTGGTCTTCCACAGGACGGGGACCTGCTCCAACCGAAGGCTCAGGTTGAACATGTGCGTGACCACTTCGCAAAGCTGGTCAGAACAGTCTGTGAGCAGTCTGGGGCTGATCCCATCAGGACCTGCTGCTTTCCTGGCACCTCAGTTCTATTCTCACCTGGTCAGATGTGACTGAAAGAGGGGAGTGAGGGAGTGTTTGGTGCTGAGGAGGGTCGGTGGTGGGGGGAGAAGCTGTCGAATGGTGTGGAAGTAGGGGGAGATTTGCTGACTGAGTGGAGGTGGTTGGGTGGTGGTGTGTGTGTGTGTGTGTGTGTGTGTGGGGGGGGGGGGGGTGTTAGTGATACCTTTTGCATTTGTGGTGGGGGTGGAGTTAAAAAAAACAAAACAAGCTCATTGGCCCAGTTCTGGTGACCTTCCACGGCCCCCCGCTGGCACTCCTCCTCCCATTGTGTCCGGTGATGTTTCTGGGGCCTCTCCATGCTCCACGAGCAGGTTCTCCAGCTTCTTCCTGTTGATGTCTTTGTCTGATCACCAATCTGATCTTCTATTTAAGCTCCTTGTGGTCTCTTCTCCTCTTTGTCACCAGCAATTAAAGCTTTCTTCTTATCTTTCAGCAGGGAGTTCAGCTCTGGGGTCGACCAGAGCGTTGGGACCGTGTTCTCTACACAGATGTTTGCATGTAAACATCTTGTGTCTCCCACTCCGCAGCTTGGAAGCACTCCTTTAAGCCGGGCGTAAACTGTACGACTTTTTCACTTCTTTGAGCCGATTTCCCCATGTGTGAGAATCTACGAGATCAGTGGGAGTTTTGCGCTGAGCGTCGGGTAGTATACAGGGGTTACGAAAGGCGATCAACACCACATGACCAGCTACAGATCAGCAATCATAAGCTTGCACAACTTTTGGGCGTTTTTGATGTTTTGTTCGTCTCTCGTGAGTGAATTGTACTTTTGAAGCGGAGCTGCAACCGGCTGTGACCCAAAAAGTGCCAGAAAAGCTCCCGGCGCATGTGTATATCCCTACCCCTTATTACACCATATCTGTTACTTGTGCGTTGTATTGTAACATCACATAAAAAAGGAGAGAAGAAAAGGAAAATAAACAAGTCTAAAACAATGACCCCATCCAAAAATATATATTCAGAAATATGAAATGAGGAGATGGTTTATGGATCCACTGGTATAACAATTGTGACTCTTCAGCAAATAAAACCACGGTGTTGTTTTTAATAGAGGTTCCTACATAAATGACTTGCCTGTTAACAGTAGTGGTGGTCTGCTGGTACCTCCTGCAGGACAGAGCACCACTGACCTCCTCCACACACATCTTCCTCAGGCTCATCCTCCAGACCCACACCTTCTCCAGCACAGAGGCAGATGTGCAGCATCTGACCTGTGATAGATTTAAAAATAGGTTTTTTTATTGAAAAATGTAAAACAAAACATATAACCTGCAGTACACTGGTTCTGTTCTGTTTAAAGAAAAGCAGCAGGGAAAACTACAGATAATTACATTTTTAAGACAGATCTGCTCATTATTAGGCTTAAGTTGAATAAACAAATGCACATTGAAAACACTTTAATGCTATTTTATTAAAAAGCCTGTTTTTTAAAACGTTTTATCCTCATTTGATGCAAAATAAGTTCTAAGTTCCAATTTACATCAGAAAACATCCTACTGCATTCAACATTTATAATGCATTTGGTTTATATGAATTACCTACATGATAATACTCTGTAGAAATGTGTTGTGTACGTTTAACAAGTTCATTCTGTAGCTTAAAACATACATGAAACCATCTAAAGTTAACATGTAAGTCCTGAAAGCTTCTGGAATAAACAAGGTTACTTTACCTGAAAACGATTGTGAACAAACGCTGCTGATGGACGTGAAGCTGCTCTAGCTCCTTAATATTCCTGCTCATTTTCGCTAGCTTTAGCATGTTTCCTTTACGTGTAGCTGCCGCCACGGCTGTGACGGGACCTACGGGCCACCCTAGAGGTGAAGGCTAGACTGTCCGAATTCAGAGCCGCTGGGTTCCGGTTTTAGCGGTCTAGCATGGACCCGGCCTCGCTAGACCGGCGAGGACCCGTACTCATAAGCATCCTGCCCGTGGATTCGGACACACCCATTGTTCTGTAGTAACGCTAACCGTTAGCGTTACAGCAACTAATGCGGCTAACGCAGAAACACTGGAGTCGGGGGTTGTTTATTATAGTTGTTCCAGCAGAGCTCCTTGTGGATCGTCACCAGCTGCCCAGGGCTTACAACAAAGTTAGTTTCTGTTTTTACCACGCTAGTCACAAACATCAGATGTTCTTAAAAATCCAGCCGTGAAGCTCCAAAAACCACATGTACACATACACATAACTATTCAAAGGAAATTAGCCTCTGGCCAATCTCTTTTAAACGTACATGAAACAGAGGAGTCCTCGTGTTTCACCTTTCTTGAACCTACAATACAGCTCTAAACCTTATTCAGTCATGGTCACACCCTCCTGCATCTAATCAAACAACTGTTCAAATCAGCCTCCGGGCCCAGCAGCCAGGCTCCACCAGCAGCCTCCAGGCCCAGCAGCCAGGCTCCACCAGCAGCCTCCAGGCCCAGCAGCCAGGCTCCACTAGTAGCCTCCACGACCAGCAGCCAGGCTCACCAGCAGCCTCCACGCCCAGCAGCCAGGCTCCACCAGCAGCCTCCACGCCCAGCAGCCAGGCTCCACCAGCAGCCTCCAGGCCCAGCAGCCAGGCTCCACCAGCAGCCTCCACGCCCAGCAGCCAGGCTCACCAGCAGCCTCCACGCCCAGCAGCCAGGCTCCACCAGCAGCCTCCACGCCCAGCAGCCAGGCTCACCAGCAGCCTCCGGGCCCAGCAGCCAGGCTCCACCAGCAGCCTCCACGCCCAGCAGCCAGGCTCCACTAGTAGCCTCCACGACCAGCAGCCAGGCTCACCAGCAGCCTCCACGCCCAGCAGCCAGGCTCCACCAGCAGCCTCCACGCCCAGCAGCCAGGCTCACCAGCAGCCTCCGGGCCCAGCAGCCAGGCTCCACCAGCAGCCTCCACGCCCAGCAGCCAGGCTCCACCAGTAGCCTCCAGGCACAGCAGCCAGGCTCCACCAGCAGCCTCCACGCCCAGCAGCCAGGCTCCACTAGTAGCCTCCACGACCAGCAGCCAGGCTCACCAGCAGCCTCCACGCCCAGCAGCCAGGCTCCACCAGCAGCCTCCACGCCCAGCAGCCAGGCTCACCAGCAGCCTCCGGGCCCAGCAGCCAGGCTCCACCAGCAGCCTCCACGCCCAGCAGCCAGGCTCACCAGCAGCCTCCAGGCCCAGCAGCCAGGCTCCACCAGTAGCCTCCAGGCACAGCAGCCAGGTTCCACCATCACCTCAATACTAGCCACCTGATCCAACCATCAGGCTCAGCCTGGGGCTCCAGGCTCCAGATTCACCAGCAACCAGGACTGAGAGAGAGGTAAGCCTAATACAATGGCCCCTCCAAGAAAAACGGAGAAACTCGAGGAAGATATGGAGGAAATTAAAAAATCATTGAATTTTATGTCAGCCGAGCTGTCTAAGCTAACAGTACAACAGGATCAACTACTGTCATTAATGGATGAGGTCAAGACACTGAAATTCAAGCTTGCAGAAAAGGACAAGAAGATCATGGTATTGGAACAGAGGGTGGATGAACTGGAGCAGTATACCAGAAGGGATGACTTGGTGATAACTGGTTTGGAAACAAGACATAGGACTCATGCCAGAGTTACTGGAGATGGAAACACAACTGAGGATGCTCCACAGGAAGAACTCCAGTCACTAGAACAACAAGTGTTGAGCTTCTCGCACAGTAAGAACATTCATATCCAAAGTGATGCAATATCAATCTGTCATACCCTTCCGAGAAAGGCAGACAAATTAAAACCAGTCATCATAGTGCGATTTACCAGTAGGAAGTACAGAAATGAGTTGTTGAGGCAAGCAAAAAACTGAAAGGTACACATGTGTACATAAATGAACACCTGACGAAAAAGAATTAAACAATAGCCAAAGAAGCAAGGGTGCTGAGAAAAAAAAATCACAGCCACGTGGACGAGAAATGGTGTTGTATGGATCAGAGAGCAAGAAGGTCTAAATGCAAAAATGATCAAAGAGTTGAAAGATCTGGAAGTGTTGCAGGTAAAAGATGATTTATTGTGTAGCACTGACTAAATAATGGATAGTGGAAACAGTTTAACTATGGATATGGAAGTACAAATGAATTCATAAAGAATAAATGGATTCCCATGAGAAAATATATGAACTTGACAGTAAAATAGACGAAAGTTTATTTGAGTTAAATATAAATAGTGATTATTATGCAGAAGATCAGTTAAATAGTGCGTTAATTAACAATGATTCATTATCAATCATACACATAAACAGTAGAAGTTTAGTTTCCAAGTTATCAACAATAAAGGACTATTTAGGTAAATTTAAAAATAAATTCAAAGTCATTGCCATTACCGAGACTTGGCTTTATGATGAAAGGATGACTGAAGTACAAATAGAAGGGTATGAACTTCATTTTGTAAATAGAATAAATAAAAGGGGTGGTGGCGTTGCCCTGTACATTAACAATGATTTAAAATGTAAATTAGATAAGAGAATGACTAGGATGGAAGATAACGTTATGGAAATGGTAACAGTGGAAATTACCAATGACACATCAAAAAAATATAATAATCAGTTGTGTATATAGAGCACCCGGTTCTTGCATCAGGTCATTTACAGATAAAATAAATGAGTTTGTGGATCATATTAAAAACAAAACATTGTTTATGTGTGGGGACTTTAACATTAACTTAGAACATCCTGTGGATCAGAGAACATCAAGTGATTTTTTTGATATGATCTATAGTTTAGGTTTGGTTCCTTTGATAAACAAACCTACCAGGATCACAACCCAAAGTGCAACAATAATTGATCATATATTCACTAATAGAAAGGAGGACACTGTTAAAACTGGGATATTGATGACAGATATTAGTGATCATTTACCTATTTTTGTAGTGTCTAAATATCACAATAACAATAAAAATATCATAAAACACAATTTTATTAATTATAAAAGAAATAAATCAGTTAAAGCCCTGGAGGACCTAAATAAAGATCTTAAAATGCAGAACTGGGCGGAAGTCTATGTCAGTGATGTGAACAATGCATATACATCCTTCATGAAAATACTGCTGAAATCGTTTAACAGTAGTTGTAAATTAATTAAAATAACAGGTAAAAGGGACAACCAACCATGGATGACTAACGGAATTAAAAATGCATGTGCAAAAAAAAAAAGTCTGTATAAGAGATTCTTAAATTTACAAACAAAGGAAGCCGAAGACAGATATAAAAAATATAAAAATAAATTAGTAACAATAATTAGGAAACAGAAGAAAGAGTACTATGGTGAGCTATTGAATAAGAACAACGACAACATCAAGACTACATGGGGAATAATAAATGATGTGATTAACAGAGATAATACAAATGCAAGACTCCCAAACTACTTTGTAAAGGACAATAAAGACATTTATGAAGTTAACGAAATTTCTAATGAATTCAATGATTTTTTTATAAATGTAGGAAGGAGTCTGGTGGAAAGCAAACCAATAATTCACGATACAATGAATACAATACCTAGAAATGTCAAAAGTATTCTGCTTGACAAAGTAGATCAACAAGAAATAAGAAACATTGTAAAAAACTGGGGAAGCAAAAGATCAACTGATTGTGATGATCTGGACATGGTGACTGTAAAAGCTATAATTGAATCTGTTATTGAACCATTCACTTACATCTGTAATCGGTCACTATCTACAGGAGTCTTCCCTGATTTAATGAAAATTGCCAAGGTGGTTCCATTATTTAAGAGCGGTGATAAACAGAGTTTCACTAATTACAGGCCAGTGTCACTGCTTCCACAGTTCTCCAAAATATTAGAAAAAGTGTTTGCATTAAGGTTGGACAAATTCATTGACGAAAATTCAATTTTAAATCATGAACAGTATGGCTTTAGGACCAAACATTCAACAGCAATGGCAGTTATGGATTTAGTAGATAGAATTTCATCAGCAATTGACAATAAAAACTATTTCATTAGTGTTTTTATTGACTTAAAAAAGGCATTTGATGTCACGGATCATTCATGGTTACTTCTTAAATTACACCGGTATGGAATAAGAGGGGTGGCGCATCAATGGGTTAATAGTTATTTACGCAATAGAAAACAGTTTGTTCAAATAAATAATGCAAAATCTGAATTAAAAGATATTTATTATGGTGTGCCACAAGGGTCAGTCCTCGGACCTAAACTGTTCATATTGTTTATTAATGATCTGGTAAATGTATCTAATTTACTTGGCACAGTTTTATTTGCGGATGATACTACATTGTTTTATTCAGGATTAAATATACATGAAGTAACTCAAGTGATAAACAGTGAATTGATTAAAGTTAAAAAATTGTTTGATATAAATAGACTGTCACTGAACCTGAACAAAACAAACTTTATACTGTTTAATAGCAGAAGAAGCTGTGATGTATCTTTAATGATAGATGGAATGGAAATTCAAAGGGTAAAAGAAACCAAATTTCTTGGAGTCCTGTTCGATGAGAGTCTCACGTGGAAATCACATGTAGGTTATATAAATGGGAAAATTGCCAAAGCCATAGGGGTATTATATAGAGTCAAGTTTCTACTAAATTTGTCGGGGTTGTTAACATTCTATCACTCACTGATTGAACCATATTTATTTTATTGTTTAGAAATTTGGGGAGCCACTTGCAAAACTTTTACACAACCATTGTTCATTTTGCAAAAAAGAGCATTGAGAATCATTAATAACAGTAACTATAGAGATCACACTAATCAATTATTTATTAGATACAAAATACTGAAATTTCCTGACTTGGCCGAGTGGAAAATATTGCAAATAATATACAGAGCGAATACGAGTAATCTACCAACTAATATTCAGAAAATGTTTCATAAGAGAGTAAGTGGGTACACGTTAAAAGGAACTGATGTCTTTAAGAAACCTAGATTCAGAACCAAAGTGAGGGAATGTAACATTTCTGTAAATGGTGTAAGATTGTAGAATGCCATTAACAAGGAATTTAAAGAATCAACTACACTTGCTATATTTAAAAAATGTATAAAATCTAATGTATTTAGTAATTATGAAAAGGAGAATTATAATGTCAAAGATTAGACGTGAAAATATTAGAAAGTGACTGAGGTTACACTGTGTTTGTTTGGCGGATAATTTTATTTCGTAAAAAGGGGCAGAAATCATAAGATTTACTCTTCTATCTGCTCCTTTTCATTCAAATGTTTTTCTTTTTCAATATGTTAATGTATCCTGTTGTTTGTTTGTGTTTATTTTATACATTGTGAATGACATAAAAGATTAAAAAAAACTGTTCAAACCAATAGGTCTAAACACATCAATGACTCATCAGGGAGTAGGGAGGGGTATTCATGGGTAGTTTCAGCTCATTAAGAAACAAAAACCAGGTGCAGTTTATACATCAGAGTGACTCTCATGTTCCAGTCAGAACTGACAAACTCCTGGGATGAGAAGCGAAACATCTTCGAGACACCAACGAAGTCTAGTTGCCTTCATTCGAGCCACTTCGGATCAGATAAAAATCTTACACATGATGGGAATCTGTGAGATGTTTCCTGTTGAGGCTTCTGGCTGAAGGGTTAACATTTACATCAGAGCAGCAATTTCATACGAGGTTCTAAACCTTCATTCATCCACTTTCTTTGATACACTCATGGTTTTTAAGAGTTTTAGAGTCCCTCTTGTATTCAAAGTATTACACCCAGAAAATAATATATTCTGAAAAAGGTTTCAAAAAGTGGGGATTTTTTTCTCTTTTTTACTTTTTTTTACATTTCAACGATATTTAAATGTTCAAAATCAGTTTAACGTGTTCATGATCATTTAAAAGTATTTAACCATTTATAAATGACTGGTGCGTCATAATTCTACATATAACTGATGACGACTTTAGAAAGTTAGATATATTCTATATGACCAGATGTGTTGATGAGCATTTGTAAAGATTTAATTCATCATAATTTAAGCATTAATGTCAACTTAAGCTTTAATAAATTAGTTATATAGATTATCTAAGACCTTGCAAATGATCTGTTAACAACTTATGAATGTTTAATAACAACACATTCTAAAGTGTTGACAAACTACAGTAACTACATTTTAGCCAAGTAAAATAAGCAGATTTTACCTGCCAGTCCTCTACGGTTCCAGATTTTCACGGCTTTTCCTGTGAAGAAACCTCGATTCAGTGCCTCCACATTCAGCTGTAGTTCATGCTGTCCAGTTAATGTGTGACTGGAAGCCCAGCTCCACCTCTAAGAAAGGCTTCAGTCTGTCTGCAAAAGATGATCTCTGACCCAAGCTGTCACAAGACATCAGGTCTTACAAGGTGTTTGATAAAACGGACCCACTGGCAGGCAAGGCTGGGATGTAAAAGTGAGGATGAGAAATCATAAAGGTCTTTTCGTTAAAGCAAAGGAGCAATATTTTTGT
Organism: Nothobranchius furzeri; assembly: GCF_043380555.1. Classification (NCBI taxonomy): domain Eukaryota; kingdom Metazoa; phylum Chordata; class Actinopteri; order Cyprinodontiformes; family Nothobranchiidae; genus Nothobranchius; species Nothobranchius furzeri. The sequence goes on from NC_091756.1 coordinate 3,021,583, forward strand.
GACGGAAATAAAATTAGTAAAAATATGCATGACTTTCTCTGCATGTGGTCATGCTGAAATTCCTGAAACGTATGAAAAAATCTATATATATACACTCAACAAAAATATAAACGCAACACTTTTGTTTCTGCTCTGATTTTTCATGAGATGGACTTAAAAATCTAAAATTCATTCCAGATACACAACATTACCATTTCTCTCAAACATTGTTCACCAGTCAGTCTAAATGTGTGATAGTGAGCACTTCTGCTTTGGTGAAATAATCCATCCCACCTCACCGGTGTGCCACATCAAGATGCTGATCCGACATCATGAGTAGTGCACAGGTGTACCTTATACTGCCCACAATAAAAGGCCACCCTGGAATGTGCAGTTTTGTCTCACAGCAAAATGCCACAGATACCACAAACATTCAGGGAGCATGCAATTTGCATGCTAACAGTAGAAATGTCAACCAGTTCTGTTGCTCATGCATTGAATGTTCATTTCTCCACCATAAGCCGTCTTCAAAGGCGTTTCAGAGAATATGGCAGTACATCCAACCGGCCTCACAACTGCAGACGACGTGTAACCACACCAGCCCAGGACCTCCACATCCAGCAGGTTCACCTCCAAGATCGTCTGAGACCAGCCACTCAGACAGCTGCTGAAACAACTGGTTTGCCTAACCAAACAATTTATGCACAAACTGTCAGAAACCATCTCAGGGAAGCTCAACTGCATGCCCGTCGACCTCATCGGGGTCTTGACCTGACTCCAGCTCGTCGCCGTAACAGACTTGAGTGGGCAAATGCTCACATTCGATGGTGGCACGTTGGAGAGGTGTTCTTTTCACGGATGAATCTCGGTTTACATTGTTCAGGGCAGATGGCAGACAGCGTGTGTGGCGTCGTGTGGGTGAGCGCTTTGCTGATACCAATGTTGTGGATCGAGTGGCCCATGGTGGTGGTGGGGTTATGGTATGGGCAGGCATCTGTTATGGATGAAGAACACAGGTGCATTTTATTGATGGCATTTTGAATGCACAGAGATTTCGTGATGAGATCCTGAGGCCCATTGTTGTGCCGTACATACATGAACATCACCTCATGTTTCAGCAAGATAATGCACGGCCCCATGTTGCAAGGATCTGTACACAATTCTTGGAAGCTGAAAATGCCCCAGCTCTTGCATGGTCAGCATACTCACCGGGCATGTTTGGGATGTGCCTGACCGGCGTAAACGACAGCGTGTACCAGTTTCCACTAATATCCAACAACTTCGCACAGCCATTGAAGAGGAGTGGACCAACATTCCACAGGCCACAATTGACAATCTGATGAACTCTATGCAAAGAAGATGTGTTGCACTGTGTGGGGCAAATGGTGGTCACACCAGATACTGACCGGTTCTGAGTCCCCAGACTCCCAAAAAAGCAAAAAACTGCACATTCCAGGGTGGCCTTTTATTGTGGGCAGTATAAGGTACACCTGTGCACTACTCATGATGTCATATCAGCATCTTGATGTGGCACACCTGTGAGGTGGGATGGATTGTCTCAGCAAAGCACAGGTGCTCACTATCACACATTTAGACATGTGAACAATGTTTGAGAGAAATGGTAATATTGTGTATCTGGAATGAATTTTAGATCTTTAAGTCCATCTCATGATAAATCGGAGCAGAAACAAAGGTGTTACGTTTATATTTTTGTTGAGTGTATATATATACATATATGTATATATGTATATATATATTTTTCTTTTTTACAGAAATTTGATGTCTTTATGGGACCACAGCCTATGTCTTTCTCTCTCTCTCTCTCTCTCTCTCTCTCCCTCACACACACACACACACACACACACACACACACACACACACACACACACACACACACACCTGGCACAGTACCTGGTGGAGTACCTGATGTAGTACCTGGTGGAGTGGAGTACCTGGTGGAGTACCTGATGCAGTACCTGGTGGAGTGGAGTAACTGGTGGAGTATCTGGCCTAGTACCTGGTGGAGTACCTGATGTAGTACCTGGTGGAGTGAAGTACCTGGTGGAGTACCTTATGCAGTACCTGGTGGAGTACCTGGTGAAGTGGAGTACCTGGTGGAGTACCTGATGCAGTACCTGGTGGAGTGGAGTACCTGTTGGAGTACCTTATGCAGTACCTGGTGGAGTACCTGGTGGAGTCTTCCAGACTTCAAGGTAAATTCAAACCTTTTTAGATCACCATGTTCACTTGAGTATTTTATAGTGCATTATTTTTCACTTACCCTTTTAAATACAACTTGCTTGAACAATGAAATAATTGTCAGAAATGTCCCTTTGAACAATTTTCTTTTTCAAATATTTTCCAATTTTGAATTTCTCAAATGTTTCATGTTTTCGTTTTTTTTAAACAAAGAAAATGTAAAATATATGGAAGCCTATTCCCACCTATCAAAAATAGAAATGAAAACAAATCCTCATGGCAAGTCATGATAATGAGATCTTTTGAAAACAAAAAGTTTTTAAAAGTCATAATCATTCAGTTCAATTTTTTAGGCTCCCTTTGTGATTCACAAATTATATTTTGTGCAGTGGTTGGCTTGACGACATTTTCTGTACTTGTTCATGCAAAAACAACAACTGTTGAGCACGATCGTGTGACGTACTAATATGTAAAAAACAAGCAATCACAGAACTAAAACACTAAGATCGTCTGTCTCCTCCACTCTCCTTTCTCGTCCTTTTTTCCCACTGTCCTCTCCTTGTCCTTGTCCTGTCCCCCTCCCTGTATGCCACATCTGTAATATTCAGTGTTTCCAATAAGGAAAGACAGAAAATAAAGTGAAGAAATCAGATTTACTACAGGTTGTGACTAAAGGCGATTGCAAACTTCAGCTCTTATTGAAGTATGGATATTTTTGACACTAGTCTTTAACTATGCACCTGAAAATGGGTCCACATATATTTTACAGGGTATCAGCCTCAGAGAGGCAGCTCGAGAGGACCTGGCTGAACAAGTTCTGAGGATCGGTGTCGACCACACAAGTGAAGATTAAGGTGCATCCAACGCTGATGTGTCGATTGTTGTTGAAGGGCTGAGGTATTTGACAACTGTGGAAGAGTTCTCCTGCTGATGGACATCATTTATGCCATGAACTTGAGTTACCCACCAAAATGAAAGTACACCTCTGAAGTGTTCCAGAAGGTTCCCTTAAAGTCCTTAAGCTATCTCCGAAGATCCTGTCCCTGTGAAACAAGTGTGCATGTTTGACACTAGAGTTGTCCTTTAAAAGAGGGCTCTGAAAGAAAACTACGGCACATTTGTTAATGTGGGGCGACGGTGGCACAGGAGTTAAGTGCTCATCTCATAATCGGAAGGTTGCAGGTTCGAGCCCCACTCAGTCTGTCGCTGTCGGTGCGTCCTTGGGCAAGACACTTACTCCACCATGCACCCTGGTGGTGTTTGGAGGGACTGGTGGCATCTGTGTGCCCCAGGGCAGCTGTGGTTACAATGCAGACATGTGTATTTCTGTTAATAATTTGGCTATGCTAAGGCAATTTATCACATTTTTGGGAGGATGTGTATTTTTGAGGGAATAACCAAAAAATAAAAAAATTTAAAAAATCCCCTACTCCCTTTAATATAATGCTGAAATTATTTTGTAGCGTTGAGCATCTTTCTGTTTTTGGCTCCATTGACTCTCATGTAAATCATTATTTCCTAATAATCTTAAATATTAGCATTTTTTTCCCGTTAATATTCTGTCTGGGTTCCTAGACCAGTCACAAATTCAATGTTTAGTTTTTACTGTTTTCCACTTGATTGCACATTTTCTCCATATATAGCAGAACAATGACTGACACTGCATTTACATCAAAGGATTCTGCTATATTTCTTTACCTCTGACTGCACAATACAGGTCCTTCTCAAAAAATTAGCATATTGTGATAAAGTTCATTATTGTCTGTAATGTACTGATAAACATGAGACCTTCATATATATTAGATTCATTACACACAACTGAAGTAGTTCAAGCCTTTTATTGTTTCTAATATTGATGATTTTGGCGTACAGCTCATGAAAACCCAAAATTCCTATCTCAAAAAATTAGCATGTTTAATCCGACCAATAAAAGAAAAGTGTTTTTAGTACAAAAAAAAGTCAACCTTCAAATAATTATGTTCAGTGATGCACTCAATACTTGGTCGGGAATCCTTTTGCAGAAATGACTGTTACAATGCGGCGTGGCATGGAGGCAATCAGCCTGTGGCTCTGCTGAGGTGTTCTGGAGGCCCAGGACGCTTCGATAGCGGCCTTAAGCTCATCCGAGTGTTGGGTCTGGCGTCTCTCAGCTTTCTCTTCACAATATCCCACAGGTTCTCTACGGGGTTCAGGTCAGGAGAGTTGGCAGGCCAGTTGAGCACAGTAGTATTACCATGGTCAGTAAACCATTTACCAGTGGTTTTGGCGCTGTGAGCAGGTGCCAGGTCGTGCTGAAAGATGAAATCTTCATCTCCATAAAGCTTTTCAGCAGATGGAAGCATGAAGTGCTCCAACATCTCCTGATAGCTAGCTGCATTGACCCTGCCCTTGATAAAACACAGTGGACCAACACCAGCAGCTGACATGGCGCCCCAGACCATCACTGACTGTGGGTACTTGACACTGGACTTCAGGCATGTTGGCATTTCCCTCTGCCCAGTCTTCCTCCAGACTCTGGCACCTTGATTTCTGAATGACGTGCAAAATTTGCCTTCATCCGAAAAAAGTACTTTGGACCAATGAGCAACAGTCCAGTGCTGCTTCTCTGTAGTCCAGGTCAGGCGCTTCTGCCGCTGTTCCTGGTTCACAAGTGGCTTGACCTGGGGAATGCGACACCTGTAGCCCATTTACTGCACACGCCTGTACACGATGGCTCTGGATGTTTCTACTCCAGGCTCAGTCCACTGCTTCCGCAGGTCCCCCAAGGTCTGGAATCGGTTCTTCTCCACTGTCTTCCTCAGGGTCCGGTCACCTCTTCTCGTTGTGCAGCGTTTTCTGCCACACTTGTTCCTTCCCACAGACTTCCCACTGAGGTGCCTTGATACAGCACTCTGGGAACAGCCGATTCGTTCAGAAATGTCTTTCTGTGTCTTACTTGAGGGTGTCAATGATGGCCTTCTGGACAGCAGTCAGGTCGGCAGTCTTACTCATGATTGCGGTTTTGAGTAATGAACCAGGCTGGGAGTTTTTAAAAGCCTCAGGAATCTTTTGCAGGTGTTTAGAGTTAATTAGTTGATTCAGATGATTAGGTTAATAGCTCGTTTAGAGAACCTTTTCATGATATGCTGATTATTTTAGATAGGAGTTTTGGGTTTTCATGAGCTGTACGCCAAAATCATCAATATTAGAAACAATAAAAGGATTGAACTACTTCAGTTGTGTGTAATGAATCTAATATGTATGAAAGTCTAATGTTTATCAGTACATTACAGACAATAATGAACTTTATCACAATATGCAATTTTTTGAGAAGGACCTGTATAATACATATTTGGCAGAAATAAATGAATGGTTTGTGTGTTATTTAGAGATGCCATACAATACTTTGTATGTGTCTCTCTGTGTGTATTTGGGCAGGCATGCATGTAGGGATCAACGCACTGGAAAGGCTGGAAAACTTCAAAGGCGTAAATTTGTTTTGTAAAACAAATACCTGCAAAGCTGAGTTTGTTTACATGAAGTTGGGGTCAGTTTACACCGGCGCACCACCTGTCAAAAAGTACGAGACTCAGATCAGGATTCATTTCTTTCTGCCGCAAGAATGAGAGGAAGTTTTAATATTGACACTTTTACCCCGGGGCCTGATTCAGAGGAAGGAAATGGAGATGATTCAGACGAGCTGCACGAGAGGAGGAGGGAGGTTCTGTCATCCCTCTTCACCTCCACCACCACCGCGGTGAGCTAACTGCCGAAGGGCAGACGGAACGTTCTCCTCAGCACCAAACATCATCAGGATGAGATCCAGCAGGAAAGCAGCAGAAGCTCACCGTAATCCTGGATTACAACAGCTGCAAAGGGGCCACATTTTTCTGTCAAATGTGTCTTCATAAATCACAAAGTTTACTCGGAAAAGGACACACACACTTGTCAGACCTCGTTTTAAGCATAGTCAAGTGAAAAGCTGGTAAGTAGGGGTGTAACAATTCACGACGTTGTGTTGAATCGTTTCAGTTCGGCTCGTTTGGTTCGATCCACTTGCGTACCTTTTTGATTTATATTGACTGTTAAGTAACTAATTTTTATTTGCATGATTTAAGTGCAGCGGATAAAAGTTCCTAGGCGAGTTCCCGCACGGACGCTGTATTGAGTGACGCATGATGGCTGCACGCGCCCGATCTCCGTCTTCAAATTCTGATCAACGGCTTTCAGAGCGGATCAAACAAACTGGCTGTCGCTGCTGCCGGAGCCCGTAGAGATGCTCACACACACAACCTGCGAAATAATTAAAGGCCTCATGTTGGATCAGCAGCCTGTGATGACATCTGCTTCTGCTCACTACAGGAGCCGCTTCAGATATTAAATAAATATAATAATGTACAGAAAATTAATCGAACCGAGCTCTTCAAAACACTGAAATGAACCGAATACGATTTTAGCGTTACACCCCTACTGCTGAGAAGGCATAACTTTGACTCTGCTGCTAAAAAGAAGAAGAAATACGTAATTCTACAAGTTTATAAATAAGTTTTATTTTTCATTCATGCAAATCCATTCATTACTTGTTTACTAAGTTCCTCTTTTACATTTTCTCTGTCAGAAGTAGCATGAGTCCATTTAAAATGTCTACATGTTGCATTACAATGTGGCAAACAGAATGTTTTCATATGGAAAATATTTTTAAACGCTTATATGACACTATTCAGTCTGAACTGATATTGCATTAGTATAAAAAACCGGGCCACCAGCAAAGTATGAAAACATGGCAGCAACTCCAACACTCCCATGGTTTGGTTGCAGACGTGTCGGTCACATTGTTCTTGGACAAAATGGACATTATGCATGCACCACCAGTAAACTTCAGGTTGGAGTCAGTAAATGGGGCTCCTTTTCAGCCTCTGGCTACACAACAAATCATAGACAGTCTGTAGGGTCAGCATGCCCAAAAGAAGACCAAAAAAGGATTAGTCTAACCAAAGCTCAGAATCCAACAGTCTCAAAATAACCCTGCTGCAGGAGCCTCATCCGCAGAGATCTTACAGTACTTTGGAACACGAGACCTGAAGTCACTGACTAGACTAATCACTCAAGTCTTGTTTTTCACATTAAAATCAAAATTTGATTCAACTTGCGTCCCTCTAAACATCCCTAGCCATGACAAGAGTTAACACTGATAATGTAGTTATGCATAAAAATTTGCCTTATTACTTCTAAACTGCTCATTACTAGCGCTCTGAAGCTGAACACACACAAACCGTTTCAGGTGGAGCAAAGAGCTGTGATGTCACAAAGACTGGAAAAACGGAGTTGAACCTGCATCGGCTGACCACGTTCGTCTACTGCCAGATGATGTGATGATTTCATAACCGTACGGCATTTTTTGCATCTCTGTTGTTAACCAAAAATGTGCTAATTGCTTTTCTGCTTGTATGGGATTAAATTCATATGCTCCCACCTGAAGAGCTATTGTTTAATCTTAGAATAGCAAACATGTATTTTACTTCTTGTTTAACGGAGTAAGTATCTTTCCTTCCTCCAGTCAAAGGGAAGCAGTGTTGAAAAATGACACCAGCAGCTGCCATTTCCAGATGTTCTCTGATGACTCGGCCAGCTGTGTGTCTGAGGGGAACGACCAGGAGCACAGGTCAGTCATCATGGACTTTGTGGACTGGTGTGAGCATAACCACTTTTGCTTGAACACCAGTAAGACAAGGGAAACGGTGACCAACTTCCAGAGAAACACTCCACTTACCGTTAAGCATCCAGGGAGCAGACATTGAGGTGGTGGTACCTGGGTGTTCACCTCAACATCAAACTGAACTAGTCCAACAACACAGATGCTTTATATAGGAAGAGCCAAAGCGCCTCCACCTCCTGAGGAGACGGAGGTCCTTCAAAGTTAATTCCCATCTGCAAAAATCCTTTTAGCACTCTGTCGGCTCTGCTGTGGTCTGTTGGGGTGCGGGCAGCTCTGACCGAGACTCAAAGAGACTGAACAAGCCAGTTCACAAAGCTAGCTCGCTTCTGGGCTGCCAACTAAATTCAGCTGAGACTTGTGAAAGGAGGATACTGGGCTGCATGGTGGAGCAGTTGTTACCTCTGATACCTTGCAGCAAGAAGGTTGCAGGTTCGAAAACCAGCTGCAGTCTTTCTGTGTGGAGTTGCATGTTTTCCCCATGCATGCATGGGTTTACGCAATCAGCCAAATAAATAAACATAAACACGCTGAGACATCCCAGAACAGAACGCGACCGTAGGTCATTCATCCCCTCTGCAGTAAGAGTGTTTAACTCCTCAGTTTAACTGGTACTGGCATTATCCTGGTACACAATACCACCAATGCAATACTCGGTATGTGTTCAATGCTCGTGCAATACCGGATTTTGGTTTATTAGTTCCAAAGTTAGCAGCTCTAAGCAACTATCCTATTAATATGGGAAACTAAGGCTAAATAGGTTCAACATATAAATGGTGTAAATGCCATTTCCTGCCTTCTGGTGCATTCACACAGGTTGTTACACCTATTTCACCTACAGTAGTGAAACCTTAACTCAGTAACTATTGTTCACCACAAACTTCCAGCTGTTTAATGCAGAAAATGCTAAAACACTAAAAAATAGAAATTTCCAATAAAATGTTAGTTTTATTCTTGTTGATGTTCCGACACCTCTGCCTAACCGGATGCCTGAGCCTCCTCACCCGACTCCTCTTGATGGCCAAGCACCCAAGGGAGAGCCCGGACACCCTGCGGAGAAAAGAAATTTCAGCCGCTTGTATCCGCCATCTTATTTTTACGGTCTCTACCCAAAGCTGGTGCTGCCCTTCTAGCCTCTGTAGGCTCCTTGCCTGCTAGTGGTGGTAGCAGCAATAGGCGGTGCCAATGCCCCTCAGCCTTGCTTCTGTCAGTGAGCCCCCAACGCAGCTGTGACTGTAATGTACGCAAGTTAATTATACTGGCACTTTCTTGGGTAAAAACACAAAGCGGTTCATGACAAAATGATAGACATACAAGACCAGAGTAGGAGGAACAGAATAAATGAAAAGAAAATGTGGCTAAAACTAACAGTGAAAGAAAGAAAACCAAAAGTTACAAGGTTTTAAAAGCAAGATTAAAAAAAAACAGAGAATCTGCACAAAGCAAGGATGGGGAGAGCATTTCACAGTCGCGGGGCCACTGCTTTACGGGTTTTAGGGACAGGCAGAAGAATCTCCTAAAGCTAACCCTCTCTCTGTTTGTTGAATGGGGAACAGATTTGCAAAAAGTCACCCAAGTAGGGGGGCGCTTGCTCTTGAAAGCCTACAGTATATACACCTTAACCAGGATTTTAAACCGAACCCTAAACTCTGGGTGCCAGAGAAGATGGGACAAGACCGGAGTAAGGTGGAGCCACTTGTAGCAGAGTTTTGCACTAGCATCCGTTCACACCAGCGTGTGAAGGTGCTTTTCAAATATTGTGTTGAAAAGCGCCTCGGGGAGTTCTTGCACTCTGCTCTATAAATAACCATTTGGTTGACTTTGGGATGCATTGAGTGAAATTCTCTGGCATACAGTTAACAATGACTTTCGAAGCCCTTCACATGTATTAAGAAGTTTCTGACACATGAACTATAAACTAGGATTAGATTTGAGCGCAGCAGCTCTTTGTCAGACCTGTGGTGGTTTTCATTGGTCTGACGGAGCATTCAACCCTTTTCAGACACATTACACACCGGTCATGGGCCCTAACATGTCAGAGTCCAACTTTCGGAGTTGTTGTAACTTCAACTGAAGCTTTAGAAGTGAGAGGAGACATTCAGCATTCTACACATGAAAATTCACACAGTTTGAGGCTCTTTAGGTGTCCATCATTGTCCATTCTCCTTCGTCTTCAAATCCTCGTAAGTTCTCCTTTGCTCCATCACTTCTTTGTATTTTTTGCATGTTGTGGACTGTTTATAATAAAATGAAATAAACAAAACTTTTTGGGGCCAAAACAAGTAACCTATGGTACAGAATATAATCTGATATTTTATATACAAAGATTTTCTGAGCATTCCAAACAACCTGCGCTGCAAATCCTGTAGAGCTGTTGAGGTGATGGTCTGAAGGAAGGTGGCTCAAGGAAGGTGTGTCGAGCTTTCTAAATCAGGAAGTTCAGCGCATGAATGCGTCGTTTGGAGGAATAAGTTCTCCGAAAAAGATGCAAGATATGTGTCGTGAGACAAGCAGAGGGCTCGTGGCAGCAGACTGCCATGATGTGGAGACCTTGTGAATGTATTGAGTCTATTGCTCCAAGAATGGCTCAGTTGAGCTGATCCTCGTATTGTTTCCTGAAACAGTCACCAGCCGGGAAGAATTCCCAGCAGCGCTCTTGGTACATCTTCCATACGTAAGACTCCTGCAAGAAAGCAAAAGCAGGAGGGAGAGAGGGGTCATTACACATGTCTATCCAACTAAATTCTGCTGATCTATACTTTCTTATTCGTCAGTGATCCAGTACATGTGACACGTGTTGGTTTCAACCAGTTCCAGCATCCGTGCTGAACCAAACCTATCCAGTCCAAACTCCTGATGCTAAAAAGTGGTTTGGTGAGTTTCTGATCAATTTCTCTGTTGAACCTTGCTTGCAATGTTAATCAGTGTTCATGTCAACTTTAAAAGTTCTGTTTCACTGGCCTCATCACAAACTCTGACCAACACGGACAACAGGACAGCGTCCAGAAGGAGAAATTGAAACGTTTACTCTTCCTGCTTTTGTGGAAAATTAACGAGCAACGAAAAATCACACTAGCTGATACCAGCAGTCAGCACAGTGGTGGAGGGCTGATGGTTTGGGTCCTTGAAGTCACTGAGTGCTAAAGTATTGTGAGTCCATCTGTCCAGCATCTTATCTAAGACCAAACAGGACAACCATCCAAACGCTGCAGCAGGTACATAGGAAGGTGGTTTTCCGGAGAGTTGGGCAGTTAGACAAGTGAGTAGGTAGGTGGGTGGGTTACCTGGCCTGTGTGCTCTGTTTCATCTTTGTTGATGAGATACATCAAAAAGAATCTGAAACAAACAAACAAACAAACAAACATTTTTTAGAGACAACAACAGTATTACATGGTTAAATCACAAGCCTCATTCCCGGTGGATGGTTTGATCCCAGGCTATGTCTGTCATCTGCTGTTGTGTCCATGAGCAAGACACCTCACCACCTTGCCTGTGTGGCAGTGAGCCCCAGAGCAGCTGTGCCTGCATCTCAGCGTCTGGCCATCATGTGTGTACGATTGTAATGTAAAAGCTATTTTCCACTCACAGTTCTGCTCGTTGTGTGAACACGGGGATGTTCAGGATTAGATAAGTGCATTAACAGAGCTAGATTATAGAAAATAAAGAGAAAACAAGTTTGAGATGGCAAGTCTCCACATTCCAGTTCACTGAAAATGAAACTTTAGCTGAGGATTTTATCTGCACTTGCAAACTTTAATCCTCCAGTTTTAGTCTCACACACCAAAGCAATAGTATTAGTTTATTTTTCATCGCTAATAATGACGGACTAAACATCTGTCTGCTTTTGTTGTTTGATAAGTAAAGCAGCTGTCGCGAGACCCAAGCTGTTCCCTTCTCCTCCTCGGTGAAGACCTGCTCTTACGGTCTGGCGTTTAACCCTGGGGGTCAGCTCTGGCTGACATTTTACTCTGGAATTATGTTTGTTGATCTGACCTGTTTGATTTTATTATTGTACAGCACTTTGGTGGCATGCTTCACACCTGTAAGGTGCTTTCTAAATAATGTTGAGTTGAGTTCAAATACCCAGTTTATGGGAGCTGCCATGGGGCTTTTTTGGAACCAGAGTCTATGCTGGTGCTGAAAGTCCCGCCTACTTACATAAACACCAGCATACTGTCAATTGTCACATAACTGATTACAGCTAAGTATAAAAAATAAATAAAAATGTGAAACATCCATGAGAAAACATGTATGAGATTCATCAAGGGCCGATGTTTCGTATGTTTACTTGGAGGGGTGGCATTTAAAGGTGTGGCTCACTCATGTAACTGATGCAGCTGCAGTGGTCTCTAGCAGGAATGAAGGCCTTGTAAGTTGTACTCTGGATACAAAAAGCCCCGGTGCGCCTGTTTCAGGATCTTGAACACTACCAGATCAGAGGATGGATTCAGATGACAGGATTTGGAGTCTTACTTCCTGATATTTGGACATCTCACCTCTGATTGGCCAACAGCAATGCAACTCTACAACAGCCTTCCCAGTGGTGAGTCAAGATGGGTGAGTCCATGAATGTGAAGTGACAGTGTGACATAGATATGTCAGGCTAATGCAGTTAATGCAGGACGTAGGTGTAGGAGACTATTTTCATGTTCAGCCTGCATTTAACACCCAGAGTGACCCGTTAGAATCAGGAATACACATTTAAAAATGTTTATTCAATGGACCACGGGTTTTAGACTTAAACAGGAATCAGCCACATGGTGGATGACCTAGCCGATGCGTAAGTGGTGCGTAATGGAACAGACGTAGGTTACCCTTTCAATGGCTGCAAGGTCCAGTATGCTTCTGAAGTCACGGGAGAATTGCAACACAACACGTGATTTCAGGAGTACACTTGATAAGAAGCAAGGAGAAAGACAGCAGCAACCTGCTTACCTCTGCTACAAAGGTTTCACAGGAAATAACGTACACGTTTTACTTGTTCGGCAACTGTGAAGCTGAAGGTGACTTTTGTTTTGAAAGTTTCCAGATGTTTTACTTGAAGCGTGGTGCCTACAAAACAGACTCGAACTGTAAGCTTAAGCTGCTTCCACCTCATCGCCCTCAGGATGCTGTGGTGATGTTCTCAAGCAAAGGCTCAAGCCTCTGAAGACCCTAACCCTAGCTAACCCTCTTTCATACGATGCCTACCGTTGCATGTAGGCATGGAAAATCATCAGCTACACACAGACACCAGCTGGACTCACAAGTAGTTTGCCAAGTTGTGCTCCTGCAGAGTGTGCGTTTCAAAGCCATGCGGTACCGTGTCAAAGTAGTCGTTTCCTATTCCACAGATGAAACATTTCGTCTGCAGGAGAGAAAAAAAGTGCATTAGAAGATGTTAATGAAACAAAATAGTTATGAGATGTTATCTGCTGGGTATAAAACTGGACGTCTTAATAGGATGCCAGGTAAATACACTAACTGTGGTGCAAACATAGCACTTCCCGTAGTTCTCATAACACTTCAAGATACTTCCCTGTACTCGTGTATCCATGTATCCTCACACAGGTGAAGAAGAACAATGAGAATATTGTGCAAAAGTACATTTATGTCAGTAATTCAACTTGGACGCTGAAACAAACCTACGAGACGGACTCGTCGCGTGCAAAGCCAGATGTGTTTAACTTTTTCATTATAGTTGTGACGATTATGGCTTACAGCTTTCCAAAGGTTCAATCATCTAAACTCAAAGTGTCGAACTAATCAGCTAATGAAGCCAGACAACCTGCAGCGGGTTGTGGAGCAGAAGTGAAGTTTAACACATTTTTAATGTAACGCCGGGTTCATGATCAGAATCATACACATCTACACTTTGTCCCATAATCGAAGAGCTGTAGGATCGTTCCCAGTTTCAAGTAAGTCTCAAGTCGTTATCCTCAACTTCACATCGAGTCTCAAGTAAAATACAGCAAATTTCGAGTCAAGTCTCAAGTCTGACCCTTCAAAATGCAAGTCACTTTGACTGATTTTTTAAACATTGCAATTGTATATATAGACCATGTGTTTTTCGTTAAAGTCTGTACTTATTTCAACACAACACCTCTGCACTGAACAGTCAGTCAAACTTAGCCAGTAAGAATAGTCTTCATTTAAAAGGGCCTTTATGCTGCACCTTCTAGCACGGCGGGTCGTCCATAGGGGATGCCAGGGCACCGCCCCATCAGTCTCACAGGAAGAGGAAGAAGAAGATATGAATCACAAAATATAAAATGATCTCTACATCACACAGATTATAGAGCTCCGGACCCCACGTGACTCTCAGTTAGTGGACGCCATTTTGGCATGCAAAAAAGGTAAACAAACACGGATGTAACCATGAACATGAACGGGATCCGCTTGGATTTTACTTCGTCGGAGTTTACTTCACACTTTAAAACAGAAGAAATCGTTTTATATAGTCAGAAATTAAATAGACTGAACATCTCCGACCCTTACCGTGCCCCTGGGATACTTTTTAAAAACGCCAGAAGCTGTCGGAGCGGACTTCTTACCGGCACAACACCGGACCTGGCCGGGGAACCCCTTGGGATTCCCCCGGCCAGAGGAGCTGGGGAGAAGGTCTGGGACTCTCGACTCTACTGCCCGCTCCGACGCCAGAAGCTGTCAGAGCGGGCTTCTTACCGGCACAACACCGGACCTGACCGGGGAACCCCTTGGGATTTACCCGGAGGAGCTGGCTCCGGCGGCTGGGGAGAGGGAAGTCACGCTACTGCCCCTGCAACCCGACTCCGGATACGCGGATGAAAATGGATGGATGGACGGACAAATAACAGATTTACACGTAAGTAGTCTCGGTGAGACAGATAATAGCAATCCAAAGTGCTTTTTATGTGTGATCTGACAATTGATCAACCATTGCTTATAAGTTAAATACAGCTTAGCCGGTTAGTTGCTGTGATCATAAAACACGTAAACGGCAGCACGCAGAACTCACGAGGCAACGTTTTACGTGATGTTTACTTGTTGCTATGAGTAATGAGACAGAAAAAGCCACGCCAAAATAAGTTTAGGAAGCCCACTAAGAATCGTAATAAAAGCATTTAAAATAAACACCATACACATTGAGGAAACGTTGGTTTAAGTACCTGATGTGAAGCGGTCGCTGCATAAGCAAAAACATTTACTCTCGGGATCCCACAGTTTCATTTTAGCCCAGTCACTAGTGTATTTTATTACAATGATCCAACGTTTGCGGCGCTCCGGATCTTGGGGAATCCTGTAGATGGCTCATTCCTTATGTCGTCCGTGTCTGTTCTGCATCCTGGGGCACAACAGGAATCTACCATATTTCCCGTTTGATTGAGTTTTCTGACAATAACAAATAGTCCAGCTGCGGGCTTCTGCCTGCCAATATGGCGCCATTTCGATTTGAACTGTTGCATGCCGGGAGAAGTGACGTCAACTCCCGGAGCTCTATACGTGCTGTGTATAATCTACATTTAGGTGTAATGTAAAAGTGTTATTTCACACTTTTACCACGACTGGCAGCTCTTGTGACGTATTTCCTGTTACTTTTGGGCACAGCAGTCTCAACCATAGACCTACGCTAACTGGCGCGAGCGCACTGGATCCCCCCCCCAATAGAAAGAATAGGAGAGCCTTTGGGCGCGGCACATCGCCCTTGAAGACACGTGCAGAAGACCAGCGGGGCAGAGTCTCAGCTCAGGTCAGGACAGAACCGGAAATTCTCCACAGTTCACCGTCCTGTGTTGCTGTAGAGCAGCTGAGGACACCTCGTGGAGTTTAGTTGTTATGAAGAACCAGACACTGATGGAATGTGGCGTCGGAGACTCGTAAACACTCCAACAGGTAAATAAAACCCAGAAACCAGAAGTCAGCTCAGTGTGGTGTTGGGACGTATCGAGGAGAGTTTGGACTTTAAACGGCGACATCTGTGGCTAGTATCATGTTTCATTGTTGCTACTGTGTGGTTTTCTTTTTATGTGTATTTTTTTCAGCCCCTTTATTTTGCGTCATTGTTGAGGATTTTTTTCGCTGTCCCCTGGTCTTCTCAACACCAGGTCTCCGACCATTTTAACCGTTTGCACCATATTCTGATTCTTCTGAGTTTCACATTTATATTTGCCAATGTGCCCGTTCTACATCATAGTTTTGTTGTAGGTCTTTACCTCCATATCTTCCTTAACTTGTTCCTGCTGGTCCCTCAGTTCTCCGAAGGCATCAATGATCAGACCTAAAGGGTCACAGGGCATAAGAGGGGGTGAAGGTAACCATCATGGGCCTTCCATACATTTATGGCACAATTCTAGACAGACGATCTACAAGGAAACAATTGCTTTATCTGTGTCTTTTGTTTTCCAGCAACAGTCATCACTTCACTGTTAAATGAATAAAGGACCTATCCACACGACCCCAGAAACTTCTAAACACTGACATTGTTTTTCCTGCTGAACTTGCACCTCCGACCTACACAAATGGAAGCTTTTCAGCCTTTTTGTCAGGACAATGTGGTTAAAGATGTTTAAAAGAATGGGGATAAAAGGTCTAGAGAGGGCAGGGTCTTTGTGTGTGTGTGTGTGTGTGTGTGTGTGTGTGTGTGTGTGTGTGTGTGTGTGTGTGTGTGTGTGTGTGTGTTTTCCTCTCACCCTGGATGATGGCCAGTAGGATTACAATGACGAAGAAGAAGAAAGTGATATCAAAAATGATGCGATAGATCTCATACTCATCACCAGCTGGGTCCTCTATTTGGTCACCAATGCCTCCCCCGGCTCGCACACCAACATACATGTGGAACATGTAGCACTGCAGAAGAGAGGCACAGAAACAAAACTCAGAGAGGTGAAAGGGACTGGAGAACTGCTTCTTATGGCTCGGCTCACGGAAATGAGCCAGCTCTTTCGGCTTTTAGATGGCTCCTCAGATTTTTTTTTATCACCAGAAATGACACAAAACTGCAGTAACTGAATTACTGACGCCTATGGGTTAAAGATGAACTATGTAAGAATTAAGTAACAGTGACACCCTGGCAATTTCAGTTTCTCTGAGTTGCCAGATAGCAGGAAACTAAAGTTCATATGTTTTAATAACCATGAAGTACTGTCTGTGTTTTCAAAATTTTTAACTACTCTCTCTCTCTCTCTCTCTCTCTCTCTCTCTATATATATATATATATGTATATATATATATATGTATATATATATATATATATATATATATATATATATATATGTATGCATACACTATACCATACCAAGTTTATTTCTGTAACACATTTTAAAACAGCATGACAACTGACCAGAGTGATCAGCTAACCAAGACGCAACAATGATCAAAGAAGTTAAAAAAAAATGAAACAGATACAATTATAAAATCAGTGTTAAAAAGCAAGATTATACAATATAGTAATATACAATATAGTAATATATAATGTAGTGAAGATAAAATAGGGCAACGTTAGAATCACAAACCTAACACGTGTATTAACCTGGATGTTTTACATCAGAACATGTTTATTATACAATGAATACAGAAGGAATGATTTCACTTGGAGAATCACAACAAAAATAAAACATTCTGTAATTGTATAAGCAACTGCACGAATTTAGCTAATTTGTACTGCGGAACCAAATGAGGAACTGAATCTCCATGTTGGCCTGGAGACTAGGGATGGGTACCTTTGACATTTGAATCGATCCGGTACTAATTCCCGGTACCTACGAATCGATACCGGTACTTAACGGTACCAATTTTCGATACTTTTGAGTGGTTAATATTTTAATTCTCTTTTATAATTAGATACATATTTTTCTCAATATATAACCATATTTGATAAATATCACGATAAATAACATACAACTGTTTGTATTTTAACATCTTCCTTGTAGTTTTATAAGCTGATAATTAAACTGAAGCAAACATCTTTACTGTGAACTAAATTTACTGTGTATCTTCATTCCTTTTGCCTCCTTTTTCTTTTGATTTTTCCTACTGGGAAGTTAGAATTTCCGAGGAGAAAGCGAACGCACCATTAGCTGATAACAACGGTGGCATAGGAAGCTAACATATCAAGCTAACGTTATCTTAAACAGTTAATTTAACTTCTGGAGCAGATTTAAACGACGATGCTGCACACTTAGATCGTTGTCACTGGTTTCATCTTCACCCAATCACCTGTCGCATTTAGTAAAGTGAAGCCAAACTTTAGAGCGCGTTCATGTTCTTCTAGTCGGAAATTCGGAGTTCCGAGGAGAAAGCGAACGCACCATTAGTGAAACGGAAGCTAACATATCAAGCTAACTTTATCTTTAACAGTTTATTTAACTGCTGGAGCAGATTAAAACGATGATGCCTCAAACTTAGATCGTTGTCGCTGGTTTCATCTTCACCCAGTCACCCGTCGCATTTAGTGAAGTGAAGCCAAACTTTAGAGCGCGTTCATGTTCTTCTAGTCGGAAATTCGGAGTTCCGAGGAGAAAGCGAACGCACCATTAGTGAAACAGAAGCTAACATATCAAGCTAACTTTATCTTTAACAGTTTATTTAACTGCTGGAGCAGATTTAAACGACGATGCCTCACACTTAGATCGTTGTCGCTGGTTTCATCTTCACCCAATCACCTGTCGCATTTAGTGAAGTGAAGCCAAACTTTAGAGCGCGTTCATGTTCTTCTAGTCGGAAATTCGGAGTTCCGAGGAGAAAGCGAACGCACCATTAGTGAAACGGAAGCTAACATATCAAGCTAACTTTATCTTTAACAGTTTATTTAACTGCTGGAGCAGATTTAAACGACGATGCCTCACACTTAGATCGTTGTCGCTGGTTTCATCTTCACCCAATCACCTGTCGCATTTAGTGAAGTGAAGCCAAACTTTAGAGCGCGTTCATGTTCTTCTAGTCGGAAATTCGGAGTTCCGAGGAGAAAGCGAACGCACCATTAGTGAAACGGAAGCTAACATATCAAGCTAACTTTATCTTTAACAGTTTATTTAACTGCTGGAGCAGATTAAAACGATGATGCCTCAAACTTAGATCGTTGTCGCTGGTTTCATCTTCACCCAGTCACCCGTCGCATTTAGTGAAGTGAAGCCAAACTTTAGAGCGCGTTCATGTTCTTCTAGTCGGAAATTCGGAGTTCCAAGGAGAAAGCGAACGCACCATTAGTGAAACAGAAGCTAACATATCAAGCTAACCTTATCATAAACATTTTATTTACCTACCGGAGCAGATTAAGATGAGGATGTCTCACTTAGATCGTTGTCGCTGGTTTCATCATCACCCAGTTACCCATCACATTTAGTGAAGTGGACCCAAGCTTTAGCGTGCGTTCTTTCTACCATGCTGCTCTGTTTACAACTGGCTCGCAGCGACCGACGACATAACGCTCTTGCGCATGCGCAGCTGTCTTGGCAAGTTCTCGTTGTGAAGGACGGGTACCAAAAGGAGGCACCGTTTCAAATGAAGTGAGTTGGTGCTCGGTCGGTACTGTGGAATTTGGTCGGTACCTTAAAAAGTACCGAATTCGGTACCCATCCCTACTGGAGACCCCGAGATTCCCTCATAGAAGCTGGCAGTAGCACCCCCGACGAAGGAGGTGTGGTCTGTCGATCGACAACTGCTTCCCCAGCACGACTATCCACCAATCAGGAGAGGATGGGTGGAGTCTGTATTGTGTCTGGAATGATTGTGCTGGAGGTAATACAGCATACAAATCTCTGGTGTGGTACTTATACTGGGTAAAGGTGGGGAAGGTGTAGGAGAGTGAGGCGTGATTAAAATCCCCACTGATGAGAATGAGCACGTCTGGATGAGTCGTCTGCAGCGTCTCCACAGAACTCTGGAGCCGCTCACATGCAGTGACTGCGTCAGCCGAGGGGGCGCACACCCTAAATGCTATTACATGTGAAAACTCTCCCAGCATGCAATAGGGCCAGAAACCAACAGCCAGGAACTCGATGTCTTTTGTTCAGAGTGGTTGTTTAATGGTCACCGGGTTGCACCATCTCTCCTTAATAAACACAGCCAGACCCCCGCTCCGCGCTCCTGTCAGCCCGCGGGCGTTTAAATCCTTCCAGGGAAACCTCAGAGTCAGCTATGAGCTCATTCATCCACGTTCCCGTGAAGAACATCAGGCTACACCGGTTGTAGTCCCGCTGCAGCCTGGTCAGCTCCAGGAGCTCATCGATCTTACTGGGCAGAGAACGGACATTTCCCATGAGCGCGGAGGGTAAAAATGACTTAAGCCTCCGTTATCTCTCCTGGAGATTACGACCTGCTCTGCAGTCTCTACATTTTCTCCTTAGTTCTGGGGGCAGAATCTGTGGAGAAGAGCGCCAACAGCTGATCCCTGGTGTGAATGGATGGAGCCAGAGGAGTTTCCCAGTGGGTTCCCAACAAGTTCAGAAAACAGTAAAAAATAAACACAAACGACACACAAAAGTACTCCTGTGTGGAGGGAACATACGCCCACAATAAGGGCATAAAAAACACGCAAGACAAGACAAGCAAACAATAAAGAGTCCAGAAGCAACAGGCGCTGTGACTGCAGCATTGAGCTGATGAAAAGATGGTTTTAGAAGAAGTACATTTTTTATTTGCATTTGCACATTTTGTTTAATAAATGTTTAAAGCTGTTTAAATAAAAGTACAGCATTTTTGGTATTTGGTTTGGTGGCAGCGCTGGTGGGGCCTCTGGTAAAGCTTGCATACGGCACCACATGGTCTGGGATCAGCCCTGAAGTCAGGTCCAGGTCCAGGAAACTCTCTAGACCTAAATCTCACTGAGAATTTGTAGTTTATCCTTCAGATGCAGGACAAGAAACATGACCCAACTGATTAAGAGACAACAGCATGCCATCGGTCACAAGTTGGACCAGATGTTGACTGACAGCATGTCATGGTGAACTACAACAGTCTAGAAGATGAAGGACCACCTATCACTGAAAATATTCACTCTAGTCAGCAACTTTTTTAAAAAGGCAGTTAAAAGTTGGGACTTTGCGATCCTGTAGGTCTACCATAGAAACATTTGACAAAACTTCTAAAAACTCTGAAGCAGGCTACACGTCCAAGTGTCCTTAGACAGGATCCTGAACGCTGAACATTGCCCTCAGGAACTGTACAGCAGGACAGTCCACTGGCTCCCAGTAAAGGGTCAGAAGCAGGGAAAACAAAGTACCAACTACTATTGTTAAGCTGGGTCTTTGGTAAATGGTAAATGGCCTGTATTTGATATAGCGCCTTCTAGAGTTCTTGAAACCCCCCAAGGCGCTTTACAACACAATCAGTCATTCACCCATTCACACACACATTCACACACTGGTGGGGATGAGCTACGATGATAGCCACAGCTGCCCTGGGGCGCACTGACAGAGGCGAGGCTGCCGAGCACTGGCACCACCGGTCCCTCCGACCACCACCAGCAGGCAACGTGGGTTAAGTGCCTTGCCCAAGGACACAACGACAGCGACAGACTGAGCGGGGCTCGAACCTGCAACCTTCCGATTACGGGGCGAGCACTTAACTCCTGTGCCACCGTCTTTGTTTGAACTTGTCTCTGTCAGTAAAACCATCTAAAGCTTACTGTGAAAGCAACACTTTGAGTCTCAGTGTTTGGTCACAGCTGCACCTTCAGCTCAGGTAAGACTGGCCACCAGTAACAGATGCATCCTTGAGCCGATAAAACAACAGAAATGTGCAGATGGACAGATGTCACACATGCTTAGAAATTATGTCTGAATTCAAATGAACAAAATAAAGAAGAAAAACATCTAAATTCACGCAAATGAAGTTTAAAGGAAAGAGAAGAATAATGAGGACTGATAGCAGACATCAGCTAAGAACACCTCTCTTGCTTCGAGTCTAAAGAAAACTGGAGTGTTTTCATCACGGTGTCCTTCCATCCTCATGAGCCCGTCACCTTCCTGGCATCATCTGACACCATTTGCCCCTCAATAGGAAAACAAGCTGGGTTCTGGGTGGCTGACTTGCAGGGATTAGAGAGTGTCTGGGTTTGTCCAGGGGACAGAGGGCTTCCCATCAAACTACAGACCCATTCCTTTTATAGACACTGGCAGTTTCAAACAGCTGATTAAAAGCTGTTCTTGTGTCTGGTCTCCACATCAACATCACTGTGTCACTAACCTGCTCTGGTGCTTCTGCCTCCATTTTTCTATTTGAAGCTCCATGAAAAAGCTTTACAAAGGCCCCAGGATGGAAGCATTAAATCCACCCCATCACTGTAACACGGCCTTTAGTTTTAGACTTCAAAAAGACGCACACAAGAATTACAGCAGCATCTCAGCTGGAGCGCCAGCTCAGCCTGCAGGTGAACTCTGTGTAGGGTGAAAGCTCTGATCTATGGTGCTCTGCCCATATTTGGAGCTGAGGAAGCCTTCTGTGGACAGGATGCTGACTAACTCCAGCAGGAAAGAAGTTTACAGGCTATGAACCAGAACAGGTGCAGGACACGGCCCAGAACCCTCTGACAAGATTTACCTGGTCAGCTGGAGGTCAATACAGCTAAAAAAAGATGAGTCGGTTTCATGAGGGAGGAGAGAAATAAGGAGCAAAACAGAAAAAAGAGAAGGATGGAGTGAAGAAAGGAAGGACAGAAGGAAGAGGGAGAAGAAGAAAGGAGGGAGGGATGGGAGAAAGTAAAGACACCCCCTCCCCCATCAAGATGCATCACCACAGGAAAAATACTTGGGCAGTATGAAGGTGAGGGCTACATGAGCGCTGGTGTTTTGGGCCATTCCCATCTGTACCGGGTCGGCCCCAGCCTGGCCCGGTTGATTCCACACATCCTTGCCTTAAGCCCATGTGGGCTGATTCTACCCACCAATCAGAGGCTTGCTCTAATGGAAGGTGTGAATTTGCTGTCAGCAGTGGGCGTGTTGGCCCTGGTCGGCCTGAAGCAGACCCCCTCGAGAAGAGGGCTGAGAATGAGCCTGGATTGGCCCGGAAAAATACCAGGCCACCCAGATATGTAAACAACCTACGCTACCCGGCCCGGTACAGATGGGAATGGCCCATTAGAACACACACCTACTGGGATTCTCCCAAAAACGTAAATATGAAAGTAACAAACAAATGTCCCTTTGCACAAGACATTCAGACAGTGTGGGTTCCGCTCAACCACGACACCTCAGTCTACGAGGAACATTGTCAAAGAGAAAGAAAGACACTTGTGCTAAAAGAGTCAGAGTTCCACAAGTTAACTGGCTGTAATTCAGCTGGCGCCTGTTATAATGTCACAGGATAAAATAAAATAAAATAAAATGAAATAGAAAGCTACGGTGGGAAGACATCCGGGAGGGGCTCGGAGTAGACCCGCTGCTCCTCCACATCGAGAGGAGCCAGTTGAGGTGGCTTGGGCATCCGGTCAGGATGTCTCCTGGACGCCTGCCTGGTGAGGTTTTCCGGGCACGTCCAACCGGGAGTAGACCTAAAGGTAGACCCAGGACACGGTGGAGGGACTATGTCTCTCACCTGGCCAGGGGACGCTTTGGGATTCCCCCGGAGGAGCTGGCCCAAGTGGCTGGGGAGAGGGAAGCCTGGGCCTCCCGACTTATGCCTGATTTATACACCTCCGTCTGCGCCGGTGCAGAGACACAACACCAATACGCGTCGGTGCACGGGCTCTCCGAAACGTGGACGGAAGCTACGGGAAACGTGGGTTTAGAGGTGGCGACCGCATGAAGAGGTGGAGGAGAATTAAGGACACATTTGTCCGTGTTATAAAGTCTCTGAAACATATAAACATGTTAGTAAACACACTATAATGGACCAGATACATGACTGTTATGGTGGTGGGATATCACAGAACAGCGCTACGCCCCCTGTTGTCCTGGCAGGGAATTGCTTAGCAACACTCTGCTGCCTGAACAGAAGTTTGCTTGGGACAACCTTTCCAACACTCCGTGTGCGTCTCTCCATTGTGGAGATCCACACTAGATATATAAATATATATAAATAAATAAATACACTGCTCACAAGAGTTAAAGGAACACTTTTTTTAATTGGGCCTGGCATGAAATCAGTTAAACCTGTCTGATAATTTCCTGGTTGGTTAAGCGGCTGAGGGCATTGTTAATCACTTTCAGCTGTATTGGTGTTCATGGTCTTAATGACAGGTGCACTAAAGTGGCAACAATTACAAAACCCTCAAAACAGGACTGGTTCAACATGTAGAGGTCATTTCAAGTTTCTCCCTCTGGGTCTGTTTCGGCTGGTTTTCCACTCGTGCTGGTTTTGGCTCTCTACTGGCGGTATGAGGCGATGCCTTAACCCTACAGAAGGTGCACAGGTTGTCCAACTTCTCCAGGATGGCACATCCACACGTGCTGCAGCAAGAAGGTTTCATGTGTCTCCCAGCACAATCTCCAGAACATGGAGGAGATTTCAGGAGACTGGCGGTTATTCTCGGAGAGCTGGGCAGGGCCGTAGAAGGTCCACAACCCATCAGCAGGACCGATCCTTTGTGCAAGGCGGAACAGGCTGAGCACTGCTCGTGCCCTACAGACTGACCTCCAGAGGGCCACTGGTGTGAACGTCTCCACCCAAACAATCAGGAACAGACTTCATGAAGATGGTTGAGGGCCCGACGTCCTGTAGTGGGCCCTGTGTCGCTGCCCAGCACCGTAGAGCTCGACTGGCATTTGCTCAAGAACACCAGAATTGGCAAGTCCGCCACTGGCGCCCTGTACTTTTTACAGACGAGAGCAGGTTCACCCTGAGCACCCGTGATAGACGTGGAAGAGTCTGGAGAAGACAAGGAGAACGTTATGCTGCCTGCAACGTCGTTCAACATGACAGGTCTGGTGGTGGGTCAGTGATGGTCTGGGGAGGCGTATCCATGGAGGGACGCACAGACCTCTACTGCCTAGGAAATGGTGCCCTGACTGCCATAAGGTATGGAGATGAATCCTTTGTCAGACCCTACGCTGATGCAGCAGGTCCTGGTTTTCTCCTAATGCAGGACGATGCCCGGCCTCATGTGGCAAGAGTATGCAGGCAGCACCTGGAGGATGAAGGAACTGAAACAACTGAATGGCCTTCACGATCCCCTGACTTAAGCCCAATAGAACATCTGTGGGACATTATGTTTCGGTCCATTAGGCGGCGCCAGGTTGCTCCTCAGACTGTACAAGAGCTCAGGGACGCCCCCACACAGATCTGGGAGGAAATGCCCAAATACATCATCTGTTGTCTCATTAGGAGCCCCGACGTTGTCAAGCATGCACACAAGCTCCTGGGGGCCACACAAGATACTGAAAAGTAAATTTGAGTTGCAGAAATTAAGTTTTTGAAATAATGGACTAGCCTGCCACATTTTCATTTTACTCCGATTTTAGGGTGTCTACACAAATGAGCCCTCTGTAGGCTGATAACTTCTATTTTCATTAAAATACTTGGCATCCTTTTGTTCCTAACACATTGCCCTGTCCTTATTTGTATAGATATCCAACTTCATATCGAGATCTGATGTATCTAATGTGTTTCTTTAGTGTTCCTTTAATTTTTGTGAGCAGTGTATATATATATATATATATATATATATATATATATATATATACATATATATATACAGTTGTGGTCAGAAGTTTACATACACTTGTAAAAAATATAATATATGGCTCTACTGAGTGTCCCGTTATTTCTAAAACTCAGATTTTTCTCTGATAGAGTGATTGGAACAGATAATTCTTTGTCACAAAAAACATTCATGAAGTTTGGTTCTTTAATGTATTTATTATGGGTTAACAGAGAACAGTGATCACATTTGCTGGGTCACAAATATACATACAGCAACATGAACTAGCAATTTTGGTGACTTAGAAACGTGTCAGTGAACTGAGCTTCATAGCATGGCCTCTTAACTTCTTGTGAGTGATTATGAGTGACTACAGCTGGTGACTTCTCTTAGGCCAGGTAAATAGGGCTCATTGGATACAAGCGCCCACAAACGCTACAATGGGAAAGTCAAAGGAGCTCAGCATGGATCTGAAAAAGCGAATTATTGACTTGAACAAGTCAGGAAAGTCACATGGGGCCATTTCAAAGCAGCTGCAGGTCCCAAGAGCAACAGTGCAAACACTTGTTTGTAAGTATAAGGTGCATGGCACTGTTTCATCACTGCCAAGATCAGGAAGAAAACACAAGCTATCACCTGCTGCTGAGAGAAAATTGGTCAGGAGGGTAAAGAGTGAACCAAGAATCACCAAAAAGCAGATCTGCCAAGAATTAGAAGCTGCTGGAACACAGGTGTCATTGTCCACAGTCAAACGTGTTGTGCATCTCCATGGACTGAGAGGCTGCCGTGCAAGAAGGAAGCCCTTGCTCCAAAAGCGGCACCTTAAGGCTCGACTGAAGTTTACTGCTGATCACATGGACAAAGATAAGACCTTCTGGAGGAAAGTTCTGTGGTCAGACGAAACAAAAATCGAGCTTTTTGGCCACAATGCCCAGCAATATGTTTGGAGGAGAAAAGGTGAGGCCTTTAACCCCAAGAACACCATGCCTACAGTCAAGCATGGTGGTGGGAATATTATGCTGTGGGGCTGTTTTGCTGCCAATGGAACTGGTGCTTTACAGTGAGTAAATGGGATAATGAAGAAGGAGGATTACCTTCACATTCTTCAACATAACCTAAAATCATCAGCACGAAGGTTGGGTCTTGGGCGCAGTTGGGTGTTCCAACAGGACAATGACCCCAAACACACATCAAAAGTGGTAAAGGAATGGCTAAATCAGGCTAGAATAAGGGTTTTAGAATGGCCTTCCCAAAGTCCTGACTTAAACCCCATTGAAAACATGTGGACAGTGCTGAAGAAACACGTCCATGTCAGAAAGCCATCAAATGTAACTGAACTTCACCAATTCTGTCAAGAGGAGTGGTCAAAGATTCAACCAGAAGCTTGTGGATGGCTACCAAAAGCGCCTGATTGAAGTGAAAATGGCTAAGGGACATGTAACCAAATATTAGCACTGCTGTATGTATATTTGTGACCCAGCAAATGTGATCACTGTTCTCTGTTAACCCATAATAAAGACATTAAAGAACCAAACTTCATGAATGTTTTTTGTGACAAAGAAGTATCTGTTCCAATCACTCTATCAGAGAAAAATCAGAGTGTTAGAAATAACGGGACACTCAATAGAGCCATTATATCATATTTTTTACAAGTGTATGTAAACTTCTGACCACAACTGTATATATATATATATATATATATATATATATATATATATATATATATATATATATATATATATATATACGTGTGTGTGTGTGTGTGTGTGTGTGTGTGTGTATAATTTGAGATGTTGTGAGAAATAACACCAGTGTAGCATGATGATTTAATCAATATGCAAATTTAATGATATAAAGAACGCAAATGATAATAAACAACCTGCACTTGTACAGCACCTTTCAGAGTCAGAGGACTCCAAAAGGCTTTACACTACAGTGCATCATTCATCCATTCACACTGGGCTTAGGTGGTATTATGGTATTACTACATACTGCCGATGTTAAAAAACATAGCAAGGTGTTAGCTCCAACACCGTTATGAAATAACAGTCCACGTAGGAGGCAAGGATTAAAAAATAAAAGCAAAATTTCATAAAAAGATAAATAAAAGTAATTTGATGGAAAAAACAGAAGTATGGTTGAATTTTAAGTTTTACTGAAATAGTTTAAAATGTTTTGTCCAACTTTTGGAGACTTTCTATATATTTATGATTGTGATGTCATCACGTGACGGTGCACCGAGAGGAAAATGGCAGCTCCTACACTAGCTGACTTGGTGTCTAAAAAGAACACAACTTCTGCAGTTTGGGAGTATTTCTGCTTTGAAACAGACTTAAAAAAAGAGCCAGAAGACACTGATTAGGTCATTTGTGGATCTAAAGATGACCACGAACGACGCACCCTCCGTCAGAACCGTAGAGGAGCGAACCGTAGCTGAAATAGCACCTTTCTGTTAGGAGCCTGTTTTGAAAAGACAACAGCACGCTCCTCTGATGAAAACTAAGCTGCCAGCCTTCCCCAGATGTTGCGATTAAGAGCAAAAGTACCCGTATGTCAGTGCCACAAGCTCATCGAAGTGGGTTTTCAGCAGTCGGAGGTTGAAAGTGCAAAAGGTAAACATGCTTTTAATCTTTTAATAAGCTGAGCTTTTAAAAAGTTGTTAATATTATATGTGTTGTGTTGTTATTGTCTTAGCAATAGTGTTTATCATTCACTTTCTGAACGGTGAAAGTCCAAACTAACAGCTTGGTAATTCCACTTGAGGCTTACATCATCATTTTTAAATTAGTCCCAGTAAAACCGTACACCTTAAAAAAGCAAGCAAAGCAAACCTGGGTCTAAATGACAATCCTTCCCATCTTAGATCACGGTGACATCATTTATAGGACTGCTTCCAAAAATCTTCTTCATAAACTTGATGTCATTTATCACTCAGCAACCCGCTTGGTCACTGGTGGCAATTTCACTACTCATCATCGTGATCTGTACTCACTCGCTAACTGGCCATCACTCCATTCCCGCAGGATGTGAGTGTTACAGGATTTACACAAAACAATCATTGGTAGAACACGTCAATACGCTTCCATCAACCAGCGCAATTTACGTTCCAGTAACTTAATCACTGTGGTTCTTCCCAAAGCTCGCGCCGCTCCTCATTCCAGTTTGCTGCTTCCATCGACTGGAATGAGCTGCAAAAACCACTGAAGCTCACTACCTACATCCCATTATCTACCTTCAATAATTCATTCTAATCAATAGTTTCTGATCAATGTGGTTCTGAGTGCTAAAAGACTGTTTTAAGTCTGTTTTGATTGCTTTCACATATTATATATGAGAACAGTCCGTTGTCTTTACGTCTGACTGTTTTTATCTTATCTTTCTGTTGTTCTCTGATGTAAAGCTAACCATACGTCTGCTGCCTCTTGACCAGATAGTCGGTGTAAATGAGAATGAGTTCTCTATCGACTCATCTGGTTAAATAAAGATCCTTTTTAGGCAAGACTTCTTTTTAATAGTCTTTGTTGTAAATGGCTGGACGATAAATGACATCACACAATACAGGTTTGAGCAACCAAGCATTCAGAACTCAATTCTTCTTATACTTACTGTCAACATGTCATCACATTTCATGTCTGGAAGTTCTCCATCTTCGCTCTTGTTGTAGAACTTCCTGAAGAAGTTGAAGGCGACTACTGTGTAAAGGTAGACCACCACAGCTAGCAAGCCAACGGTTAACACCAGCTATAGGACAGAAAACAGTCAGGAGCAGAAGCACGCACCAGATGTGTGAGATCATTAAAACCTGGCTCGTGTACCTGTTTGCCGTTGTGTGTGACTGAGGAGAGGATGGTTCGCAGAGTCTTAAAACCCATGGCGATGTCCAGCAGGTGGGCAGCAAAGAAAAAGTTGTTGTAGTGACCCAGGACAGACATGCTCATGTACCAGGCCAGATACAGGAAGGACTACAGCGAGAAAACAACCACAAATCAGAACTGTAAGCCTCAACAGGGTCTTAGGAAATGTAAAATATCAGAAAAACATTCAGAAAAGGAATGGGATGAATCAGTTTGCAGTTTATTACCGTTCTGATTTTCTATGTTTAGCATTACCTGTTCATTACACCAGATAATCATCCACAGCAGCAGCCAGTTTCAATCTTTCTGACTAAATAACATCATACAGAGGTTTTATCATCCTCACTGAACATCAATATCAGATTTATACATTTCAACAAATTTTCTTCAAAACAACCCCTAAAATAATTTCAAACTAGAACTGCAAGCAGTTATCAACGGGTTCCAAGCCCCCAGCGCCAGTCGCCTACCCGGCCCCGCCCTCCACTTCGCCAGTCCTCACGCGGTCCCGCCCCAAAAACACGTTCTCCCGCCGGCGTTCGTCAGCTCACTTCAACCGGCGCAATGAAAGTAACACTCAGGATACGTCATTAAACCTGCAAAGCCTATACACATATCTTTCAGAGGCATGGCTGACTCCTCAATCGTGATTACAATGGAATTCCACTGTTTCCTTATTAAAGAACGTGAAGATTTAATGAGTGAGGTTATCAAACAATGATCTATACATCAACAGAATATTACCAATAACATAAACACTTGATAATGTCTTTAGATTTAAAAGATTTTCAACAAAAACTATGAGTTTCATTTTGTGACTTACTGAACAAATGTTTTAAAAAATCATGAAAAATACATAAATCATCCTAAAATTACCAAAATATTCTCACATGGCAGTGTTAACATGCGGAATAATATGATGTTGTTTTTAAATCAGTAGACTCAAAGCTTTTTTGAAGAAAAATTGGGAAATATAACTATAAAGGTCACAACAAAAATAAAAATATTCATTAAAAAAATAGTGCTACTTTCTAAAATTAGGAGAAAAATCTCAGATCACCATAGGTACATGTGGGATGTTATAAATGGCTTATATTTACTGTATACCTAAAAAGCTTTCTAACAGAAATTAATTACGTTGTTGTCCAAATATACAGAAAAACTGGTAAAAAGTTAAAAATTCATTAAAAATATACGCTTTTGTACAGAAATCTCAAAATATTCCCAGGTTGCCTCTGTGATGTGAGAATTCTTCTTATATTTTTGTTGGGGTCATAAATGTAAAACTGTACTTACAATAAAATAATACTTGCATTAGTGGCTGTAGACAAAAATATGTCCTATAATTAAACACTAGGGGGAGCTCAAATCAAGACGACATTTTTTTTTGTTTCATAACCCACCTAAGAGTGAACTTTGTGGCAAATTACAAGAAGATTGTGAGAACAGAATTTGCGCTACAATTGCTAGCCTAAAAACGTATTTTCGTAAATATAAAGCGCAAACCTCTTTGTGGAGCTGCGGCTTTCGTGACATAAGCTCTAGCCTATTCATTTAACACAATCTGGAAATCTTAGCCTCTTACATGCAAATAGTGATTTTTAGGAAATTTTTCAAATTTGAAATTTTAAATGATCATAAACCACGCCCACTTTGATCAATCATTACCATATTGATAATGTAGTCTTAAGACTTTATAGTGATGACAGCCACTAAGTTTCGTGCCGATCCATTTAGCCGGTTCAGCAGTATAATTTCTTCCCAGTTATAGCGCCCCCTATTGTTTAATCAAGTTGAAAACCAGGACATACACTTGAATTGACCTTAGGTATGACTGTTATGAACAGCTTTGAAAAATGTCAAAATCTCTTGAAGTTACGCTAAAAAAACTTTTTCATTCCCAAAAAATTATTTTAAAAAATCATATTTAAAAAAATAAGCAAATTATCGAAAATCCCTTCACATCTTTTGGTCAGCCGCTCCTCCTCTCTTGTCAGGGAAAGTTTTGATGTGATTGAGTTTGACGACCGGGAGGAGTTAACGAAAGTACGTTGTACTTACTATGCAAATTTCTACTAATTTGCATAAGTTTAAAACATTTTTTAAATTACTCATCTAAATTTGACTGACTCAAAGAAGACATTGGAATAGATCATTTGTTTTTTTACAAAAGAAATGGGGAGAAACATGCCAAAAATATTTTTGGGGTACCAGAGCGCCACCTATTGGACAAAATTCAAAAAATTTTCTGTGATTGTAGATGTCACGATGACTGAT
The DNA here is from genome assembly GCF_043380555.1 of Nothobranchius furzeri. Classification (NCBI taxonomy): domain Eukaryota; kingdom Metazoa; phylum Chordata; class Actinopteri; order Cyprinodontiformes; family Nothobranchiidae; genus Nothobranchius; species Nothobranchius furzeri. The sequence goes on from NC_091756.1 coordinate 3,053,117, forward strand.
ATGAATTGTAATTTTCTGTATAGAATATGTATTTTTCATGAGTAAAAGGGCGAAAATTTTTAAAGCCTATAAGCCACGCCCACTTTTTAATCATTTTCAAAATATAGCTTAAGGGTCCGACGATTAACATATCTGCCAAGTTCTGTGGAAATCCATCAAGCCGTTTAGCTGAAACAAACTTTTTGACTCTTTAGCGCCCCCTATTGGTGAATCCAAACAAAATGGGGTAGATAGGACTTACCGCTCATACTTTGTAAGGTTCTAGAGTCTCATCAATTTATTTTGAGAAATGGTGAAGATATCATCAATTAACACATGTGCTAGCTAGCTCACTGATTTTGACATGGTGTCATTAGCCCCATTTTCAATATTTCTGCATTTTTCTTCATCACAACAACTTAGCCTAGTCCGTAGATCACATGTACGAAGTTTGAAGTTGATTCGACGAAAAATGTCGAATAGGTGATTAAAACTAAGTTTTGCATTTTTTGCGATCTAGCAAAAAATCTAGTTAGGCGGAAATGGGCGTGGCCAATACAAAAAAGATGGAGAATCAATCAAGGATCATGTGCATATAAAGTTTTTGACTGTAGGACCTACGGTTTGGGAGCTAGTAGCTGAAACGTGTTGACCTCTGCAATAGCGCCACCTAGGTGACCCGGGGTCCAAATTTTCGAATCTGAGTAGCGGTCAGGATTTTCTATCAGACTGCCATGTCAGATTTTTCCTTGCAATTTCAGGCTCTTGCGCCCATACAGACACAGCGGAGAAGAATAATAATAACTAGAACTGCAAGCAGTTATCAACGGGTTCCAAGCCCCCAGCGCCAGTCGCCTACCCGGCCCCGCCCTCCACTTCGCCAGTCCTCACGCGGTCCTGCCCCAAAAACACGTTCTCCCGCCGGCGTTCGTCAGCTCACTTCAACCGGCGCAATGAAAGTAACACTCAGGATACGTCATTAAACCTGCAAAGCCTATACACATATCTTTCAGAGGCATGGCTGACTCCTCAATCGTGATTACAATGGAATTCCACTGTTTCCTTATTAAAGAACGTGAAGATTTAATGAGTGAGGTTATCAAACAATGATCTATACATCAACAGAATATTACCAATAACATAAACACTTGATAATGTCTTTAGATTTAAAAGATTTTCAACAAAAACTATGAGTTTCATTTTGTGACTTACTGAACAAATGTTTTAAAAAATCATGAAAAATACATAAATCATCCTAAAATTACCAAAATATTCTCACATGGCAGTGTTAACATGCGGAATAATATGATGTTGTTTTTAAATCAGTAGACTCAAAGCTTTTTTGAAGAAAAATTGGGAAATATAACTATAAAGGTCACAACAAAAATAAAAATATTCATAAAAAAATAGTGCTACTTTCTAAAATTAGGAGAAAAATCTCAGATCACCATAGGTACATGTGGGATGTTATAAATGGCTTATATTTACTGTATACCTAAAAAGCTTTCTAACAAAAATTAATTACGTTGTTGTCCAAATATACAGAAAAACTGGTAAAAAGTTAAAAATTCATTAAAAATATACGCTTTTGTACAGAAATCTCAAAATATTCCCAGGTTGCCTCTGTGATGTGAGAATTCTTCTTATATTTTTGTTGGGGTCATAAATGTAAAACTGTACTTACAATAAAATAATACTTGCATTAGTGGCTGTAGACAAAAATATGTCCTATAATTAAACACTAGGGGGAGCTCAAATCAAGACGACATTTTTTTTTGTTTCATAACCCACCTAAGAGTGAACTTTGTGGCAAATTACAAGAAGATTGTGAGAACAGAATTTGCGCTACAATTGCTAGCCTAAAAACGTATTTTCGTAAATATAAAGCGCAAACCTCTTTGTGGAGCTGCGGCTTTCGTGACATAAGCTCTAGCCTATTCATTTAACACAATCTGGAAATCTTAGCCTCTTACATGCAAATAGTGATTTTTAGGAAATTTTTCAAATTTGAAATTTTAAATGATCATAAACCACGCCCACTTTGATCAATCATTACCATATTGATAATGTAGTCTTAAGACTTTATAGTGATGACAGCCACTAAGTTTCGTGCCGACCCATTTAGCCGGTTCAGCAGTATAATTTCTTCCCAGTTATAGCGCCCCCTATTGTTTAATCAAGTTGAAAACCAGGACATACACTTGAATTGACCTTACGTATGACTGTTATGAACAGCTTTGAAAAATGTCAAAATCTCTTGAAGTTACGCTAAAAAAAACTTTTTCATTCCCAAAAAATTATTTTAAAAAATCATATTTAAAAAAATAAGCAAATTATCGAAAATCCCTTCACATCTTTTGGTCAGCCGCTCCTCCTCTCTTGTCAGGGAAAGTTTTGATGTGATTGAGTTTGACGGCCGGGAGGAGTTAACGAAAGTACGTTGGACTTACTATGCAAATTTCTACTAATTTGCATAAGTTTAAAACATTTTTTAAATTACTCATCTAAATTTGACTGACTCAAAGAACACATTGGAATAGATCATTTGTTTTTTTACAAAAGAAATGGGGAGAAACATGCCAAAAATATTTTTGGGGTACCAGAGCGCCACCTATTGGACAAAATTCAAAAAATTTTCTGTGATTGTAGATGTCACGATGACTGATATGAATTGTAATTTTCTGTATAGAATATGTATTTTTCATGAGTAAAAGGGCGAAAATTTTTAAAGCCTATAAGCCACGCCCACTTTTTAATCATTTTCAAAATGTAGCTTAAGGGTCCGACGATTAACATATGTGCCAAGTTCTGTGGAAATCCATCAAGCCGTTTAGCTGAAACAAACTTTTTGACTCTTTAGCGCCCCCTATTGGTGAATCCAAACAAAATGGGGTAGATAGGACTTACCGCTCATACTTTGTAAGGTTCTAGAGTCTCATCAATTTATTTTGAGAAATGGTGAAGATATCATCAATTAACACATGTGCTAGCTAGCGCACTGATTTTGACATGGTGTCATTAGCCCAATTTTCAATATTTCTGCATTTTTCTTCATCACAACAACTTAGCCTAGTCCATAGATCACATGTACGAAGTTTGAAGTTGATTCGACGAAAAATGTCGAATAGGTGATTAAAACTAAGTTTTGCATTTTTTGCGATCTAGCAAAAAATCTAGTTAGGCGGAAATGGGCGTGGCCAATACAAAAAAGATGGAGAATCAATCAAGGATCATGTGCATATAAAGTTTTTGACTGTAGGACCTACGGTTTGGGAGCTAGTAGCTGAAACGTGTTGACCTCTGCAATAGCGCCACCTAGGTGACCCGGGGTCCAAATTTTCGAATCTGAGTAGCGGTCAGGATTTTCTATCAGACTGCCTTGTCAGATTTTTCCTTGCAATTTCAGGCTCTTGCGCCCATACAGACACAGCGGAGAAGAATAATAATAATAAATAATAAATAATAAATAATGAAAAATCCGTAGAAAAACAATAGGGTTCCCTGCCCTTTGGGCTTGGAACCCTAACTAGAACTGCAAGCAGTTATCAACGGGTTCCAAGCCACCAGCGCCAGTCGCCGACCCGCCCCGCACTCAACTTCGCCAGTCCTCATGCGGTCCCGCCCCAAAAACACGTTCTCCCGCCGGCGTCCCGTCAGCTCACTTCAACCGGCGCAATGAAAGTAACACTCAGGATACGTCATTAAACCTGCAAATCCTATACACATCTTTCAGAGGCATGGCTGACTTCTCAATCGTGATTACAATGGAATTCCACTGTTTCCTTATTAAAGAACGTGAAGATTTAATGAGTGAGATTATCAAACAATAATCTATACATCAACAGAATATTACAAACAACATAAATACTTGATAATGTCTTTAGATTTAATTGATTTTCAACAAAAACAATGAGTTTCATTTTGTGACTTACTGACCAAATGTTTCAAAAAATCATGAAAAATACATAACTCATCATAAAATTACCAAAATATTCTCACATGGCAGTGTTGACATGTGGAATAATATGATGTTGTTTTTAAATCAGTAGACTCAAAGCTTTTTTGAAGAAAAATCAGTAAATATAACTGTAAGGGTCACAGTCAAAATTAAAATATTCATAAAAAAATAGTGCTACTTTCTAAAATTTATAGAAAAATCTCAGATCACCATAGGTACATGTTGAATGTTGTAATTGGTTTATATTTACTGTATACCTAAAAAACTTTCTAACAAAAATTAATTACGTTGTTGTCCAACTATACAGAAAAACTGGCAAAAAGTTAAAAAATCATTAAAAATCAATGCTTTCGTACAAAAATCTCAAAATATTCCGAGATTGCCTCTGTGATGTGAGAATTCTTTTTATATTTTTGTTGGGGTCATAAATGTAAAATTGTACCTACAATAAAATAATATTTGCGTTAGTTGCTGTAGACAAAAATATGTCCTATAATTAAACACAAGGGGGAGCTCAAATCAAGACGACATTTTTTTTTGTTTCATAAACCACCTTAGAGTGAACTTTATGGCAAATGTCAAGAAGATTGTGAAAACAGAATTTGCGCTACAATTGCTAGCCTAAAAATGTATTTTTGTAAATTTAAAGCGCAAACATCTTCGTGGAGCTGCGGTTTTCAATATCTAAGCTCATGGCTATCCAGTTAACATAATCTGGAAAACGTAGCTTCTTACATGAAAATAATGATTTTTAGGAAATTTTTCAAATTTGAAATTTTAAATGATCATAAACCACGCCCACATTGATCAATCATTACCATATTGATAATGTAGTCTTAAGACTCTACAATGATGACAACCACTAAGTTTCGTGCAGATCCATTTAACCAGGTCAGCAGTATAATGTATTGCTATTTATAGCGCCCCCTATTGTTTAATCAAGGTGAAAATCAAGACATACACTTGAATTGACCTTAGGTTTGACTGTTATGAACACCTTTGAAAAATGTCAAAATCTTTTGAAGTTACGCTAAAAAAACTTTTTCATTCCCAAAAAATGATTTAAAAAAATCATAATAAAAAAAATAAGCAAATTATCCAAAATCCCTTCACATCTTTTGGTCAGCCGCTCCTCCTCTCTTGTCAGGGAAAGTTGTGATGTGATTGAGTTTGACGGCTGGGAGGAGTTAACGAAAGTACGTTGGACTTACTATGCACATTTCTGCTAATTTGCATAAGTTTAAAACATTTTTTAAAATACTCATCTAAATTTGACTGACTCAATGAACACACTGGATGAGATTATTTGTTTTTTTACGTAAGAAATGGGGAGAAACATGCCAAAAATATTTTTGGGGTACCACAGCGCCACCTATTGGACCAAATTCAACAAATTTTCTGTGATTGTAGATGTCACTATGACTGATAAGAATTGTAATTTTCTGTTTAGAATATATATTTTTCATGAGTAAAAGGGCGAAAAATTTTGAAGCCTATAAGCCACGCCCACTTTTTAATCATTTTCAAAATGTAGCTTAAGGGTCCGATGACTAACATATGTGCCAAGTTCTGGGGAAATCCATCAAGCCGTTTAGCTCAAACAAACTTTTTGACTCTTTAGCGCCCCCTATTGGTGAATCCAAACAAAATGGGGTAGATAGGGCTTACCGCTCATACTTCATAAGGGTCTAGAGTCTCATCAGTTTATCTTGAGAAATGGTGAAGATATCATCAATTACCACATGTGCTAGCTAGCGCGCTGATTTTGACATGGTGTCATTAGCCCAATTTTCAATATTTCTGCATTTTTCTTCATCACAACAACTTAGCTTAGTCCATAGATCACATGTACGAAGTTTGAAGTTGATTCGACAAAAAATGATGAATAGGTGATTAAAAGTAAGTTTTGCGTTTTTTGCGATCTAGCAAAAAATCTAGTTAGGCGGAAATGGGCGTGGCCAATACAAAAAAGATGGAGAATCATCCAAGGATCATGGACATATAAAGTTTTTGACTATAGGACCTACGGTTTGGGAGCTAGTAGCTAAAACGTGTTGACCTCCGCAATAGCGCCACCTAGGTGACGCGGGGTCCAAATTTTCGAATCTGAGTAGCGGTCAGGATTTTCTATCAGACTGCCATGTCAGATTTTCCCTGGCAATTTCAGGCTCTTGCGCCCATACAGACACAGCGGAGAAGAATAATAATAATAAATAATAAATAATAAATAATGAAAAATCCGTAGAAAAACAATAGGGTTCCCTGCCCTTTGGGCTTGGAACCCTAACTAGAACTGCAAGCAGTTATCAACGGGTTCCAAGCCACCAGCGCCAGTCGCCCACCCGCCCCGCCCTCAACTTCGCCAGTCCTCACGCGGTCCCGCCCCAAAAACACGTTCTCCCGCCGGCGTCCCGTCAGCTCACTTCAACCGGCGCAATGAAAGTAACACTCAGGATACGTCATTAAACCTGCAAATCCTATACACATCTTTCAGAGGCATGGCTGACTTCTCAATCGTGATTACAATGGAATTCCACTGTTTCCTTATTAAAGAACGTGAAGATTTAATGAGTGAGATTATCAAACAATAATCTATACATCAACAGAATATTACAAACAACATAAATACTTGATAATGTCTTTAGATTTAATTGATTTTCAACAAAAACAATGAGTTTCATTTTGTGACTTACTGACCAAATGTTTCAAAAAATCATGAAAAATACATAACTCATCATAAAATTACCAAAATATTCTCACATGGCAGTGTTGACATGTGGAATAATATGATGTTGTTTTTAAATCAGTAGACTCAAAGCTTTTTTGAAGAAAAATCAGTAAATATAACTGTAAGGGTCACAGTCAAAATTAAAATATTCATAAAAAAATAGTGCTACTTTCTAAAATTTATAGAAAAATCTCAGATCACCATAGGTACATGTTGAATGTTGTAATTGGTTTATATTTACTGTATACCTAAAAAACTTTCTAACAAAAATTAATTACGTTGTTGTCCAACTATACAGAAAAACTGGCAAAAAGTTAAAAAATCATTAAAAATCAATGCTTTCGTACAAAAATCTCAAAATATTCCGAGATTGCCTCTGTGATGTGAGAATTCTTTTTATATTTTTGTTGGGGTCATAAATGTAAAATTGTACCTACAATAAAATAATATTTGCGTTAGTTGCTGTAGACAAAAATATGTCCTATAATTAAACACAAGGGGGAGCTCAAATCAAGACGACATTTTTTTTTGTTTCATAAACCACCTAAGAGTGAACTTTATGGCAAATGTCAAGAAGATTGTGAAAACAGAATTTGCGCTACAATTGCTAGCCTAAAAATGTATTTTTGTAAATTTAAAGCGCAAACATCTTCGTGGAGCTGCGGTTTTCAATATCTAAGCTCATGGCTATCCAGTTAACATAATCTGGAAAACGTAGCTTCTTACATGAAAATAATGATTTTTAGGAAATTTTTCAAATTTGAAATTTTAAATGATCATAAACCACGCCCACATTGATCAATCATTACCATATTGATAATGTAGTCTTAAGACTCTACAATGATGACAACCACTAAGTTTCGTGCAGATCCATTTAACCAGGTCAGCAGTATAATGTATTGCTATTTATAGCGCCCCCTATTGTTTAATCAAGGTGAAAATCAAGACATACACTTGAATTGACCTTAGGTTTGACTGTTATGAACACCTTTGAAAAATGTCAAAATCTTTTGAAGTTACGCTAAAAAAACTTTTTCATTCCCAAAAAATGATTTAAAAAAATCATAATAAAAAAAATAAGCAAATTATCCAAAATCCCTTCACATCTTTTGGTCAGCCGCTCCTCCTCTCTTGTCAGGGAAAGTTGTGATGTGATTGAGTTTGACGGCTGGGAGGAGTTAACGAAAGTACGTTGGACTTACTATGCACATTTCTGCTAATTTGCATAAGTTTAAAACATTTTTTAAAATACTCATCTAAATTTGACTGACTCAATGAACACACTGGATGAGATTATTTGTTTTTTTACGTAAGAAATGGGGAGAAACATGCCAAAAATATTTTTGGGGTACCACAGCGCCACCTATTGGACCAAATTCAACAAATTTTCTGTGATTGTAGATGTCACTATGACTGATAAGAATTGTAATTTTCTGTTTAGAATATATATTTTTCATGAGTAAAAGGGCGAAAAATTTTAAAGCCTATAAGCCACGCCCACTTTTTAATCATTTTCAAAATGTAGCTTAAGGGTCCGATGACTAACATATGTGCCAAGTTCTGGGGAAATCCATCAAGCCGTTTAGCTCAAACAAACTTTTTGACTCTTTAGCGCCCCCTATTGGTGAATCCAAACAAAATGGGGTAGATAGGGCTTACCGCTCATACTTCATAAGGGTCTAGAGTCTCATCAGTTTATCTTGAGAAATGGTGAAGATATCATCAATTACCACATGTGCTAGCTAGCGCGCTGATTTTGACATGGTGTCATTAGCCCAATTTTCAATATTTCTGCATTTTTCTTCATCACAACAACTTAGCTTAGTCCATAGATCACATGTACGAAGTTTGAAGTTGATTCGACAAAAAATGATGAATAGGTGATTAAAAGTAAGTTTTGCGTTTTTTGCGATCTAGCAAAAAATCTAGTTAGGCGGAAATGGGCGTGGCCAATACAAAAAAGATGGAGAATCATCCAAGGATCATGGACATATAAAGTTTTTGACTATAGGACCTACGGTTTGGGAGCTAGTAGCTAAAACGTGTTGACCTCCGCAATAGCGCCACCTAGGTGACGCGGGGTCCAAATTTTCGAATCTGAGTAGCGGTCAGGATTTTCTATCAGACTGCCATGTCAGATTTTCCCTGGCAATTTCAGGCTCTTGCGCCCATATAGACACAGCGGAGAAGAATAATAATAATAAATAATAAATAATAAATAATGAAAAATCCGTAGAAAAACAATAGGGTTCCCTGCCCTTTGGGCTTGGAACCCTAACTAGAACTGCAAGCAGTTATCAACGGGTTCCAAGCCACCAGCGCCAGTCGCCCACCCGCCCCGCCCTCAACTTCGCCAGTCCTCACGCGGTCCCGCCCCAAAAACACGTTCTCCCGCCGGCGTCCCGTCAGCTCACTTCAACCGGCGCAATGAAAGTAACACTCAGGATACGTCATTAAACCTGCAAATCCTATACACATCTTTCAGAGGCATGGCTGACTTCTCAATCGTGATTACAATGGAATTCCACTGTTTCCTTATTAAAGAACGTGAAGATTTAATGAGTGAGATTATCAAACAATAATCTATACATCAACAGAATATTACAAACAACATAAATACTTGATAATGTCTTTAGATTTAATTGATTTTCAACAAAAACAATGAGTTTCATTTTGTGACTTACTGACCAAATGTTTCAAAAAATCATGAAAAATACATAACTCATCATAAAATTACCAAAATATTCTCACATGGCAGTGTTGACATCTGGAATAATATGATGTTGTTTTTAAATCAGTAGACTCAAAGCTTTTTTGAAGAAAAATCAGTAAATATAACTGTAAGGGTCACAGTCAAAATTAAAATATTCATAAAAAAATAGTGCTACTTTCTAAAATTTATAGAAAAATCTCAGATCACCATAGGTACATGTTGAATGTTGTAATTGGTTTATATTTACTGTATACCTAAAAAACTTTCTAACAAAAATTAATTACGTTGTTGTCCAACTATACAGAAAAACTGGCAAAAAGTTAAAAAATCATTAAAAATCAATGCTTTCGTACAAAAATCTCAAAATATTCCGAGATTGCCTCTGTGATGTGAGAATTCTTTTTATATTTTTGTTGGGGTCATAAATGTAAAATTGTACCTACAATAAAATAATATTTGCGTTAGTTGCTGTAGACAAAAATATGTCCTATAATTAAACACAAGGGGGAGCTCAAATCAAGACGACATTTTTTTTTGTTTCATAAACCACCTAAGAGTGAACTTTATGGCAAATGTCAAGAAGATTGTGAAAACAGAATTTGCGCTACAATTGCTAGCCTAAAAATGTATTTTTGTAAATTTAAAGCGCAAACATCTTCGTGGAGCTGCGGTTTTCAATATCTAAGCTCATGGCTATCCAGTTAACATAATCTGGAAAACGTAGCTTCTTACATGAAAATAATGATTTTTAGGAAATTTTTCAAATTTGAAATTTTAAATGATCATAAACCACGCCCACATTGATCAATCATTACCATATTGATAATGTAGTCTTAAGACTCTACAATGATGACAACCACTAAGTTTCGTGCAGATCCATTTAACCAGGTCAGCAGTATAATGTATTGCTATTTATAGCGCCCCCTATTGTTTAATCAAGGTGAAAATCAAGACATACACTTGAATTGACCTTAGGTTTGACTGTTATGAACACCTTTGAAAAATGTCAAAATCTTTTGAAGTTACGCTAAAAAAACTTTTTCATTCCCAAAAAATGCTTTAAAAAAATCATAATAAAAAAAATAAGCAAATTATCCAAAATCCCTTCACATCTTTTGGTCAGCCGCTCCTCCTCTCTTGTCAGGGAAAGTTGTGATGTGATTGAGTTTGACGGCTGGGAGGAGTTAACGAAAGTACGTTGGACTTACTATGCACATTTCTGCTAATTTGCATAAGTTTAAAACATTTTTTAAAATACTCATCTAAATTTGACTGACTCAATGAACACACTGGATGAGATTATTTGTTTTTTTACGTAAGAAATGGGGAGAAACATGCCAAAAATATTTTTGGGGTACCACAGCGCCACCTATTGGACCAAATTCAACAAATTTTCTGTGATTGTAGATGTCACTATGACTGATAAGAATTGTAATTTTCTGTTTAGAATATATATTTTTCATGAGTAAAAGGGCGAAAAATTTTAAAGCCTATAAGCCACGCCCACTTTTTAATCATTTTCAAAATGTAGCTTAAGGGTCCGATGACTAACATATGTGCCAAGTTCTGGGGAAATCCATCAAGCCGTTTAGCTCAAACAAACTTTTTGACTCTTTAGCGCCCCCTATTGGTGAATCCAAACAAAATGGGGTAGATAGGGCTTACCGCTCATACTTCATAAGGGTCTAGAGTCTCATCAGTTTATCTTGAGAAATGGTGAAGATATCATCAATTACCACATGTGCTAGCTAGCGCGCTGATTTTGACATGGTGTCATTAGCCCAATTTTCAATATTTCTGCATTTTTCTTCATCACAACAACTTAGCTTAGTCCATAGATCACATGTACGAAGTTTGAAGTTGATTCGACAAAAAATGATGAATAGGTGATTAAAAGTAAGTTTTGCGTTTTTTGCGATCTAGCAAAAAATCTAGTTAGGCGGAAATGGGCGTGGCCAATACAAAAAAGATGGAGAATCAATCAAGGATCATGTGCATATAAAGTTTTTGACTGTAGGACCTACGGTTTGGGAGCTAGTAGCTGAAACGTGTTGACCTCTGCAATAGCGCCACCTAGGTGACCCGGGGTCCAAATTTTCGAATCTGAGTAGCGGTCAGGATTTTCTATCAGACTGCCATGTCAGATTTTTCCTTGCTATTTCAGGCTCTTGCGCCCATACAGACACAGCGGAGAAGAATAATAATAATAAATAATAAACTAGAACTGCAAGCAGTTATCAACGGGTTCCAAGCCCCCAGCGCCAGTCGCCCACCCGCCCCGCCCTCAACTTCGCCAGTCCTCACGCGGTCCCGCCCCAAAAACACGTTCTCCCGCCGGCGTCCCGTCAGCTCACTTCAACCGGCGCAACGAAAGTAACACTCGGGATACGTCATTAAACCTGCAAAGCCTATACACATATCTTTCAGAGGCATGGCTGACTTCTCAACCGTGATTACAATGGAATTCCACTGTTTCCTTATTAAAGAACGTGAAGATTTAATGAGTGAGATTATCAAACAATGATCTATACATCAACAGAATATTACAAATAACATAAATACTTGATAATGTCTTTAGATTTAAAAGATTTTCAACAAAAACTACGAGTTTCATTTTGTGACTTACTGACCAAATGTTTTAAAAAATCATGAAAAATACATAAATCATCATAAAATTACCAAAATATTCTCACATGGCAGTGTTAAGATGCGGAATAATATGATGTTGTTTTTAAATCAGTAGACTCAAAGCTTTTTTGAAGAAAAATTGGGAAATATAACTATAAAGGTCACAACAAAAATTCAAATATTCATAAAAAAATAGTGCTACTTTCTAAAATTAGGAGAAAAATCTCAGATCACCATAGGTACATGTGGAATGTTGTAAATGGCTTATATTTACTGTATACCTAAAAAAAACTTTCTAACAAAAATTAATTACGTTGTTGTCCAACTATACAGAAAAACTGGTAAAAAGTTAAAAATTCATTAAAAATCTATGCTTTTGTACAGAAATCTCAAAATATTCCCAGGTTGCCTCTGTGATGTGAGAATTCTTCTTATATTTTTGTTGGGGTCATAAATGTAAAACTGTACTTACAATAAAATAATATTTGCATTAGTGGCTGTAGACAAAAATATGTCCTACAATTAAACACAAGGGGGAGCTCAAATCAATACGACATTTTTTTTCTTTCATAAACCACCTAAGAGTGAACTTTGTGGCAAATTACAAGAAGATTGTGAGAACAGAATTTGCGCTACAATTGCTAGCCTAAAAATGTATTTTCGTAAATATAAAGCGCAAACCTCTTCATGGAGCTGCGGCTTTCGTGACATAAGCTCTAGCCAATCCAGTTGACACAATCTGGAAATCTTAGCCTCTTACATGCAAATTGTGATTTTTAGGGAATTTTTCAAATTTGAAATTTTAAATGATCATAAACCACGCCCACTTTGATCAATCATTACCATATTGATAATGTAGTCTTAAGACTCTATAGTGATGACAACCACTAAGTTTCGTGCAGATCCATTTAGCTGGTTCAGCAATATAATTTCTTCCCAGTTATAGCGCCCCCTATTGTTTAATCAAGGTGAAAACCAGGACATACACTTGAATTGACCTTAGGTATGATTGTTATGAACAGCTTTGAAAAATGTCAAAGTCTTTTGAAGTTACGCTAAAAAAACTTTTTCATTCCCAAAAAATTATTTTAAAAAATCATATTAAAAAAAATAAGCAAATTATCCAAAATCCCTTCACATCTTTTGGTCAGCCGCTCCTCCTCTCTTGTCAGGGAAAGTTGTGATGTGATTGAGTTTGACGGCCGGGAGGAGTTAACGAAAGTACGTTGGACTTACTATGCAAATTTCTACTAATTTGCATAAGTTTAAAACATTTGTTAAAATACTCATCTAAATTTGACTGACTCACTGAACACACTGGATGAGATCATTTGTTTTTTTACGAAAGAAATGGGGAGAACCATGCCAAAAATATTTTTGGGGTACCACAGCGCCACCTATTGGACAAAATTCAAAAAATTTTCTGTGATTGTAGATGTCACTATGACTGATAAGAATTGTAATTTTCTGTTTAGAATATATATTTTTCATGAGTAAAAGGGCGAAAAATTTTAAAGCCTATAAGCCACGCCCACTTTTTAATCATTTTCAAAATGTAGCTTAAGGGTCCGATGACTAACATATGTGCCAAGTTCTGGGGAAATCCATCAAGCCGTTTAGCTCAAACAAACTTTTTGACTCTTTAGCGCCCCCTATTGGTGAATCCAAACAAAATGGGGTAGATAGGGCTTACCGCTCATACTTCATAAGGGTCTAGAGTCTCATCAGTTTATCTTGAGAAATGGTGAAGATATCATCAATTACCACATGTGCTAGCTAGCGCGCTGATTTTGACATGGTGTCATTAGCCCAATTTTCAATATTTCTGCATTTTTCTTCATCACAACAACTTAGCTTAGTCCATAGATCACATGTACGAAGTTTGAAGTTGATTCGACAAAAAATGATGAATAGGTGATTAAAAGTAAGTTTTGCGTTTTTTGCGATCTAGCAAAAAATCTAGTTAGGCGGAAATGGGCGTGGCCAATACAAAAAAGATGGAGAATCATCCAAGGATCATGGACATATAAAGTTTTTGACTATAGGACCTACGGTTTGGGAGCTAGTAGCTAAAACGTGTTGACCTCCGCAATAGCGCCACCTAGGTGACGCGGGGTCCAAATTTTCGAATCTGAGTAGCGGTCAGGATTTTCTATCAGACTGCCATGTCAGATTTTCCCTGGCAATTTCAGGCTCTTGCGCCCATACAGACACAGCGGAGAAGAATAATAATAATAAATAATAAATAATAAATAATGAAAAATCCGTAGAAAAACAATAGGGTTCCCTGCCCTTTGGGCTTGGAACCCTAATAATAAATAATGAAAAATCCGTAGAAAAACAATAGGGTTCCCTGCCCTTTGGGCTTGGAACCCTAACTAGAACTGCAAGCAGTTATCAACGGGTTCCAAGCCCCCAGCGCCAGTCGCCCACCCGGCCCCGCCCTCAACTTCGCCAGTCCTCACGCGGTCCCGCCCCAAAAACACGTTCTCCCGCCGGCGTCCCGTCAGCTCACTTCAACCGGCGCAACGAAACTAACACTCAGGATACGTCATTAAACCGGCAAAGCCTATACACATATCTTTCAGAGGCATGGCTGACTTCTCAATCGTGATTACAATGGAATTCCACTGTTTCCTTGTTAAAGAACGTGAAGATATAATGAGTGAGATTATCAAACAATGATCTATGCATAAACAGAATATTACCAATAACATAAATACTTGATAATGTCTTTAGATTTAATAGATTTTCAACAAAAACTATGAGTTTCATTTTGTGACTTACTGACCAAATGTTTTAAAAAATCATGAAAAATACATAAATCATCATAAAATTACCAAAATATTTTCACATGGCAGTGTTAACATGCGGAATAATATGATGTTGTTTTTAAATCAGTAGACTCAAAGCTTTTTTGAAGAAAAATTGGGAAATATAACTATAAAGGTCACAACAAAAATTAAAATATTCATAAAAAAATAGTGCTACTTTCTAAAATTAGGAGAAAAATCTCAGATCACCATAGGTACATGTGGAATGTTGTAAATGGCTTATATTTACTGTATACCTAAAAATCTTTCTAACAAAAATTAATTACGTTGTTGTCCAACTATACAGAAAAACTGGTAAAAAGTTAAAAATTCATTAAAAATCTATGCTTTTGTACAGAAATCTCAAAATATTCCCAGGTTGCCTCTGTGATGTGAGAATTGTTCTTATATTTTTGTAGGGGTCATAAATGTAAAACTTTACTTACAATAAAATAATATTTGCATTAGTGGCTGTAAACAAAAATATGTCCTATAATTAAACACAAGGGGGAGCTCAAATCAAGACGACATTTTTTTTTCTTTCATAAACCACCTAAGAGTGAACGTTGTACCAAATTACAAGAAGATTGTGAGAAGAGAATTTGCGCTACAATTGCTAGCCTAAAAATGTATTTTCATAAATATAAAGCGCAAACCTCTTCGTGGAGCTGCGGCTTTCGTGTCATAAGCTCTAGCCTATCCAGTTAACACAATCTGGAAATCTTAGCCTCTTACATGCAAATAATGATTTTTAGGAAATTTTTCAAATTTGAAATTTTAAATGATCATAAACCACGCCCACATTGATCAATCATTACCATATTGATAATGTAGTCTTAAGACTCTACAATGATGACAACCACTAAGTTTCGTGCAGATCCATTTAACCAGGTCAGCAGTATAATGTATTGCTATTTATAGCGCCCCCTATTGTTTAATCAAGGTGAAAATCAAGACATACACTTGAATTGACCTTAGGTTTGACTGTTATGAACAGCTTTGAAAAATGTCCAAATATTTTGAAGTTATGCTAAAAAAACTTTTTCATTCCCCAAAAAATATTTAAAAAATTCATATTTAAAAAAGTAAGAAAATTATCCAAAATCCCTTCAGATCGTTTGGTCAGCCGCTCCTCCTCTCTTGTCAGGAAAAGTTGTGATGTGATTGGGTTTGACGGCCGGGAGGAGTTAACGAAAGTACGTTTGACTTACTATGCAAATTTCTACTAATTAGCATAAGTTTAAAACATTTTTTAAAATACTCATCTTAATTTGACTGAGTCAATGAACATACTGGATGAGACCATTTGCTTGTTTACTAAAATATTGAGGAGAAAAATGCCAAAAACAATTTTGGGGTACAACAGCGCCAACTATTGGACAAACTTCAAACTTTTTTCTGTGATTGTAGATGTCACTATGACTGATATAATTTGTAACTTTCTGTATAGAATATGTATTTTTCATCAGTTAAAGGGCAAAAAATTTTAAAGCCTATAAGCCACGCCCACTTTTTAATCATTTTCAAAATATAGCTTAAGGGTCCAATGATTAACATATGTGCCAAGTTCTGTGGAAATCCATCAAGCCGTTTAGCTCAAACTAACTTTTTGACTCTTTAGCGCCCCCTTTTGGTGAATCCAAACAAAATGGGGAAGGTAGGGCTTACCGCTCATACTTCATAAGGGTCTAGAGTCTCATCACTTTATCTTGAGATATGGTGAAGATATCATCAATTAGCACATGTGCTAGCTAGCGCACTGATTTTGACATGGTGTCATTAGCCCAATTTTCAATATTTCTGCGTTTTTCTGCATCACAACAACTTATCTTAGTCCATAGATCATATGTACGATGTTTGAAGTTGATTCGACGAAAAATGACGAATAGGTGATTAAAACTAAGCTTTGCATTTTTTGCGTTCTAGCAAAAAATCTAGTTAGGCGGAAATGGGCGTGGCCAATACAAAAAAGATGGGGAATCATCCAAGGATCATGTACATATAAAGTTTTTGACTGTAGGACCTACGGTTTGGGAGCTAGTAGCTGAAACGTGTTGACCTCCGCAATAGCGCCACCTAGGTGACGCGGGGTCCAAATTTTTGAATCTGAGTAGCGGTCAGGATTTTCTATCAGACTGCCATGTCAGATTTTCCCTGACAATTTCAGGCTCTTGCGCCCATATAGTTTTAGCGGAGAAGAATAATAATAAATAATAAATAATGAAAAATCCGTAGAAAAACAATAGGGTTCCCTGCCCTTTGGGCTTGGAACCCTAACTAGAACTGCAAGCAGTTATCAACGGGTTCCAAGCCCCCAGCGCCAGTCGCCCACCCGGCCCCGCCCTCACCTTCGCCGGTCCTCACGCGGTCCCGCCCCAAAAACACGTTCTCCCGCCGGCGTCCCGTCAGCTCACTTCAACCGGCGCAATGAAAGTAACACTCAGGATACGTCATTAAACCTGCAAAGCCTATACACATCTTTCAGAGGCATGGCTGACTTCTCAATCGTGATTACAATGGAATTCCACTGTTTCCTTATTAAAGAACGTGAAGATTTAATGAGTGAGATTATCAAACAATAATCTATACATCAACAGAATATTACAAACAACATAAATACTTGATAATGTCTTTAGATTTAATTGATTTTCAACAAAAACAATGAGTTTCATTTTGTGACTTACTGACCAAATGTTTCAAAAAATCATAAAAAATACATAACTCATCATAAAATTACCAAAATATTCTCACATGGCAGTGTTGACATGTGGAATAATATGATGTTGTTTTTAAATCAGTAGACTCAAAGCTTTTTTGAAGAAAAATCAGTAAATATAACTGTAAGGGTCACAGTCAAAATTAAAATATTCATAAAAAAATAGTGCTACTTTCTAAAATTTATAGAAAAATCTCAGATCACCATAGGTACATGTTGAATGTTGTAATTGGTTTATATTTACTGTATACCTAAAAAACTTTCTAACAAAAATTAATTACGTTGTTGTCCAACTATACAGAAAAACTGGCAAAAAGTTAAAAAATCATTAAAAATCAATGCTTTCGTACAAAAATCTCAAAATATTCCGAGATTGCCTCTGTGATGTGAGAATTCTTTTTATATTTTTGTTGGGGTCATAAATGTAAAATTGTACCTACAATAAAATAATATTTGCGTTAGTTGCTGTAGACAAAAATATGTCCTATAATTAAACACAAGGGGGAGCTCAAATCAAGACGACATTTTTTTTTGTTTCATAAACCACCTAAGAGTGAACTTTATGGCAAATGTCAAGAAGATTGTGAAAACAGAATTTGCGCTACAATTGCTAGCCTAAAAATGTATTTTTGTAAATTTAAAGCGCAAACATCTTCGTGGAGCTGCGGTTTTCAATATCTAAGCTCATGGCTATCCAGTTAACATAATCTGGAAAACGTAGCTTCTTACATGAAAATAATGATTTTTAGGAAATTTTTCAAATTTGAAATTTTAAATGATCATAAACCACGCCCACATTGATCAATCATTACCATATTGATAATGTAGTCTTAAGACTCTACAATGATGACAACCACTAAGTTTCGTGCAGATCCATTTAACCAGGTCAGCAGTATAATGTATTGCTATTTATAGCGCCCCCTATTGTTTAATCAAGGTGAAAATCAAGACATACACTTGAATTGACCTTAGGTTTGACTGTTATGAACACCTTTGAAAAATGTCAAAATCTTTTGAAGTTACGCTAAAAAAACTTTTTCATTCCCAAAAAATGATTTAAAAAAATCATAATAAAAAAAATAAGCAAATTATCCAAAATCCCTTCACATCTTTTGGTCAGCCGCTCCTCCTCTCTTGTCAGGGAAAGTTGTGATGTGATTGAGTTTGACGGCTGGGAGGAGTTAACGAAAGTACGTTGGACTTACTATGCACATTTCTGCTAATTTGCATAAGTTTAAAACATTTTTTAAAATACTCATCTAAATTTGACTGACTCAATGAACACACTGGATGAGATTATTTGTTTTTTTACGTAAGAAATGGGGAGAAACATGCCAAAAATATTTTTGGGGTACCACAGCGCCACCTATTGGACCAAATTCAAAAAATTTTCTGTGATTGTAGATGTCACTATGACTGATAAGAATTGTAATTTTCTGTTTAGAATATATATTTTTCATGAGTAAAAGGGCGAAAAATTTTAAAGCCTATAAGCCACGCCCACTTTTTAATCATTTTCAAAATGTAGCTTAAGGGTCCGATGACTAACATATGTGCCAAGTTCTGGGGAAATCCATCAAGCCGTTTAGCTCAAACAAACTTTTTGACTCTTTAGCACCCCCTATTGGTGAATCCAAACAAAATGGGGTAGATAGGGCTTACCGCTCATACTTCATAAGGGTCTAGAGTCTCATCAGTTTATCTTGAGAAATGGTGAAGATATCATCAATTACCACATGTGCTAGCTAGCGCGCTGATTTTGACATGGTGTCATTAGCCCAATTTTCAATATTTCTGCATTTTTCTTCATCACAACAACTTAGCTTAGTCCATAGATCACATGTACGAAGTTTGAAGTTGATTCGACAAAAAATGATGAATAGGTGATTAAAAGTAAGTTTTGCGTTTTTTGCGATCTAGCAAAAAATCTAGTTAGGCGGAAATGGGCGTGGCCAATACAAAAAAGATGGAGAATCATCCAAGGATCATGGACATATAAAGTTTTTGACTATAGGACCTACGGTTTGGGAGCTAGTAGCTAAAACGTGTTGACCTCCGCAATAGCGCCACCTAGGTGACGCGGGGTCCAAATTTTCGAATCTGAGTAGCGGTCAGGATTTTCTATCAGACTGCCATGTCAGATTTTCCCTGGCAATTTCAGGCTCTTGCGCCCATACAGACACAGCGGAGAAGAATAATAATAATAAACTAGAACTGCAAGCAGTTATCAACGGGTTCCAAGCCACCAGCGCCAGTCGCCCACCCGGCCCCGCCCTCAACTTCGCCAGTCCTCACGCGGTCCCGCCCCAAAAACACCTTCTCCCGCCGGCGTCCCGTCAGCTCACTTCAACCGGCGCAATGAAAGTAACACTCAGGATACGTCATTAAACCTGCAAAGCCTATAGAGCTCCGGACCCCACGTGACTCTCAGTTAGTGGACGCCATTTTGGCATGCAAAAAAAGGTAAACAAACACGGATGTAACCACGAACATGAACGGGATCCGCTTGGATTTTACTTCGTCGGAGTTTACTTCACACTTTAAAACAGAAGAAATCGTTTTATATAGTCAGAAATTAAATAGACTAAACATCTCCGACCCTTACCGTGCCCCTGGGATACTTTTTAAAAACGCCAGAAGCTGTCGGAGCCGCCTTCTTACCGGCACAACACCGGACCTGACCGGGGAACCCCTTGGGATTCCCCCGGCCGGAGGAGCTGGGGAGAAGGTCTGGGACTCTCGACTCTACTGCCCGCTCCGACGCCAGAAGCTGTCAGAGCAGACTTCATACCGGCACAACACCGGACCGACCGGGGAACCCCTTGGGATTCCCCCGGCCGGAGGAGCTGGGGAGAAGGTCTGGGACTCTCGACTCTACTGCCCGCTCCGACGCCAGAAGCTGTCAGAGCAGACTTCATACCGGCACAACACCGGACCGACCGGGGAACCCCTTGGGATTTACCCGGAGGAACTGGGTCCGGCACCGCGGTGCTCCGGCGGCTGGGGAGAGGGAAGTCATGCTACTGCCCCCGCAACCCGACTCCGGATACGCGGATGAAAATGGATGGATGGACGGACAAATAACAGATTTACACGTAAGTAGTCTCGGTGAGACAGATAATAGCAATCCAAAGTGCTTTTTATGTGTGATCTGATCAACCATTGCTTAAAAATGAAATACAGCTTAGCCGGTTAATTGCTGTGATCATAAAACACGTAAACGGCAGCACGCAGAACTAACGAGGCAACGTTTTACGTGATGTTTACTTGTTGCTATGAGTAATAAGACAGAAAAAGCCACGCCAAAATAAGTTTAGGAAGCCCACTAAGAATCATATTAAAAGCATTTAAAATAAATACCATACACAGTTGAGGAAACGTTGGTTTAAGTACCTGATATGAAGCGGTCGCTGCTTAAGCAAAATCCTTTACTCTCGGGATCCCACAGCTTCATTTTCGCCCGGTCACTAGCGCGTTTTATTACAATGATCCAACGTTTGTGGCGCTCCGGATCCTGGGGAATCCTGTAGATGGCTCATTCCTTATGTCGTCCGCGTCTGTTCTGCATCCTGGGGCACAACAGGAATCTACCATATTTCCCGTTTGATTGAGTTTTCTGACAATAACATATAGTCCAGCTGCCGGCTTCTGCATGCCAAAATGGCGCCGTTTTGATTTGAACTGTTGCATGCCGGGAGAAGTGACGTCAACTCCCGGAGCTCTATACACATATCTTTCAGAGGCATGGCTGACTTCTCTATCGTGATTACAATGGAATTCCACTGTTTGCTTATTAAAGAACGTGAAGATTTAATGAGTGAGATTATCAAACAATGATCTATACATCAACAGAATATTACAAATAACATCAATACTTGATAATGTCTTTAGATTTAAAAGATTTTCAACAAAAACTACGAGTTTCATTTTGGGACTTACTGACCAAATGTTTTAAAAAATCATGAAAAATACATAAATCATCATAAAATTACCAAAATATTCTCACATGGCAGTGTTAACATGCGGAATAATATGATGTTGTTTTTAAATCAGTAGACTCAAAGCTTTTTTGAAGAAAAATTGGGAAATATAACTATAAAGGTCACAACAAAAATTAAAATATTCATAAAAGAATAGTGCTACTTTCTAAAATTAGGAGAAAAATCTCAGATCACCATAGGTACATGTGGAATGTTGTAAATGGCTTATATTTACTGTATACCTAAAAAGCTTTCTAACAAAAATTAATTACGTTGTTGTCCAACTATACAGAAAAACTGGTAAAAAGTTAAAAATTCATTAAAAATCTATGTTTTTGTACAGAAATCTCAAAATATTCCTAGCTTGCCTCTGTGATGTGAGAATTCTTCTTATATTTTTGTTGGGGTCATAAATGTAAAACTGTACTTACAATAAAATAATATTTGAATTAGTGGCTGTAGAAAAAAATATGTCCTATAATTAAACACTAGGGGGAGCTCAAATCAAGACGACATTTTTTTTATTTCATAAACCACCTAAGAGTGAACTTTGTGACAAATTACCAGAAGATTATGAGAACAGAATTTGCGCTACAATTGCTAGCCTAAAAATGTATTTTTGTAAATATAAAGCGCAAACCTCTTTGTGGAGCTGCGGCTTTCGTGACATAAGCTCTAGCCTATCCAGTTAACACAATCTGGAAATCTTAGCCTCTTACATGCAAATAGTGATTTTTAGGAAATTTTTCAAATTTGAAATTTTAAATGATCATAAACCACGCCCACTTTGATCAATCATTACCATATTGATAATGTAGTCTTAAGCCTCTATAGTGATGACAACCACTAAGTTTCGTGCAGATCCATTTAGCCGGTTAAGCAGTATAATTGCTTCCCAGTTATAGCGCCCCCTATTGTTTAATCAAGTTGAAAACCAGGACATACACTTGAATTGACCTTAGGTATGACTGTTATGAACAGCTTTGAAAAATGTCAAAATCTTTTGAAGTTATGCTAAAAAAACTTTTTCATTCCCAAAAAATTATTTAAAAAAATCATATTAAAAAAAATAAGCAAATTATCCAAAATCCCTTCACATCTTTTGGTCAGCCGCTCCTCCTCTCTTGTCAGGGAAAGTTGTGATGTGATTGAGTTTGACGGCCGGGAGGAGTTAACGAAAGTACGCTGGACTTACTATGCAAATTTCTACTAATTTGCATAAGTTTAAAACATTTTTTAAAATACTCATCTAAATTTGACTGACTCAATGAACACACTGGATGAGATCATTTGTTTTTTTACAAAAGAAATGGGGAGAAACATGCCAAAAATATTTTTGGGGTACCACAGCGCCACCTATTGGACAAAATTCAAAAAATTTTCTTTGATTGTAGATGTCACTATGACTGATATGAATTGTAATTTTCTGTATAGAATATGTATTTTTCATGAGTAAAAGGGCGAAAATTTTTAAAGCCTATAAGCCACGCCCACTTTTTAATCATTTTCAAAATATAGCTTAAGGGTCCGATGATTAACATATCTGCCAAGTTCTGTGGAAATCCATCAAGCCGTTTAGCTGGAACAAGCTTTTTGACTCTTTAGCGCCCCCTATTGGTGAATCCAAACAAAATGGGGTAGATAGGGCTTACCGCTCATCCTTCATAAGGGTCTAGAGTCTCATCAATTTATCTTGAGAAATGGTGAAGATATCATCAATTACCACATGTGCTAGCTAGCGCACTGATTTTGACATGGTGTCATTAGCCCAATTTTCAATATTTCTGCATTTTTCTTCATCACAACAACTTACCTTAGTCCACAGATCATATGTACGAAGGTTGAAGTTGATTCGACGAAAAATGTCGAATAGGTGTTTAAAAGTAAGTTTTGCATTTTTTGCGATATAGCAAAAAATCTAGTTAGGCGGAAATGGGCGTGGCCAATACAAAAAAGATGGAGAATCAATCAAGGATCATGTACATATAAAGTTTTTGACTGTAGGACCTACGGTTTGGGAGCTAGTAGCTCAAACGTGTTGACCTCCGCAATAGCGCCACCTAGGTGACACGGGGTCCAAATTCTCGAACCTGAGTAGCGGTCAGGATTTTCTATCAGACTGCCATGTCAGATTTTCCCTGGCAATTTCAGGCTCTTGCGCCCATACAGACACAGCGGAGAAGAATAATAATAATAAATAATAAATAATAAATAATGAAAAATCCGTAGAAAAACAATAGGGTTCCCTGCCCTTTGGGCTTGGAACCCTAATAATAAATAATAAATAATGAAAAATCCGTAGAAAAACAATAGGGTTCCCTGCCCTTTGGGCTTGGAACCCTAACTAGAACTGCAAGCAGTTATCAACGGGTTCCAAGCCACCAGCGCCAGTCGCCCACCCGCCCCGCCCTCAACTTCGCCAGTCCTCACGCGGTCCCGCCCCAAAAACACGTTCTCCCGCCGGCGTCCCGTCAGCTCACTTCAACCGGCGCAATGAAACTAACACTCAGGATACGTCATTAAACCGGCTAAGCCTATACACATATCTTTCAGAGGCATGGCTGACTTCTCAATCGTGATTACAATGGAATTCCACTGTTTCCTTATTAAAGAACGTGAAGATTTAATGAGTGAGATTATTAAACAATAATCTATACATCAACAGAATGTTACAAATAACATAAATACTTTATAATGTGTTTAGATTTAATAGATTTTCAACAAAAACAATGAGTTTCATTTTGTGACTTGCTGACCAAATGTTTAAAAAAATCATGAAAAATACACAACTCATCCTAAAATTACCAAAATATTCTCACATGGCAGTGGTAACATGCGGAATAATATGATGTTGTTTTTAAATCAGTAGACTCAAAGCTTTTTTAAAGAAAAATTGGGAAATATAACTATAAAGGTCACAACAAAAATTAAAATATTCATAAAAAAATAGTGCTACTTTCTAAAATTAGGAGAAAAATCTCAGATAACCATAGGTACATGTGGAATGTTGTAAATGGCTTATATTTACTGTATACCTAAAAAGCTTTCTAACAAAAATTAATTACGTTGTTGTCCAACTATACAAAATAACTGGCAAAAAGTAAAAAATTCATTAAAAATCAATGCTTTTGTACAAAAATCTCAAAATATTCCCAGATTGCCTCTGTGACGTGTGTATTGTGGTCATATTTTTGTAAGATCATAAATGTAAAACTTTTCTTACAATAAAATAATATTTGCATTAGTGGCTGTAGACAAAAATATGTCCTATAATTGAACACTAGGGGGAGCTCAAATCAAGACGACATTTTTTTTGTTTCATAAACCACCTAAGAGTGAACTTTGTGGTAAATTACAAGAAGATTGTGAGAACAGAATTTGTGCCACACTTGCTAGCGTAAAAATGTATTTTTGTTAATATAAAGCGCAAACCTCTTTGTGGAGCTGCGGCTATCGTGACATAAGCTCTAGCCTATCCAGTAACCACAATCTGGAAATCTTAGCCTCTTACATGCAAATAGTGATTTTTAGGAAATTTTTCAAATTTGAAATTTTAAATGATCGTAAACCACGCCCACTTTGATCAATCATTACCATATTGATAATGTAGTCTTAAGACTCTATAGTGATGACAACCACTAAGTTTCGTGCAGATCCATTTAGCTGGTTGAGCAGTATAATTTCTTCCCAGTTATAGCGCCCCCTATTGTTTAATCAAGTTGAAAACCAGGACATACACTTGAATTGACCTTAGGTATGAGTGTTATGAACAGCTTTGAAAAATGTCAAAATCTTTTGAAGTTACGCTAAAAAAACTTTTTCATTCCCAAAAAATTATTTAAAAAAATCATATTAAAAAAAATAAGCAAATTATCCAAAATCCCTTCACAACTTTTGGTCAGCCGCTCCCCCCCTCTTGTCAGGCAAAGTTGTGATGTGATTGAGTTTGACGGCCGGGAGGAGTTAACGAAAGTACGTTTGACTTACTATGCAAATTTCTACTAATTAGCATAAGTTTAAATTATTTTTTAAAATACTCATCTAAATTTGACTGACTCAATGAACATACTGGATGAGCCCATTTGTTTTTTTACTAAAACATTGAGGAGAGACATGCCAAAACCTTTTTTGGGGTACAACAGCGCCACCTATTGGACAAAATTCAAATTTATATCTGTGATTGTAGATGTCACTATGACTGATAAAATTTGTAACTTTCTGTATAGAATATGTATTTTTCATCAGTTAAAGGGCGAAAATTTTTAAAGCCTATAAGCCACGCCCACTTTTTAATCATTTTCAAAATATAGCTTAAAGGTCTGATGATTAACATATGTGCCAAGTTCTGTGGAAATCCATCAAGCCGTTTAGCTCAAACTAACTTTTTGCCTCTTTAGCGCCCCCTTTTGGTGAATCCGAACAAAATGGGGAAGATAGGGCTTACCGCTCATACTTCATAAGGGTCTAGAGTCTCATCACTTTATCTTGAGATATGGTGAAGATATCATCAATTAGCACATGTGATAGCTAGCGCACTGATTTTGACATGTTGTCATTAGCCCAATTTTCAATATTTCTGCGTTTTTCTGCATCACAACAACTTATCTTAGTCCATAGATCATATGTACAAAGTTTGAAGTTGATTCGACGAAAAATGACGAATAGGTGATTAAAACTAAGTTTTGCATTTTTTGCGATCTAGCAAAAAATCTAGTTAGGCGGAAATGGGCGTGGCCAATACAAAAAAGATGGAGAATCATCCAAGGATCATGGACATATAAAGTTTTTGACTATAGGACCTACGGTTTGGGAGCTAGTAACTAAAACGTGTTGACCTCCGCAATAGCGCCACCTAGGTGACGCGGGGTCCAAATTCTCGAACCTGAGTAGCGGTCAGGATTTTCTATCAGACTGCCATGTCAGATTTTCCCTGGCAATTTCAGGCTCTTGCGCCCATACAGACACAGCGGAGAAGAATAATAATAATAAATAATAAATAATAAATAATGAAAAATCCGTAGAAAAACAATAGGGTTCCCTGCCCTTTGGGCTTGGAACCCTAACTAGAACTGCAAGCAGTTATCAACGGGTTCCAAGCCCCAAGCGCCAGTCGCCCACCCGCCCCGCCCTCCACTTCGCCAGTCCTCACGCGGTCCCGCCCCAAAAACACGTTCTCCCACCGGCGTCCCGTCAGCTCACTTCAACCGGCGCAATGAAAGTAACACTCAGGATACGTCATTAAACCTGCAAAGCCTATACACATATCTTTCAGAGGCATGGCTGACTTCTCAATTGTGATTACAATGGAATTCCACTGTTTACTTATTAAAGAACGTGAAGATTTAATGAGTGAGATTATCAAACAATGATTTAAACATCAACAGAATATTACAAATAACATAAATACTTGATAATGTCTTTAGATTTAAAATATTTTCAACAAAAACTATGAGTTTCATTTTGTGACTTACTGACCAAATGTTTTAAAAAATCATGAAAAATACATAAATCATCATAAAATTACCAAAATATTCTCACATGGCAGTGTTAACATGCGGAATAATATGATGTTGTTTTGAAATCAGTAGACTCAAAGCTTTTTTGAAGAAAAAATTGGGAAATATAACTATAAAGGTCACAACAAAAATTAAAATATTCATAAAAAAATAGTGCTACTTTCTAAAATTAGGAGAAAAATCTCAGATCACCATAGGTACATGTGGAATGTTGTAAATGGCTTATATTTACTGTATACCTAAAAGCTTTCTAACAAAAATTAATTACGTTGTTGTCCAACTGTACAGAAAAACTGGTAAAAAGTTAAAAATTCATTAAAAATCTATGCTTTTGTACAGAAATCTCAAAATATTCCCAGGTTGCCTCTGTGATGTGCGAATTCTTCTTATATTTTTGTTGGGGTCATAAATGTAAAACTGTACTTACAATAAAATAATATTTGCATTAGTGGCTGTAGACAAAAATATGTCCAATAATTAAACACAAGGGGGAGCTCAAATCAAGACGACATTTTTTTTGTTTCATAAACTCCCTAAGAGTGAACTTTGTGGCAAATTACAAGAAGATTGGGAGAACAGAATTTGCGCTACAATTGCTAGCCTAAAAATGTATTTTCATTAATATAAAGCGCAAACCTCTTCGTGGAGCTGCGGCTTTCGTGACATAAGCTCTAGCCTATCCGGTTAACACAATCTGTAAATCTTAGCCTCCTACATGCAAATAATGATTTTTAGGAAATTTTTCAAATTTGAAATTTTAAATGATCATAAACCACGCCCACTTTGATCAATCATTACCATATTGATAATGTAGTCTTAAGACTCTATAGTGATGACAACCACCAAGTTTCGTGCAGATCCATTTTGCCGGTTCAGCAGTATAATTTCTTCCCAGTTAAAGTGCCCCCTATTGTTTAATCAAGTTGAAAACCAGGACATACACTTGAATTGATCTTAGGTATGACTGTTGTGAACAGCTTTGAAAAATGTCAAAATCTTTTGAAGTTACACTAAAAAAACTTTTTCATTCCCCAAAAATTATTTAAAAAAATCATATTAAAAAAAATAAGCAAATTATCCAAAATCCCTTCACATCTTTTGGTCAGCCGCTCCTCCTCTCTTGTCAGGGAAAGTTGTGATGTGATTGAGTTTGACGGCCGGGAGGAGTTAACGAAAGTATGTTGGACATACTATGCAAATTTCTACTAATTTGCATAAGTTTAAAACATATTTTAAAATACTCATCTAAATTTGACTGACTCAATGAACATACTGGATGAGACCATTTGTTTTTTTTACGAAAGAAATGGTGAGAAACATGCCAAAAAGATTTTTGGGGTACCACAGCGCCACCTATTGGACAAAATTCAAAAAAATTTCTGTGATTGTAGATGTCACTATGACTGATATGAATTGTAATTTTCTGTATAGAATATGTATTTTTCATGAGTAAAAGGGCGAAAATTTTTAAAGCCTATAAGCCACGCCCACTTTTTATTCATTTTCAAAATGTAGCTTAAGGGTCCAATGATTAACATATGTACCAAGTTCTGTGGAAATCCATCAAGCCGTTTAGCTGAAACAAACAGTTTGACTCTTTAGCGCCCCCTATTGGTGAATCCAAACAAAATGGGGTAGATAGGGCTTACCGCTCATACTTCATAAGGGTCTAGAGTCTCATCACCTTATCTTGAAAAATGGTGAAGATATCATCAATTATCACATGTGCTAGTTAGCGCACTGATTTTGACATGGTGTCATTAGCCCAATTTTCAATATTTCTGCGTTTTTCTTCATCACAAAAACTTATCTTAGTCCAGAGATCATATGTACGAAGTTTGAAGTTGATTCGACGAAAAATGACGAATAGGTGATTAAAACTAACTTTCATGTTTTTTGCAATCTAGCAAAAAATCTAGTTAGGCGGAAATGGGCGTGGCCAATACAAAAAAGATGCAGAATCATCCAAGGATTAAGTACATATAAAGTTTTTGACTGTAGGACCTATGGTTTGGGAGCTAGTACATGAAACGTGTTGACCTCCGCAATAGCGCCACCTAGGTAACGCGGGGTCCAAATTTTTGAATCTGAGTAGCGGTGAGGTTTTTCTATCAGACTGCCATGTCAGATTTTTCCTGGCAATTTCAGGCTCCTGCCCCCATACATTTCAAGCGGAGAAGAATAATAATAAACTAGAACTGCAAGCAGTTATCAACGGGTTCCAAGCCCCCAGCGCCAGTCGCCCACCCGCCCCGCCCTCAACTTCGCCAGTCCTCATGCGGTCCAGCCCCAAAAACACGTTCTCCCGCCGGCGTCCCGTCAGCTCACTTCAACCGGCGCAATGAAACTAACACTCAGGATACGTCATTAAACCGGCAAAGCCTATACACATATCTTTCAGAGGCATGGCTGACTTCTCAATCGTGGTTACAATGGAATTCCACTGTTTCCTTATTAAAGAACGTGAAGATTTAATGAGTGAGATTATCAAACAATGATCTATACATCAACGGAATATTACAAATAACATAAATCCTTGATAATGTCTTTAGATTTAAAAGATTTTCAACAAAAACTATGAGTTTCATTTTGTGACTTACTGACCAAATGTTTTAAAAAATCATGAAAAATTCACAAATCATCCTAAAATTACCAAAATATTCTCACATGGCAGTGTTAACATGCGGAATACTATGATGTTGTTTTTAAATCAGTAGACTCAAAGCTTTTATGATAAAAAAATTGGGAAATATAACTATAAAGGTCACAACAAAAATTAAAATATTCATAAAAAAATAGTGCTACTTTCTAAAATTAGGAGAAAAATCTCAGATCACCATAGGTACATGTGGAATGTTGTAAATGGCTTATATTTACTGTATACCTAAAAAGCTTTCTAAAACAAATATTAATTACGTTGTTGTCCAACTATACAGAAAAACTGGTAAAAAGTTAAAAATTCATTAAAAATCTATGCTTTTGTATAGAAATCTCAAAATATTCCCAGGTTGCGTCTGTGATGTGAGAATTCTTCTCATATTTTTGATGGGGTCATAAATGTAAAACTGTACTTACAATAAAATAATATTTGCATTAGTGTCTGTAGACAAAAATATGTCCTAAAATTAAACACAAGGGGGAGCTCATATCAATACGACATTTTTTTTGTTTCATAAACCACCTAAGAGTGAACTTTGTAGCAAATTACAAGAAGGTTGTGAGAACAGAATTTGCGCTACAATTGCTAGCCTAAAAATGTATTTTCATAAATATAAAGCGTAAACCTCAACATGGAGCTGCGGCTTTCGTGACATAAGCTCTAGCCTATCCAGCTAACACAATCTGGAAATCTTAGCCTCTTACATGCAAATAATGATTTTTAGGAAATTTTTCAAATTTGAAATTTTAAATGATCATAAGCCACGCCCACTTTGATAAATCATTACCATATTGATAATGTAATCTTAAGACTCTATAGTGATGACAACCACTAAGTTTCGTGCAGATCCATTTAGCCAGTTCAGCAGTATAATTTCTTCCCAGTTATAGCGCCCCCTATTGTTTAATCAAGTTGAAAACCAGGACATACACTTGAATTGACCTTAGGTATGACTGTTATGAACAGCTTTGAAAAATGTCAAAATCTTTTGAAGTTACTCTAAAAAAACTTTTTCATTCTCCAAAATTTAAAAAAAAAATCATATTAAAAAAAATAAGCAAATTATCCAAAATCCCTTCACATCTTTTGGTCAGCCGCTCCTCCTCTCTTGTCAGGGAAAGATGTGATGTGATTGAGTTTGACGGCCGGGAGGAGTTAACGAAAGTACGTTGGACTTACTATGCAAATTTCTACTAATTTGCATAAGTTTAAAACATTTTTTAAAATACTCATCTAAATTTGACTGACTCAATGAACATACTGGATGAGATCATTTGTTTTTTTACGAAAGTAATGGGGAGAAACATGCCAAAAATATTTTTGGGGTACCACAGCGCCACCTATTGGACAAAATTCAAAAAAATTTCTGTGATTGCAGATGTCATTATGACTGATATGAATTGTAATTTTCTGTATAGAATATGTATTTTTCAGGAGTAAATGGGCGAAAACGTTTAAAGCCTATTTATAGCCTATAAGCCACGCCCACTTTTTAATCATTTTCAAAATATAGCTTAAGGGTCCGATGATTAACATATGTGCCAAGTTCTGTGGAAATCCATCAAGCCGTTTAGCTGAAACAAACTTTTTGACTCTTTAGCGCCCCCTATTGGTGAATCCACACAAAATCGGGTAGATAGAGCTTACCGCTCATACTTCATAAGGGTGTAGAGTCTCATCAATTTATCTTGAGAAATGGTGAAGATATCATCAATTACCACATGTGCTAGCTAGCACACTGATTTTGACATGGTGTCATTAGCCCAATTTTCAATATTTCTGCCTTTTTCTTCATCACCAAAACTTATCTTAGTCCATAGATCATATGTACGAAGTTTGAAGTTGATTCGACGAAAAATGACAAATAGGTGATTAAAAGTAAGTTTTGAGTTTTTTGCGATCTAGCAAAAAATCTAGTTAGGCGGAAATGGGCGTGGCCAATACAAAAAAGATGGAGAATCACCCAAGGATCATGTACATATAAAGTTTATGACTGTAGGACCTACAGTTTGGGAGCTAGTAGCTGAAACGTGTTGACCTCCGCAATAGCGCCACCTAGGTGACGCGGGGTCCAAATTTTCGAATCTGAGTAGCGGTCAGGATTTTGTATCAGACTGCCATGTCAGATTTTTCCTGGCAATTTCTGGCTCCTGCCCCCATACAAACGTAGCGGAGAAGAATAATAAATAACTAGAACTGCAAGCAGTTATCAACGGGTTCCAAGCCCCCAGCGCCAGTCGCCTACCCGGCCCCGCCCTCCACTTCGCCAGTCCTCACGCGGTCCCGCCCCAAAAACACGTTCTCCCGCCGGCGTTCGTCAGCTCACTTCAACCGGCGCAATGAAAGTAACACTCAGGATACGTCATTAAACCTGCAAAGCCTATACACATATCTTTCAGAGGCATGGCTGACTCCTCAATCGTGATTACAATGGAATTCCACTGTTTCCTTATTAAAGAACGTGAAGATTTAATGAGTGAGGTTATCAAACAATGATCTATACATCAACAGAATATTACCAATAACATAAACACTTGATAATGTCTTTAGATTTAAAAGATTTTCAACAAAAACTATGAGTTTCATTTTGTGACTTACTGAACAAATGTTTTAAAAAATCATGAAAAATACATAAATCATCCTAAAATTACCAAAATATTCTCACATGGCAGTGTTAACATGCGGAATAATATGATGTTGTTTTTAAATCAGTAGACTCAAAGCTTTTTTGAAGAAAAATTGGGAAATATAACTATAAAGGTCACAACAAAAATAAAAATATTCATAAAAAAATAGTGCTACTTTCTAAAATTAGGAGAAAAATCTCAGATCACCATAGGTACATGTGGGATGTTATAAATGGCTTATATTTACTGTATACCTAAAAAGCTTTCTAACAAAAATTAATTACGTTGTTGTCCAAATATACAGAAAAACTGGTAAAAAGTTAAAAATTCATTAAAAATATACACTTTTGTACAGAAATCTCAAAATATTCCCAGGTTGCCTCTGTGATGTGAGAATTCTTCTTATATTTTTGTTGGGGTCATAAATGTAAAACTGTACTTACAATAAAATAATACTTGCATTAGTGGCTGTAGACAAAAATATGTCCTATAATTAAACACTAGGGGGAGCTCAAATCAAGACGACATTTCTTTTTGTTTCATAACCCACCTAAGAGTGAACTTTGTGGCAAATTACAAGAAGATTGTGAGAACAGAATTTGCGCTACAATTGCTAGCCTAAAAACGTATTTTCGTAAATATAAAGCGCAAACCTCTTTGTGGAGCTGCGGCTTTCGTGACATAAGCTCTAGCCTATTCATTTAACACAATCTGGAAATCTTAGCCTCTTACATGCAAATAGTGATTTTTAGGAAATTTTTCAAATTTGAAATTTTAAATGATCATAAACCACGCCCACTTTGATCAATCATTACCATATTGATAATGTAGTCTTAAGACTTTATAGTGATGACAGCCACTAAGTTTCGTGCCGATCCATTTAGCCGGTTCAGCAGTATAATTTCTTCCCAGTTATAGCGCCCCCTATTGTTTAATCAAGTTGAAAACCAGGACATACACTTGAATTGACCTTAGGTATGACTGTTATGAACAGCTTTGAAAAATGTCAAAATCTCTTGAAGTTACGCTAAAAAAACTTTTTCATTCCCAAAAAATTATTTAAAAAAATCATATTTAAAAAAATAAGCAAATTATCGAAAATCCCTTCACATCTTTTGGTCAGCCGCTCCTCCTCTCTTGTCAGGGAAAGTTTTGATGTGATTGAGTTTGACGGCCGGGAGGAGTTAACGAAAGTACGTTGGACTTACTATGCAAATTTCTACTAATTTGCATAAGTTTAAAACATTTTTTAAATTACTCATCTAAATTTGACTGACTCAAAGAACACATTGGAATAGATCATTTGTTTTTTTACAAAAGAAATGGGGAGAAACATGCCAAAAATATTTTTGGGGTACCAGAGCGCCACCTATTGGACAAAATTCAAAAAATTTTCTGTGATTGTAGATGTCACGATGACTGATATGAATTGTAATTTTCTGTATAGAATATGTATTTTTCATGAGTAAAAGGGCGAAAATTTTTAAAGCCTATAAGCCACGCCCACTTTTTAATCATTTTCAAAATATAGCTTAAGGGTCCGACGATTAACATATGTGCCAAGTTCTGTGGAAATCCATCAAGCCGTTTAGCTGAAACAAACTTTTTGACTCTTTAGCGCCCCCTATTGGTGAATCCAAACAAAATGGGGTAGATAGGACTTACCGCTCATACTTCATAAGGGTCTAGAGTCTCATCAGTTTATCTTGAGAAATGGTGAAGATATCATCAATTACCACATGTGCTAGCTAGCGCGCTGATTTTGACATGGTGTCATTAGCCCAATTTTCAATATTTCTGCATTTTTCTTCATCACAACAACTTAGCTTAGTCCATAGATCACATGTACGAAGTTTGAAGTTGATTCGACAAAAAATGATGAATAGGTGATTAAAAGTAAGTTTTGCGTTTTTTGCGATCTAGCAAAAAATCTAGTTAGGCGGAAATGGGCGTGGCCAATACAAAAAAGATGGAGAATCATCCAAGGATCATGGACATATAAAGTTTTTGACTATAGGACCTACGGTTTGGGAGCTAGTAGCTAAAACGTGTTGACCTCCGCAATAGCGCCACCTAGGTGACGCGGGGTCCAAATTTTCGAATCTGAGTAGCGGTCAGGATTTTCTATCAGACTGCCATGTCAGATTTTCCCTGGCAATTTCAGGCTCTTGCGCCCATACAGACACAGCGGAGAAGAATAATAATAATAAATAATAAATAATAAATAATGAAAAATCCGTAGAAAAACAATAGGGTTCCCTGCCCTTTGGGCTTGGAACCCTAATAATAAATAATGAAAAATCCGTAGAAAAACAATAGGGTTCCCTGCCCTTTGGGCTTGGAACCCTAACTAGAACTGCAAGCAGTTATCAACGGGTTCCAAGCCCCCAGCGCCAGTCGCCCACCCGGCCCCGCCCTCAACTTCGCCAGTCCTCACGCGGTCCCGCCCCAAAAACACGTTCTCCCGCCGGCGTCCCGTCAGCTCACTTCAACCGGCGCAACGAAACTAACACTCAGGATACGTCATTAAACCGGCAAAGCCTATACACATATCTTTCAGAGGCATGGCTGACTTCTCAATCGTGATTACAATGGAATTCCACTGTTTCCTTGTTAAAGAACGTGAAGATATAATGAGTGAGATTATCAAACAATGATCTATGCATAAACAGAATATTACCAATAACATAAATACTTGATAATGTCTTTAGATTTAATAGATTTTCAACAAAAACTATGAGTTTCATTTTGTGACTTACTGACCAAATGTTTTAAAAAATCATGAAAAATACATAAATCATCATAAAATTACCAAAATATTTTCACATGGCAGTGTTAACATGCGGAATAATATGATGTTGTTTTTAAATCAGTAGACTCAAAGCTTTTTTGAAGAAAAATTGGGAAATATAACTATAAAGGTCACAACAAAAATTAAAATATTCATAAAAAAATAGTGCTACTTTCTAAAATTAGGAGAAAAATCTCAGATCACCATAGGTACATGTGGAATGTTGTAAATGGCTTATATTTACTGTATACCTAAAAATCTTTCTAACAAAAATTAATTACGTTGTTGTCCAACTATACAGAAAAACTGGTAAAAAGTTAAAAATTCATTAAAAATCTATGCTTTTGTACAGAAATCTCAAAATATTCCCAGGTTGCCTCTGTGATGTGAGAATTGTTCTTATATTTTTGTAGGGGTCATAAATGTAAAACTTTACTTACAATAAAATAATATTTGCATTAGTGGCTGTAAACAAAAATATGTCCTATAATTAAACACAAGGGGGAGCTCAAATCAAGACGACATTTTTTTTTCTTTCATAAACCACCTAAGAGTGAACGTTGTACCAAATTACAAGAAGATTGTGAGAAGAGAATTTGCGCTACAATTGCTAGCCTAAAAATGTATTTTCATAAATATAAAGCGCAAACCTCTTCGTGGAGCTGCGGCTTTCGTGTCATAAGCTCTAGCCTATCCAGTTAACACAATCTGGAAATCTTAGCCTCTTACATGCAAATAATGATTTTTAGGAAATTTTTCAAATTTGAAATTTTAAATGATCATAAACCACGCCCACATTGATCAATCATTACCATATTGATAATGTAGTCTTAAGACTCTACAATGATGACAACCACTAAGTTTCGTGCAGATCCATTTAACCAGGTCAGCAGTATAATGTATTGCTATTTATAGCGCCCCCTATTGTTTAATCAAGGTGAAAATCAAGACATACACTTGAATTGACCTTAGGTTTGACTGTTATGAACAGCTTTGAAAAATGTCCAAATATTTTGAAGTTATGCTAAAAAAACTTTTTCATTCCCCAAAAAATATTTAAAAAATTCATATTTAAAAAAGTAAGAAAATTATCCAAAATCCCTTCAGATCGTTTGGTCAGCCGCTCCTCCTCTCTTGTCAGGAAAAGTTGTGATGTGATTGGGTTTGACGGCCGGGAGGAGTTAACGAAAGTACGTTTGACTTACTATGCAAATTTCTACTAATTAGCATAAGTTTAAAACATTTTTTAAAATACTCATCTTAATTTGACTGAGTCAATGAACATACTGGATGAGACCATTTGCTTGTTTACTAAAATATTGAGGAGAAAAATGCCAAAAACAATTTTGGGGTACAACAGCGCCAACTATTGGACAAACTTCAAACTTTTTTCTGTGATTGTAGATGTCACTATGACTGATATAATTTGTAACTTTCTGTATAGAATATGTATTTTTCATCAGTTAAAGGGCAAAAAATTTTAAAGCCTATAAGCCACGCCCACTTTTTAATCATTTTCAAAATATAGCTTAAGGGTCCAATGATTAACATATGTGCCAAGTTCTGTGGAAATCCATCAAGCCGTTTAGCTCAAACTAACTTTTTGACTCTTTAGCGCCCCCTTTTGGTGAATCCAAACAAAATGGGGAAGGTAGGGCTTACCGCTCATACTTCATAAGGGTCTAGAGTCTCATCACTTTATCTTGAGATATGGTGAAGATATCATCAATTAGCACATGTGCTAGCTAGCGCACTGATTTTGACATGGTGTCATTAGCCCAATTTTCAATATTTCTGCGTTTTTCTGCATCACAACAACTTATCTTAGTCCATAGATCATATGTACGATGTTTGAAGTTGATTCGACGAAAAATGACGAATAGGTGATTAAAACTAAGCTTTGCATTTTTTGCGTTCTAGCAAAAAATCTAGTTAGGCGGAAATGGGCGTGGCCAATACAAAAAAGATGGGGAATCATCCAAGGATCATGTACATATAAAGTTTTTGACTGTAGGACCTACGGTTTGGGAGCTAGTAGCTGAAACGTGTTGACCTCCGCAATAGCGCCACCTAGGTGACGCGGGGTCCAAATTTTTGAATCTGAGTAGCGGTCAGGATTTTCTATCAGACTGCCATGTCAGATTTTCCCTGACAATTTCAGGCTCTTGCGCCCATATAGTTTTAGCGGAGAAGAATAATAATAAATAATAAATAATGAAAAATCCGTAGAAAAACAATAGGGTTCCCTGCCCTTTGGGCTTGGAACCCTAACTAGAACTGCAAGCAGTTATCAACGGGTTCCAAGCCCCCAGCGCCAGTCGCCCACCCGGCCCCGCCCTCACCTTCGCCGGTCCTCACGCGGTCCCGCCCCAAAAACACGTTCTCCCGCCGGCGTCCCGTCAGCTCACTTCAACCGGCGCAATGAAAGTAACACTCAGGATACGTCATTAAACCTGCAAAGCCTATACACATCTTTCAGAGGCATGGCTGACTTCTCAATCGTGATTACAATGGAATTCCACTGTTTCCTTATTAAAGAACGTGAAGATTTAATGAGTGAGATTATCAAACAATAATCTATACATCAACAGAATATTACAAACAACATAAATACTTGATAATGTCTTTAGATTTAATTGATTTTCAACAAAAACAATGAGTTTCATTTTGTGACTTACTGACCAAATGTTTCAAAAAATCATAAAAAATACATAACTCATCATAAAATTACCAAAATATTCTCACATGGCAGTGTTGACATGTGGAATAATATGATGTTGTTTTTAAATCAGTAGACTCAAAGCTTTTTTGAAGAAAAATCAGTAAATATAACTGTAAGGGTCACAGTCAAAATTAAAATATTCATAAAAAAATAGTGCTACTTTCTAAAATTTATAGAAAAATCTCAGATCACCATAGGTACATGTTGAATGTTGTAATTGGTTTATATTTACTGTATACCTAAAAAACTTTCTAACAAAAATTAATTACGTTGTTGTCCAACTATACAGAAAAACTGGCAAAAAGTTAAAAAATCATTAAAAATCAATGCTTTCGTACAAAAATCTCAAAATATTCCGAGATTGCCTCTGTGATGTGAGAATTCTTTTTATATTTTTGTTGGGGTCATAAATGTAAAATTGTACCTACAATAAAATAATATTTGCGTTAGTTGCTGTAGACAAAAATATGTCCTATAATTAAACACAAGGGGGAGCTCAAATCAAGACGACATTTTTTTTTGTTTCATAAACCACCTAAGAGTGAACTTTATGGCAAATGTCAAGAAGATTGTGAAAACAGAATTTGCGCTACAATTGCTAGCCTAAAAATGTATTTTTGTAAATTTAAAGCGCAAACATCTTCGTGGAGCTGCGGTTTTCAATATCTAAGCTCATGGCTATCCAGTTAACATAATCTGGAAAACGTAGCTTCTTACATGAAAATAATGATTTTTAGGAAATTTTTCAAATTTGAAATTTTAAATGATCATAAACCACGCCCACATTGATCAATCATTACCATATTGATAATGTAGTCTTAAGACTCTACAATGATGACAACCACTAAGTTTCGTGCAGATCCATTTAACCAGGTCAGCAGTATAATGTATTGCTATTTATAGCGCCCCCTATTGTTTAATCAAGGTGAAAATCAAGACATACACTTGA
Organism: Nothobranchius furzeri; assembly: GCF_043380555.1. Taxonomy (NCBI): domain Eukaryota; kingdom Metazoa; phylum Chordata; class Actinopteri; order Cyprinodontiformes; family Nothobranchiidae; genus Nothobranchius; species Nothobranchius furzeri. The sequence goes on from NC_091756.1 coordinate 3,091,896, forward strand.
ATTGACCTTAGGTTTGACTGTTATGAACACCTTTGAAAAATGTCAAAATCTTTTGAAGTTACGCTAAAAAAACTTTTTCATTCCCAAAAAATGATTTAAAAAAATCATAATAAAAAAAATAAGCAAATTATCCAAAATCCCTTCACATCTTTTGGTCAGCCGCTCCTCCTCTCTTGTCAGGGAAAGTTGTGATGTGATTGAGTTTGACGGCTGGGAGGAGTTAACGAAAGTACGTTGGACTTACTATGCACATTTCTGCTAATTTGCATAAGTTTAAAACATTTTTTAAAATACTCATCTAAATTTGACTGACTCAATGAACACACTGGATGAGATTATTTGTTTTTTTACGTAAGAAATGGGGAGAAACATGCCAAAAATATTTTTGGGGTACCACAGCGCCACCTATTGGACCAAATTCAAAAAATTTTCTGTGATTGTAGATGTCACTATGACTGATAAGAATTGTAATTTTCTGTTTAGAATATATATTTTTCATGAGTAAAAGGGCGAAAAATTTTAAAGCCTATAAGCCACGCCCACTTTTTAATCATTTTCAAAATGTAGCTTAAGGGTCCGATGACTAACATATGTGCCAAGTTCTGGGGAAATCCATCAAGCCGTTTAGCTCAAACAAACTTTTTGACTCTTTAGCACCCCCTATTGGTGAATCCAAACAAAATGGGGTAGATAGGGCTTACCGCTCATACTTCATAAGGGTCTAGAGTCTCATCAGTTTATCTTGAGAAATGGTGAAGATATCATCAATTACCACATGTGCTAGCTAGCGCGCTGATTTTGACATGGTGTCATTAGCCCAATTTTCAATATTTCTGCATTTTTCTTCATCACAACAACTTAGCTTAGTCCATAGATCACATGTACGAAGTTTGAAGTTGATTCGACAAAAAATGATGAATAGGTGATTAAAAGTAAGTTTTGCGTTTTTTGCGATCTAGCAAAAAATCTAGTTAGGCGGAAATGGGCGTGGCCAATACAAAAAAGATGGAGAATCATCCAAGGATCATGGACATATAAAGTTTTTGACTATAGGACCTACGGTTTGGGAGCTAGTAGCTAAAACGTGTTGACCTCCGCAATAGCGCCACCTAGGTGACGCGGGGTCCAAATTTTCGAATCTGAGTAGCGGTCAGGATTTTCTATCAGACTGCCATGTCAGATTTTCCCTGGCAATTTCAGGCTCTTGCGCCCATACAGACACAGCGGAGAAGAATAATAATAATAAATAATAAATAATAAATAATGAAAAATCCGTAGAAAAACAATAGGGTTCCCTGCCCTTTGGGCTTGGAACCCTAACTAGAACTGCAAGCAGTTATCAACGGGTTCCAAGCCACCAGCGCCAGTCGCCCACCCGCCCCGCCCTCAACTTCGCCAGTCCTCACGCGGTCCCGCCCCAAAAACACGTTCTCCCGCCGGCGTCCCGTCAGCTCACTTCAACCGGCGCAATGAAACTAACACTCAGGATACGTCATTAAACCGGCTAAGCCTATACACATATCTTTCAGAGGCATGGCTGACTTCTCAATCGTGATTACAATGGAATTCCACTGTTTCCTTATTAAAGAACGTGAAGATTTAATGAGTGAGATTATTAAACAATAATCTATACATCAACAGAATGTTACAAATAACATAAATACTTTATAATGTGTTTAGATTTAATAGATTTTCAACAAAAACAATGAGTTTCATTTTGTGACTTGCTGACCAAATGTTTAAAAAAATCATGAAAAATACACAACTCATCCTAAAATTACCAAAATATTCTCACATGGCAGTGGTAACATGCGGAATAATATGATGTTGTTTTTAAATCAGTAGACTCAAAGCTTTTTTAAAGAAAAATTGGGAAATATAACTATAAAGGTCACAACAAAAATTAAAATATTCATAAAAAAATAGTGCTACTTTCTAAAATTAGGAGAAAAATCTCAGATAACCATAGGTACATGTGGAATGTTGTAAATGGCTTATATTTACTGTATACCTAAAAAGCTTTCTAACAAAAATTAATTACGTTGTTGTCCAACTATACAAAATAACTGGCAAAAAGTAAAAAATTCATTAAAAATCAATGCTTTTGTACAAAAATCTCAAAATATTCCCAGATTGCCTCTGTGACGTGTGTATTGTGGTCATATTTTTGTAAGATCATAAATGTAAAACTTTTCTTACAATAAAATAATATTTGCATTAGTGGCTGTAGACAAAAATATGTCCTATAATTGAACACTAGGGGGAGCTCAAATCAAGACGACATTTTTTTTGTTTCATAAACCACCTAAGAGTGAACTTTGTGGTAAATTACAAGAAGATTGTGAGAACAGAATTTGTGCCACACTTGCTAGCGTAAAAATGTATTTTTGTTAATATAAAGCGCAAACCTCTTTGTGGAGCTGCGGCTATCGTGACATAAGCTCTAGCCTATCCAGTAACCACAATCTGGAAATCTTAGCCTCTTACATGCAAATAGTGATTTTTAGGAAATTTTTCAAATTTGAAATTTTAAATGATCGTAAACCACGCCCACTTTGATCAATCATTACCATATTGATAATGTAGTCTTAAGACTCTATAGTGATGACAACCACTAAGTTTCGTGCAGATCCATTTAGCTGGTTGAGCAGTATAATTTCTTCCCAGTTATAGCGCCCCCTATTGTTTAATCAAGTTGAAAACCAGGACATACACTTGAATTGACCTTAGGTATGAGTGTTATGAACAGCTTTGAAAAATGTCAAAATCTTTTGAAGTTACGCTAAAAAAACTTTTTCATTCCCAAAAAATTATTTAAAAAAATCATATTAAAAAAAATAAGCAAATTATCCAAAATCCCTTCACAACTTTTGGTCAGCCGCTCCCCCCCTCTTGTCAGGCAAAGTTGTGATGTGATTGAGTTTGACGGCCGGGAGGAGTTAACGAAAGTACGTTTGACTTACTATGCAAATTTCTACTAATTAGCATAAGTTTAAATTATTTTTTAAAATACTCATCTAAATTTGACTGACTCAATGAACATACTGGATGAGCCCATTTGTTTTTTTACTAAAACATTGAGGAGAGACATGCCAAAACCTTTTTTGGGGTACAACAGCGCCACCTATTGGACAAAATTCAAATTTATATCTGTGATTGTAGATGTCACTATGACTGATAAAATTTGTAACTTTCTGTATAGAATATGTATTTTTCATCAGTTAAAGGGCGAAAATTTTTAAAGCCTATAAGCCACGCCCACTTTTTAATCATTTTCAAAATATAGCTTAAAGGTCTGATGATTAACATATGTGCCAAGTTCTGTGGAAATCCATCAAGCCGTTTAGCTCAAACTAACTTTTTGCCTCTTTAGCGCCCCCTTTTGGTGAATCCGAACAAAATGGGGAAGATAGGGCTTACCGCTCATACTTCATAAGGGTCTAGAGTCTCATCACTTTATCTTGAGATATGGTGAAGATATCATCAATTAGCACATGTGATAGCTAGCGCACTGATTTTGACATGTTGTCATTAGCCCAATTTTCAATATTTCTGCGTTTTTCTGCATCACAACAACTTATCTTAGTCCATAGATCATATGTACAAAGTTTGAAGTTGATTCGACGAAAAATGACGAATAGGTGATTAAAACTAAGTTTTGCATTTTTTGCGATCTAGCAAAAAATCTAGTTAGGCGGAAATGGGCGTGGCCAATACAAAAAAGATGGAGAATCATCCAAGGATCATGGACATATAAAGTTTTTGACTATAGGACCTACGGTTTGGGAGCTAGTAACTAAAACGTGTTGACCTCCGCAATAGCGCCACCTAGGTGACGCGGGGTCCAAATTCTCGAACCTGAGTAGCGGTCAGGATTTTCTATCAGACTGCCATGTCAGATTTTCCCTGGCAATTTCAGGCTCTTGCGCCCATACAGACACAGCGGAGAAGAATAATAATAATAAATAATAAATAATAAATAATGAAAAATCCGTAGAAAAACAATAGGGTTCCCTGCCCTTTGGGCTTGGAACCCTAACTAGAACTGCAAGCAGTTATCAACGGGTTCCAAGCCCCAAGCGCCAGTCGCCCACCCGCCCCGCCCTCCACTTCGCCAGTCCTCACGCGGTCCCGCCCCAAAAACACGTTCTCCCACCGGCGTCCCGTCAGCTCACTTCAACCGGCGCAATGAAAGTAACACTCAGGATACGTCATTAAACCTGCAAAGCCTATACACATATCTTTCAGAGGCATGGCTGACTTCTCAATTGTGATTACAATGGAATTCCACTGTTTACTTATTAAAGAACGTGAAGATTTAATGAGTGAGATTATCAAACAATGATTTAAACATCAACAGAATATTACAAATAACATAAATACTTGATAATGTCTTTAGATTTAAAATATTTTCAACAAAAACTATGAGTTTCATTTTGTGACTTACTGACCAAATGTTTTAAAAAATCATGAAAAATACATAAATCATCATAAAATTACCAAAATATTCTCACATGGCAGTGTTAACATGCGGAATAATATGATGTTGTTTTGAAATCAGTAGACTCAAAGCTTTTTTGAAGAAAAAATTGGGAAATATAACTATAAAGGTCACAACAAAAATTAAAATATTCATAAAAAAATAGTGCTACTTTCTAAAATTAGGAGAAAAATCTCAGATCACCATAGGTACATGTGGAATGTTGTAAATGGCTTATATTTACTGTATACCTAAAAGCTTTCTAACAAAAATTAATTACGTTGTTGTCCAACTGTACAGAAAAACTGGTAAAAAGTTAAAAATTCATTAAAAATCTATGCTTTTGTACAGAAATCTCAAAATATTCCCAGGTTGCCTCTGTGATGTGCGAATTCTTCTTATATTTTTGTTGGGGTCATAAATGTAAAACTGTACTTACAATAAAATAATATTTGCATTAGTGGCTGTAGACAAAAATATGTCCAATAATTAAACACAAGGGGGAGCTCAAATCAAGACGACATTTTTTTTGTTTCATAAACTCCCTAAGAGTGAACTTTGTGGCAAATTACAAGAAGATTGGGAGAACAGAATTTGCGCTACAATTGCTAGCCTAAAAATGTATTTTCATTAATATAAAGCGCAAACCTCTTCGTGGAGCTGCGGCTTTCGTGACATAAGCTCTAGCCTATCCGGTTAACACAATCTGTAAATCTTAGCCTCCTACATGCAAATAATGATTTTTAGGAAATTTTTCAAATTTGAAATTTTAAATGATCATAAACCACGCCCACTTTGATCAATCATTACCATATTGATAATGTAGTCTTAAGACTCTATAGTGATGACAACCACCAAGTTTCGTGCAGATCCATTTTGCCGGTTCAGCAGTATAATTTCTTCCCAGTTAAAGTGCCCCCTATTGTTTAATCAAGTTGAAAACCAGGACATACACTTGAATTGATCTTAGGTATGACTGTTGTGAACAGCTTTGAAAAATGTCAAAATCTTTTGAAGTTACACTAAAAAAACTTTTTCATTCCCCAAAAATTATTTAAAAAAATCATATTAAAAAAAATAAGCAAATTATCCAAAATCCCTTCACATCTTTTGGTCAGCCGCTCCTCCTCTCTTGTCAGGGAAAGTTGTGATGTGATTGAGTTTGACGGCCGGGAGGAGTTAACGAAAGTATGTTGGACATACTATGCAAATTTCTACTAATTTGCATAAGTTTAAAACATATTTTAAAATACTCATCTAAATTTGACTGACTCAATGAACATACTGGATGAGACCATTTGTTTTTTTTACGAAAGAAATGGTGAGAAACATGCCAAAAAGATTTTTGGGGTACCACAGCGCCACCTATTGTACAAAATTCAAAAAAATTTCTGTGATTGTAGATGTCACTATGACTGATATGAATTGTAATTTTCTGTATAGAATATGTATTTTTCATGAGTAAAAGGGCGAAAATTTTTAAAGCCTATAAGCCACGCCCACTTTTTATTCATTTTCAAAATGTAGCTTAAGGGTCCAATGATTAACATATGTACCAAGTTCTGTGGAAATCCATCAAGCCGTTTAGCTGAAACAAACAGTTTGACTCTTTAGCGCCCCCTATTGGTGAATCCAAACAAAATGGGGTAGATAGGGCTTACCGCTCATACTTCATAAGGGTCTAGAGTCTCATCACCTTATCTTGAAAAATGGTGAAGATATCATCAATTATCACATGTGCTAGTTAGCGCACTGATTTTGACATGGTGTCATTAGCCCAATTTTCAATATTTCTGCGTTTTTCTTCATCACAAAAACTTATCTTAGTCCAGAGATCATATGTACGAAGTTTGAAGTTGATTCGACGAAAAATGACGAATAGGTGATTAAAACTAACTTTCATGTTTTTTGCAATCTAGCAAAAAATCTAGTTAGGCGGAAATGGGCGTGGCCAATACAAAAAAGATGCAGAATCATCCAAGGATTAAGTACATATAAAGTTTTTGACTGTAGGACCTATGGTTTGGGAGCTAGTACATGAAACGTGTTGACCTCCGCAATAGCGCCACCTAGGTAACGCGGGGTCCAAATTTTTGAATCTGAGTAGCGGTGAGGTTTTTCTATCAGACTGCCATGTCAGATTTTTCCTGGCAATTTCAGGCTCCTGCCCCCATACATTTCAAGCGGAGAAGAATAATAATAAACTAGAACTGCAAGCAGTTATCAACGGGTTCCAAGCCCCCAGCGCCAGTCGCCCACCCGCCCCGCCCTCAACTTCGCCAGTCCTCATGCGGTCCAGCCCCAAAAACACGTTCTCCCGCCGGCGTCCCGTCAGCTCACTTCAACCGGCGCAATGAAACTAACACTCAGGATACGTCATTAAACCGGCAAAGCCTATACACATATCTTTCAGAGGCATGGCTGACTTCTCAATCGTGGTTACAATGGAATTCCACTGTTTCCTTATTAAAGAACGTGAAGATTTAATGAGTGAGATTATCAAACAATGATCTATACATCAACGGAATATTACAAATAACATAAATCCTTGATAATGTCTTTAGATTTAAAAGATTTTCAACAAAAACTATGAGTTTCATTTTGTGACTTACTGACCAAATGTTTTAAAAAATCATGAAAAATTCACAAATCATCCTAAAATTACCAAAATATTCTCACATGGCAGTGTTAACATGCGGAATACTATGATGTTGTTTTTAAATCAGTAGACTCAAAGCTTTTATGATAAAAAAATTGGGAAATATAACTATAAAGGTCACAACAAAAATTAAAATATTCATAAAAAAATAGTGCTACTTTCTAAAATTAGGAGAAAAATCTCAGATCACCATAGGTACATGTGGAATGTTGTAAATGGCTTATATTTACTGTATACCTAAAAAGCTTTCTAAAACAAATATTAATTACGTTGTTGTCCAACTATACAGAAAAACTGGTAAAAAGTTAAAAATTCATTAAAAATCTATGCTTTTGTATAGAAATCTCAAAATATTCCCAGGTTGCGTCTGTGATGTGAGAATTCTTCTCATATTTTTGATGGGGTCATAAATGTAAAACTGTACTTACAATAAAATAATATTTGCATTAGTGTCTGTAGACAAAAATATGTCCTAAAATTAAACACAAGGGGGAGCTCATATCAATACGACATTTTTTTTGTTTCATAAACCACCTAAGAGTGAACTTTGTAGCAAATTACAAGAAGGTTGTGAGAACAGAATTTGCGCTACAATTGCTAGCCTAAAAATGTATTTTCATAAATATAAAGCGTAAACCTCAACATGGAGCTGCGGCTTTCGTGACATAAGCTCTAGCCTATCCAGCTAACACAATCTGGAAATCTTAGCCTCTTACATGCAAATAATGATTTTTAGGAAATTTTTCAAATTTGAAATTTTAAATGATCATAAGCCACGCCCACTTTGATAAATCATTACCATATTGATAATGTAATCTTAAGACTCTATAGTGATGACAACCACTAAGTTTCGTGCAGATCCATTTAGCCAGTTCAGCAGTATAATTTCTTCCCAGTTATAGCGCCCCCTATTGTTTAATCAAGTTGAAAACCAGGACATACACTTGAATTGACCTTAGGTATGACTGTTATGAACAGCTTTGAAAAATGTCAAAATCTTTTGAAGTTACTCTAAAAAAACTTTTTCATTCTCCAAAATTTAAAAAAAAAATCATATTAAAAAAAATAAGCAAATTATCCAAAATCCCTTCACATCTTTTGGTCAGCCGCTCCTCCTCTCTTGTCAGGGAAAGATGTGATGTGATTGAGTTTGACGGCCGGGAGGAGTTAACGAAAGTACGTTGGACTTACTATGCAAATTTCTACTAATTTGCATAAGTTTAAAACATTTTTTAAAATACTCATCTAAATTTGACTGACTCAATGAACATACTGGATGAGATCATTTGTTTTTTTACGAAAGTAATGGGGAGAAACATGCCAAAAATATTTTTGGGGTACCACAGCGCCACCTATTGGACAAAATTCAAAAAAATTTCTGTGATTGCAGATGTCATTATGACTGATATGAATTGTAATTTTCTGTATAGAATATGTATTTTTCAGGAGTAAATGGGCGAAAACGTTTAAAGCCTATTTATAGCCTATAAGCCACGCCCACTTTTTAATCATTTTCAAAATATAGCTTAAGGGTCCGATGATTAACATATGTGCCAAGTTCTGTGGAAATCCATCAAGCCGTTTAGCTGAAACAAACTTTTTGACTCTTTAGCGCCCCCTATTGGTGAATCCACACAAAATCGGGTAGATAGAGCTTACCGCTCATACTTCATAAGGGTGTAGAGTCTCATCAATTTATCTTGAGAAATGGTGAAGATATCATCAATTACCACATGTGCTAGCTAGCACACTGATTTTGACATGGTGTCATTAGCCCAATTTTCAATATTTCTGCCTTTTTCTTCATCACCAAAACTTATCTTAGTCCATAGATCATATGTACGAAGTTTGAAGTTGATTCGACGAAAAATGACAAATAGGTGATTAAAAGTAAGTTTTGAGTTTTTTGCGATCTAGCAAAAAATCTAGTTAGGCGGAAATGGGCGTGGCCAATACAAAAAAGATGGAGAATCACCCAAGGATCATGTACATATAAAGTTTATGACTGTAGGACCTACAGTTTGGGAGCTAGTAGCTGAAACGTGTTGACCTCCGCAATAGCGCCACCTAGGTGACGCGGGGTCCAAATTTTCGAATCTGAGTAGCGGTCAGGATTTTGTATCAGACTGCCATGTCAGATTTTTCCTGGCAATTTCTGGCTCCTGCCCCCATACAAACGTAGCGGAGAAGAATAATAAATAACTAGAACTGCAAGCAGTTATCAACGGGTTCCAAGCCCCCAGCGCCAGTCGCCTACCCGGCCCCGCCCTCCACTTCGCCAGTCCTCACGCGGTCCCGCCCCAAAAACACGTTCTCCCGCCGGCGTTCGTCAGCTCACTTCAACCGGCGCAATGAAAGTAACACTCAGGATACGTCATTAAACCTGCAAAGCCTATACACATATCTTTCAGAGGCATGGCTGACTCCTCAATCGTGATTACAATGGAATTCCACTGTTTCCTTATTAAAGAACGTGAAGATTTAATGAGTGAGGTTATCAAACAATGATCTATACATCAACAGAATATTACCAATAACATAAACACTTGATAATGTCTTTAGATTTAAAAGATTTTCAACAAAAACTATGAGTTTCATTTTGTGACTTACTGAACAAATGTTTTAAAAAATCATGAAAAATACATAAATCATCCTAAAATTACCAAAATATTCTCACATGGCAGTGTTAACATGCGGAATAATATGATGTTGTTTTTAAATCAGTAGACTCAAAGCTTTTTTGAAGAAAAATTGGGAAATATAACTATAAAGGTCACAACAAAAATAAAAATATTCATAAAAAAATAGTGCTACTTTCTAAAATTAGGAGAAAAATCTCAGATCACCATAGGTACATGTGGGATGTTATAAATGGCTTATATTTACTGTATACCTAAAAAGCTTTCTAACAAAAATTAATTACGTTGTTGTCCAAATATACAGAAAAACTGGTAAAAAGTTAAAAATTCATTAAAAATATACACTTTTGTACAGAAATCTCAAAATATTCCCAGGTTGCCTCTGTGATGTGAGAATTCTTCTTATATTTTTGTTGGGGTCATAAATGTAAAACTGTACTTACAATAAAATAATACTTGCATTAGTGGCTGTAGACAAAAATATGTCCTATAATTAAACACTAGGGGGAGCTCAAATCAAGACGACATTTCTTTTTGTTTCATAACCCACCTAAGAGTGAACTTTGTGGCAAATTACAAGAAGATTGTGAGAACAGAATTTGCGCTACAATTGCTAGCCTAAAAACGTATTTTCGTAAATATAAAGCGCAAACCTCTTTGTGGAGCTGCGGCTTTCGTGACATAAGCTCTAGCCTATTCATTTAACACAATCTGGAAATCTTAGCCTCTTACATGCAAATAGTGATTTTTAGGAAATTTTTCAAATTTGAAATTTTAAATGATCATAAACCACGCCCACTTTGATCAATCATTACCATATTGATAATGTAGTCTTAAGACTTTATAGTGATGACAGCCACTAAGTTTCGTGCCGATCCATTTAGCCGGTTCAGCAGTATAATTTCTTCCCAGTTATAGCGCCCCCTATTGTTTAATCAAGTTGAAAACCAGGACATACACTTGAATTGACCTTAGGTATGACTGTTATGAACAGCTTTGAAAAATGTCAAAATCTCTTGAAGTTACGCTAAAAAAACTTTTTCATTCCCAAAAAATTATTTAAAAAAATCATATTTAAAAAAATAAGCAAATTATCGAAAATCCCTTCACATCTTTTGGTCAGCCGCTCCTCCTCTCTTGTCAGGGAAAGTTTTGATGTGATTGAGTTTGACGGCCGGGAGGAGTTAACGAAAGTACGTTGGACTTACTATGCAAATTTCTACTAATTTGCATAAGTTTAAAACATTTTTTAAATTACTCATCTAAATTTGACTGACTCAAAGAACACATTGGAATAGATCATTTGTTTTTTTACAAAAGAAATGGGGAGAAACATGCCAAAAATATTTTTGGGGTACCAGAGCGCCACCTATTGGACAAAATTCAAAAAATTTTCTGTGATTGTAGATGTCACGATGACTGATATGAATTGTAATTTTCTGTATAGAATATGTATTTTTCATGAGTAAAAGGGCGAAAATTTTTAAAGCCTATAAGCCACGCCCACTTTTTAATCATTTTCAAAATATAGCTTAAGGGTCCGACGATTAACATATGTGCCAAGTTCTGTGGAAATCCATCAAGCCGTTTAGCTGAAACAAACTTTTTGACTCTTTAGCGCCCCCTATTGGTGAATCCAAACAAAATGGGGTAGATAGGACTTACCGCTCATACTTTGTAAGGTTCTAGAGTCTCATCAATTTATTTTGAGAAATGGTGAAGATATCATCAATTAACACATGTGCTAGCTAGCGCACTGATTTTGACATGGTGTCATTAGCCCAATTTTCAATATTTCTGCATTTTTCTTCATCACAACAACTTAGCCTAGTCCATAGATCACATGTACGAAGTTTGAAGTTGATTCGACGAAAAATGTCGAATAGGTGATTAAAACTAAGTTTTGCATTTTTTGCGATCTAGCAAAAAATCTAGTTAGGCGGAAATGGGCGTGGCCAATACAAAAAAGATGGAGAATCAATCAAGGATCATGTGCATATAAAGTTTTTGACTGTAGGACCTACGGTTTGGGAGCTAGTAGCTGAAACGTGTTGACCTCTGCAATAGCGCCACCTAGGTGACCCGGGGTCCAAATTTTCGAATCTGAGTAGCGGTCAGGATTTTCTATCAGACTGCCATGTCAGATTTTTCCTTGCAATTTCAGGCTCTTGCGCCCATACAGACACAGCGGAGAAGAATAATAATAACTAGAACTGCAAGCAGTTATCAACGGGTTCCAAGCCACCAGCGCCAGTCGCCCACCCGCCCCGCCCTCAACTTCGCCAGTCCTCATGCGGTCCCGCCCCAAAAACACGTTCTCCCGCCGGCGTCCCGTCAGCTCACTTCAACCGGCGCAATGAAAGTAACACTCAGGATACGTCATTAAACCTGCAAATCCTATACACATCTTTCAGAGGCATGGCTGACTTCTCAATCGTGATTACAATGGAATTCCACTGTTTCCTTATTAAACAACGTGAAGATTTAATGAGTGAGATTATCAAACAATAATCTATACATCAACAGAATATTACAAACAACATAAATACTTGATAATGTCTTTAGATTTAATTGATTTTCAACAAAAACAATGAGTTTCATTTTGTGACTTACTGACCAAATGTTTCAAAAAATCATGAAAAATACATAACTCATCATAAAATTACCAAAATATTCTCACATGGCAGTGTTGACATGTGGAATAATATGATGTTGTTTTTAAATCAGTAGACTCAAAGCTTTTTTGAAGAAAAATCAGTAAATATAACTGTAAGGGTCACAGTCAAAATTAAAATATTCATAAAAAAATAGTGCTACTTTCTAAAATTTATAGAAAAATCTCAGATCACCATAGGTACATGTTGAATGTTGTAATTGGTTTATATTTACTGTATACCTAAAAAACTTTCTAACAAAAATTAATTACGTTGTTGTCCAACTATACAGAAAAACTGGCAAAAAGTTAAAAAATCATTAAAAATCAATGCTTTCGTACAAAAATCTCAAAATATTCCGAGATTGCCTCTGTGATGTGAGAATTCTTTTTATATTTTTGTTGGGGTCATAAATGTAAAATTGTACCTACAATAAAATAATATTTGCGTTAGTTGCTGTAGACAAAAATATGTCCTATAATTAAACACAAGGGGGAGCTCAAATCAAGACGACATTTTTTTTTGTTTCATAAACCACCTAAGAGTGAACTTTATGGCAAATGTCAAGAAGATTGTGAAAACAGAATTTGCGCTACAATTGCTAGCCTAAAAATGTATTTTTGTAAATTTAAAGCGCAAACATCTTCGTGGAGCTGCGGTTTTCAATATCTAAGCTCATGGCTATCCAGTTAACATAATCTGGAAAACGTAGCTTCTTACATGAAAATAATGATTTTTAGGAAATTTTTCAAATTTGAAATTTTAAATGATCATAAACCACGCCCACATTGATCAATCATTACCATATTGATAATGTAGTCTTAAGACTCTACAATGATGACAACCACTAAGTTTCGTGCAGATCCATTTAACCAGGTCAGCAGTATAATGTATTGCTATTTATAGCGCCCCCTATTGTTTAATCAAGGTGAAAATCAAGACATACACTTGAATTGACCTTAGGTTTGACTGTTATGAACACCTTTGAAAAATGTCAAAATCTTTTGAAGTTACGCTAAAAAAAACTTTTTCATTCCCAAAAAATGATTTAAAAAAATCATAATAAAAAAAATAAGCAAATTATCCAAAATCCCTTCACATCTTTTGGTCAGCCGCTCCTCCTCTCTTGTCAGGGAAAGTTGTGATGTGATTGAGTTTGACGGCTGGGAGGAGTTAACGAAAGTACGTTGGACTTACTATGCACATTTCTGCTAATTTGCATAAGTTTAAAACATTTTTTAAAATACTCATCTAAATTTGACTGACTCAATGAACACACTGGATGAGATTATTTGTTTTTTTACGTAAGAAATGGGGAGAAACATGCCAAAAATATTTTTGGGGTACCACAGCGCCACCTATTGGACCAAATTCAACAAATTTTCTGTGATTGTAGATGTCACTATGACTGATAAGAATTGTAATTTTCTGTTTAGAATATATATTTTTCATGAGTAAAAGGGCGAAAAATTTTGAAGCCTATAAGCCACGCCCACTTTTTAATCATTTTCAAAATGTAGCTTAAGGGTCCGATGACTAACATATGTGCCAAGTTCTGGGGAAATCCATCAAGCCGTTTAGCTCAAACAAACTTTTTGACTCTTTAGCGCCCCCTATTGGTGAATCCAAACAAAATGGGGTAGATAGGGCTTACCGCTCATACTTCATAAGGGTCTAGAGTCTCATCAGTTTATCTTGAGAAATGGTGAAGATATCATCAATTACCACATGTGCTAGCTAGCGCGCTGATTTTGACATGGTGTCATTAGCCCAATTTTCAATATTTCTGCATTTTTCTTCATCACAACAACTTAGCTTAGTCCATAGATCACATGTACGAAGTTTGAAGTTGATTCGACAAAAAATGATGAATAGGTGATTAAAAGTAAGTTTTGCGTTTTTTGCGATCTAGCAAAAAATCTAGTTAGGCGGAAATGGGCGTGGCCAATACAAAAAAGATGGAGAATCATCCAAGGATCATGGACATATAAAGTTTTTGACTATAGGACCTACGGTTTGGGAGCTAGTAGTTAAAACGTGTTGACCTCCGCAATAGCGCCACCTAGGTGACGCGGGGTCCAAATTTTCGAATCTGAGTAGCGGTCAGGATTTTCTATCAGACTGCCATGTCAGATTTTCCCTGGCAATTTCAGGCTCTTGCGCCCATACAGACACAGCGGAGAAGAATAATAATAATAAATAATAAATAATAAATAATGAAAAATCCGTAGAAAAACAATAGGGTTCCCTGCCCTTTGGGCTTGGAACCCTAATAAACTAGAACTGCAAGCAGTTATCAACGGGTTCCAAGCCCCCAGCGCCAGTCGCCTACCCGGCCCCGCCCTCCACTTCGCCAGTCCTCACGCGGTCCCGCCCCAAAAACACGTTCTCCCGCCGGCGTTCGTCAGCTCACTTCAACCGGCGCAATGAAAGTAACACTCAGGATACGTCATTAAACCTGCAAAGCCTATACACATATCTTTCAGAGGCATGGCTGACTCCTCAATCGTGATTACAATGGAATTCCACTGTTTCCTTATTAAAGAACGTGAAGATTTAATGAGTGAGGTTATCAAACAATGATCTATACATCAACAGAATATTACCAATAACATAAACACTTGATAATGTCTTTAGATTTAAAAGATTTTCAACAAAAACTATGAGTTTCATTTTGTGACTTACTGAACAAATGTTTTAAAAAATCATGAAAAATACATAAATCATCATAAAATTACCAAAATATTCTCACATGGCAGTGTTAAGATGCGGAATAATATGATGTTGTTTTTAAATCAGTAGACTCAAAGCTTTTTTGAAGAAAAATTGGGAAATATAACTATAAAGGTCACAACAAAAATTCAAATATTCATAAAAAAATAGTGCTACTTTCTAAAATTAGGAGAAAAATCTCAGATCACCATAGGTACATGTGGAATGTTGTAAATGGCTTATATTTACTGTATACCTAAAAAAAACTTTCTAACAAAAATTAATTACGTTGTTGTCCAACTATACAGAAAAACTGGTAAAAAGTTAAAAATTCATTAAAAATCTATGCTTTTGTACAGAAATCTCAAAATATTCCCAGGTTGCCTCTGTGATGTGAGAATTCTTCTTATATTTTTGTTGGGGTCATAAATGTAAAACTGTACTTACAATAAAATAATATTTGCATTAGTGGCTGTAGACAAAAATATGTCCTACAATTAAACACAAGGGGGAGCTCAAATCAATACGACATTTTTTTTCTTTCATAAACCACCTAAGAGTGAACTTTGTGGCAAATTACAAGAAGATTGTGAGAACAGAATTTGCGCTACAATTGCTAGCCTAAAAATGTATTTTCGTAAATATAAAGCGCAAACCTCTTCATGGAGCTGCGGCTTTCGTGACATAAGCTCTAGCCAATCCAGTTGACACAATCTGGAAATCTTAGCCTCTTACATGCAAATTGTGATTTTTAGGGAATTTTTCAAATTTGAAATTTTAAATGATCATAAACCACGCCCACTTTGATCAATCATTACCATATTGATAATGTAGTCTTAAGACTCTATAGTGATGACAACCACTAAGTTTCGTGCAGATCCATTTAGCCGGTTCAGCAATATAATTTCTTCCCAGTTATAGCGCCCCCTATTGTTTAATCAAGGTGAAAACCAGGACATACACTTGAATTGACCTTAGGTATGATTGTTATGAACAGCTTTGAAAAATGTCAAAGTCTTTTGAAGTTACGCTAAAAAAACTTTTTCATTCCCAAAAAATTATTTTAAAAAATCATATTAAAAAAAATAAGCAAATTATCCAAAATCCCTTCACATCTTTTGGTCAGCCGCTCCTCCTCTCTTGTCAGGGAAAGTTGTGATGTGATTGAGTTTGACGGCCGGGAGGAGTTAACGAAAGTACGTTGGACTTACTATGCAAATTTCTACTAATTTGCATAAGTTTAAAACATTTGTTAAAATACTCATCTAAATTTGACTGACTCACTGAACACACTGGATGAGATCATTTGTTTTTTTACGAAAGAAATGGGGAGAACCATGCCAAAAATATTTTTGGGGTACCACAGCGCCACCTATTGGACAAAATTCAAAAAATTTTCTGTGATTGTAGATGTCACTATGACTGATAAGAATTGTAATTTTCTGTTTAGAATATATATTTTTCATGAGTAAAAGGGCGAAAAATTTTAAAGCCTATAAGCCACGCCCACTTTTTAATCATTTTCAAAATGTAGCTTAAGGGTCCGATGACTAACATATGTGCCAAGTTCTGGGGAAATCCATCAAGCCGTTTAGCTCAAACAAACTTTTTGACTCTTTAGCGCCCCCTATTGGTGAATCCAAACAAAATGGGGTAGATAGGGCTTACCGCTCATACTTCATAAGGGTCTAGAGTCTCATCAGTTTATCTTGAGAAATGGTGAAGATATCATCAATTACCACATGTGCTAGCTAGCGCGCTGATTTTGACATGGTGTCATTAGCCCAATTTTCAATATTTCTGCATTTTTCTTCATCACAACAACTTAGCTTAGTCCATAGATCACATGTACGAAGTTTGAAGTTGATTCGACGAAAAATGTCGAATAGGTGATTAAAACTAAGTTTTGCATTTTTTGCGATCTAGCAAAAAATCTAGTTAGGCGGAAATGGGCGTGGCCAATACAAAAAAGATGGAGAATCAATCAAGGATCATGTGCATATAAAGTTTTTGACTGTAGGACCTACGGTTTGGGAGCTAGTAGCTGAAACGTGTTGACCTCTGCAATAGCGCCACCTAGGTGACCCGGGGTCCAAATTTTCGAATCTGAGTAGCGGTCAGGATTTTCTATCAGACTGCCATGTCAGATTTTTCCTTGCAATTTCAGGCTCTTGCGCCCATACAGACACAGCGGAGAAGAATAATAATAATAAATAATAAATAATAAATAATGAAAAATCCGTAGAAAAACAATAGGGTTCCCTGCCCTTTGGGCTTGGAACCCTAATAATAAATAATAACTAGAACTGCAAGCAGTTATCAACGGGTTCCAAGCCCCCAGCGCCAGTCGCCCACCCGGCCCCGCCCTCACCTTCGCCAGTCCTCACGCGGTCCCGCCCCAAAAACATGTTCTCCCGCCGGCGTCCCGTCAGCTCACTTCAACCGGCGCAATGAAAGTAGCATTCAGGATTTGTCATGAAACCTTTTGCTTAGCCTATACACATACCAGCATGTGACTGTGTGAGTGAATGGCTGAATGCAGACTTCTGCAGGCCTGGTAAGTCACGTGCTGTATTGGAAAGCAGAAGTTCAGGAAACGGAGCGGGATTTCAAATAATTGGAAGGTTTTTGGTTTGATTCCAAGTCTGACCAGAGAATGCTGTTGTTGTGTCTTTGGGCAAGACACCTTGGCTGCTGGTGCTGGGAGGGACCGGTGGTGTCAGTTTTCGGCAGGCCTCACCTCTGTCAGTGTGCTTCAGGGAAGCTGTGGCTACATTGTAGCTCATTCCCAGTAGTGTGTGACTGTGTGTGAATGGGTGAAAGACTGATTGTGTTGTTAAGGGACTAAGGCGCTATACAAATCCAAAACATTTACCATTTCAATATTACTGACAATGTTTAGTAAATGTATTAAAAATGTATTATTTTCATAGGAAATCCTCCAATGTTTTTTGAAAATCATCATGGGTCATGAGAAATCAAGTTTTGTTATTTTATAGTTTTTAAATATATTTTTTTTTTCAATAAGACGATATATGGAGATTGATAATTGAACTGAATGAAACAAAACTGAATAAAATCCATATCTGATCTAAAGATTTCCTGCAATTTGTGCCAGTGGCCCCTTGCTATGCACATTCTTGTAACAGTTTTATCTGGCCATGGTCAAAATCACATAGTTATCTCTGGTCAAAATAAAACGAGTAGACATTTGGTCAAAATAAAACAAGTAGACATTTATTATGAGCACGAAATTGCCCAAAATTCAGTGAAACACTTCATTTTGTAAGTACAAAGATGTAGGATATGTAAATTAAAAATGATGGTACATTATTCAAACAATTGAATTAAAAAACAGCAGTTTATTGTATGTCAAATTTTGCCAATTGTGGGGGAGACTTTGTAGAGCAAACAATATTTTTACAACACTGTGCATTGAAATTAGGATTCCAGAAATTATATTGATTCAAGAGTACAGAAAACACTTTATTGTTATCTACATATGTAAATGTACAAATGATGTGTTACACAATGTATAGCAAAGTGGCAGAAGGGCATTCTGAGGCAAAGTGTCACGTTGGGAATGTTTTACCCAGGACATGAAAAAATCACAGACGGAAACGATGGCAAGTGAATAACAAATAATATTTATTAAGAACAATGTGAAACTGAAAACGGTGCTCCAAACTGGAACAGGAGGGATCAAGATCTAGAACGGGAAAGCAAACTGGTGTTAGAATCACGAAACCCTGGAACCAGAGAACCAGAACTGGAATTGTTTGGAGAACTATTCTTACTGGAGATGATCGGTGTTGGTGAGGCAGGGCTGGGGCTTTGGGGCCAGGTGGGGACAGAAGAGCAGCAGAGAATGAGGATCCAGGACGGGATGAGGAAACAGGTTGCGAGGCAGACAGTGAGGCAGGATATGATGCAGATCCAGAGGCTGGTAGTTAGGCAGGCTGGGAAGCAAACAGGACGACAGGTGGGCGGCGTGGTCACATGATGGTTGCTGATTCCACAGATTTCGGTTGTGTTGTTTCAGGAACTTCATCTGGTGGGTGATTGTTCCTAGTGGAGATTGAACAAAAGAAGAGTGCTGTAAAATGAAGTCTTTAACAAAGGAAAATAAAAATAGTACTAGAATAAGTGAATTTGTGAATATCTAAATGGATACATTTTTATACATTGAAACAGTGATGGCACAACACAAAGTAACATTTCAATGTCCATTATCAAAACCACAAGTAAGTGTGATACTGTCATACACTTTTTTATGGATAAAAAGTGTATTTCACATGCTAAATATACATTAAATGGTAAGGTATGGTGTGGTATGGTATGGTATATATGTATAAGAGTCGAAATAAGTTTAGATGATTTTGAAGCTAAATTGATTTTGTATGAATGAAACGGACCTCTATGTGTAATTTGTTATGGTCAGCTCTGATGTACACCCGTCCATCTATCTGTGATTGTCTGTCTTTCCCCTTGAGGCTATTTGTCCTGCAGTCCTTGTCTGTCTGTCCCCAGTTCCTGTAACTGTATGTCTGTGTCTGTTCCTGTCAAGAATGATATTTGAATACATTCATGGTAACTGTAATAGGTGGGAATAACTTCTACATGTATGGTTTTGGGATCAATGTCTTTGATGTAAACATGATCAATTAGAGTATTATTTTCGGTTGTTGGACTTGTTACTATTTGAGTGTATCCTTGCAATTTCATGAAGCTGACAAATGAATTAGAAACCAGTGCATCGTCATTCATGTCACCCATGACTATTTTGGTTCCTGGAAATTCATTGAAATAATGCAGTACAGGTTGTAGATTGTCTTTGAATTTCTGAAGGTTATATGATGGTGGTTTGTACAACAGCATATAATGATGGTTTAAAGTCTGTGTGCTAAAAAGCAAAGCTTCCAGGTTGTTGCAATTGAAAGCCATACTTTTACACATAATGCTGTTTTTGTGATAGAAACCAACACCACCACCATTTTTGCTTCTGAAAGTAGAAAATAGTCCAGTTTCATCGTATGAGTCAGATCTGGTTTTGTGGTGAAAAGTCCAACCTGGCAGTGAAATGCTTTCAGAGGGATGTGTTTCTTTTAACCAAGTTTCTGTCAGACAAATTATATCGGCTGTGAGTAATTTTTGGTTGCTCTTGACATCCTGTATGTGATTCTTGAGACCTTGCACATTATGAAGACAGACTTTAAAAGTGCAGTTTGGCATTGAAACTGGTGTGTCGATAAAGTTTGGCATTAATTTCAAGTTTTCTTCCACATCACTTCTTGCATAGATTGCTTTAGCTTTAAAATCTTGGATAGTGAGGTGTTCTAGTGATGTAACACGACTTAAAGCTACATATGCTTGTCCAGCAGAAAAAATCCTTTTAAAAGAGACTACTGCTTTCTGTAGTGTTAGGCCTTGGACTTTATGTATGGTGCAAGACCAAGCCAGCCGCAGTGGAAATTGACGTCTAACCCCCTTTTCAAGTTTGTCTTCATCGGGACTAATTGGTGTAGCATTAGTCAGCTCGGTGTCTGAAGTTGGAAACTTGTGTCGTAGTTGTTGGCCTATACTTGGGTTATCAAAGTTAACATAAATGATGTGTGGGAAGCTATTGTTACTTAGAAATTGTATGCGACAAACAGTACCAAACACACCATTGACAAGTCCATCAGAAACATCGATGTTTTTAATGAGCATTACACGAGCTTTAGGAGCAATACTTAGTAATTTATCTAAATAGGTTTTCTTGCCAAAATCAAGTGTTGAGGGTATTCTAGTGGTACGGCCAGTCTGAGGGTTTTTATGGAAATCTTGGGCTTTGATTTGTACAATGTCTGTACATTGTTTATGCAACATGTTGAAGTTATGATTATCAACATCACTGTTTGTTGCAAAAAGATGCAGAATTTCAGTGTCTTCACCCATGCCTGTTTCACATCGTTTGAGAAGTGCTTCGTCTTGTGGGTGAAGTGGTTGGTCTTTTTTGTGTTTCCTTAAACGGTTAAGTGTTACAGCAAAGTCTTTGTTTTTCTGTCGTACTATGTCTGTGAGTTCTACATGACTGAAACTGTTTTGCCACAAATTGGAACCAATGGGGTCCTTGTAGAGTGGAGTCCCTTTGACAGGTGGCAACTGATAAAAATCACCAACAGCTATGACGGAGACATTACCAAATGAAGAAAAGTCTGAACACTGTTTGATCTGACGCAGTCTACCATGGATATATGTTAAAAGCTTGTTATCAACCATTGAGATTTCATCTATTATCAAGATTTGTAAATGTTTCAGGGTTGCTCTTAATGTGTTTATTTTTTCCTCTCTTAAAGGTTGGTATGGTAATGAAATATTATTGCCAATTGCAAAGCTATTATGTATTGTTGTGGCATTGATATTTAATGCAGCCACTCCAGTGGGGGCAGTCAATAAAACATGAATATCATCAGGATAATTAGATAATCTGGATAGTATTCTAGTTGTTTCATAGGACACGGCTTTTACCAAATGGGACTTGCCTGTTCCCGCTCCACCTGAAATGAAAACATAAAAAGGGCTTGGATTGTGACCGTTTACTTTATCTAAGCACCACTGCCGGATTTTATAAAACACGTTGCTCTGCTGCTGATTTAGAGAACGCATTAAGGATTGTGCTTCCTTGTGTGAGACTATCAGTTTTTGAATGTGAAATGATAAAGCTGGTTTTGTGATTGGCTCTAGATCTGGAATAACTTCTTGTTCACCAGGATTTGGATTGTTATCTAAAGATCTGTCTTCCAAACATTCTAGTCGGTCTAGTTCTGCCTCAGGACACAGCTCTGCCCAAACATCTTCTTGAAATCCAAAGTGTTCAATATCTTCCTGTATGTTTTGTAAATCTTCTGCTTTGATTTCAAACTTGGATCTGTTGAATTCTACTACGTCTTTGACAGACTGGATGTTTTTACTACTGTTTGTGATTGAGCCGGTCTCATAAAACTCTTGAAATGTTGTAAATTGTGATGGTTTTAACTGGTTTTCCGTGTAATAAGGAAGGAACAACTGAAGCTGGCTTTGATAGTGTTTCTCAGGATCTTGTTCTTTAGAAAAACGAGCATATCTAACAACAGCTACATTTGTCCTTGTCCGCTTCCTTACACAACCATTGTTGTTTAATAAACTAACCACTTCTGGTCTAGATTTCTCACTGTTTGGTACATTTCTGTACTCTGAGGCAAAAGTAGCTATGCACATGTCCATAAATTCACTGGACTTAGGCCTGCTTTTGTATCGATCAGTAATGTTTGTCATCCAGATCTGATTACCATTAGCACTGTTTTGAATGACATTAAGAGGTAAGCTCATTCTGACAATGTTGTCACCTGTTGGAACAAATGTGACTTTTCTAGAGCCCTCTTTTAATCTCATGTTTGTTAGCCGATACACACTTTCTTGAGCAGAAACTTCTCTGTTATGCAGAAACACATTCCCTAATTTGTTAAGCGCTTGTTTTGCATCCAGGTTTTCATTATGTTTGATTTCATTTTGTGCATGTTTTAATAGCAAACCCATTTCTCTTTCTGCTTTGGATATGTAGGAAATGATATAAACAATGCATGCATATGCATCACAGACAAACTGGATGTCCATGTTTGCATTCCAGCAACGTAGCAGGTCTGTGTTATACTGATTAACCCAGATGTCGTTTATGTTTCGTTTATGGACGACAGTTGTTTTTGTAGAGGTCAGTTTGTAGGCTGTTTCAAATGTAGTCTGGTCAATACCAATGGAATTAAACAAGTCATCTATGCTACTAAATGTGTTGTTTTCACTGGTCAAAGCTTCTTTAACTTTGGTCATGATATGCTTGGCTGCCTTTTTTAAATCTGAAGATGACTTGTCAGATGGGGTTTCCTTATTATCAACATCCGGTTCCTGTTTACATATGAATGTATTGTTGCTTGGTGGTCGGGGAAAGTGAAACCTGCAAGTTGTGTGATTTTTTCTGCAACTTTTAGAGTGTTTTTTGCTATGCATTTGAACACTATGTACCACTTCATGGAGAGGATCACTGTCAGGTGGGAGGTCGCATGTAACATATTTATCTACAAAAGCTATGACTTCAGCGTCTGTGTTGACTCCTATTTTAGGCCCGTCGGTCCAAAATAGACAATGAGTGTGACATGATCCACGTTGTTGAAACTCTACTCTATAAAAATAATCAATGATTTTACCAATTGGCTGAGCGGGAGACATGATAACATCTTTTAAAAAAGATCTAAATCTATAGTCAAACATTCTGGCTGCTGTCACTGGATTGTTTTTCAATAAGTCACATTTCTGTGCCCAGTCCATGTCATGAATATTGCCTTGAATGTTTTCTATAGCCATAAAAGCTTCCATAAATTCTGGCCATCTTAAATCTGCTGAAGAAAAGGAAGCAAACCATGTAGGAATGCCAAGTTGTCTAACATAAGCAAACAGATCTTTTTGAACTCCCTGCCAAAATACTGGTGTACCTCTAATGGGCTTCAAAAACTTATAGCCCATGTCAGCATTTAAAACATTCTTCAAAAAGTCTGTATTGCCCAGCATGGATGATGTAATGTTGGTGTTGTCTAAGCCATGGTAGCCCTTTCTCAGTGCAATGGAAACATTTGACACAACTTGATTAACTTCTGACAAATATTGTGCATAAAAGATGTAATCCAAGTTCTTGCCAAATCTGCCATCAGCATTGAGAATTCGGGTGTTTAAATATTTGCTTAGTGTAATCCTTTGCTCTCTTGCATCATGAAATGTACCTGTTCCGTTGGGAAACAGAACTGGAAAGCATTTAGCCTCGTTAGAAGTATCGGTAAGCAATCTGACTGGAGTATTTCCCTCAGCTGGTGCTACTGATAAAACACTGTCAAAATGGTTGTCTAGTATTTCTTGGGCAATGTCTACTGGTTGCATGCATGTGTCCAAAAACATCCCATGCTGTTGTCTATCATTAAAATGATCATCGCTAACAAGATCTTCAGACTCTACCTCTGTGCCACTGCCATCTCTTTTGCCAGGATGTTCACACTCTATTTCAGCTCTATTGCTGTCTTCTTCCAAAGTGACGTTGTCGGTTTCAGAGGTAGAGTCTTCAGACTCTTTTTCTAGGGGATTTGTCCATGCACTGTTAAATTGTACATCTTTGTAAAAAGTATTGTGAGATTTAAGGTATGCAATTGCATTATGTACTTTCAGAGCATTGACATACTGATAGTCATAGTGACCCTTGTACGTCAGCTTTCGCTTCAGTTTGACTTTAATCATTAGATTCTGATCATCTAATCTGGGTAGAATGTTACTCACAGTTTCTGTATTAGATGGAACACAAGTCACAGGTCCATGGACACCATTTTGCCCTCCCTTTGGTAAGGCTAAAAGTTTCATAAACGGAATGTGCTGTGCCACTAGATGTTGCTCAAGAGGATTCAACGTACTAAGTTCTACAGGAATAGAATCTAGGTGCATATTGTTTGCAACACTTTCTTCAGGGACTTTTCCATTGAGTATTTTACGATGACAAGTAAAACAGACCCACAATTTACATGCAGGGCTAACCTCTAGATGGCATTTGGAAACTGAAGACTGTCCACACTTGTGTAAATAAGTGTCAGTGATGCATTTTTTTGCCACAGATGAAATGAATGAACCTCTAATTTCATACTGCTGTGTTTTACATTCAACAACTTGATGTTTAAAAAGTAACCGATGACAAACACAACAGACGAATTGAGGGCCAAATTTAACCTTTTCTCTAAAAAGCTGAATGACATTATCTATGAATTTTTTTCCAGTCATGAGATTTTGTCGTCTACGTTTTCCGTGCTCTTTAACAGAATCGGCATAAGCAGTTACATTTCTATACCGTTCAGAATTAGACTGTTTGATGCGGTTACGGTGGTCAACCTTATTTCTATATCTTTCTACGTTCTGTTTCAATAACTGAAGTTTAGAGTGTTTACTTTTGGCTGCATAAGTGGTTTTGCTGGCAAGTTTGAGTCTTGCTCTCAGTTCAGGCTTTTTGTAGTAGTTTTGTTTATTAGCCAGTTTGAGTCTAGCTCTCAGTTCAGGTTTGTTTTTATAGTTTTCTGTACTATCATGTCTGAGTCTTGCTCTCAGTTCAGGCTTTTTGTAGTAGTTTTGTTTATTAGCCAGTTTGAGTCTAGCTCTCAGTTCAGGTTTGTTTTTATAGTTTTCTGTACTATCATGTCTGAGTCTTGCTCTCAGTTCAGGCTTTTTGTAGTAGTTTTGTTTATTAGCCAGTTTGAGTCTAGCTCTCATTTCAGGTTTGTTTTTGTAGTTTTCTTTACTGACATGTCTGAGTCTTGCCCTCAGTTCAGGTTTGTTTTTGTAGTTTTCTTTACTGTCATGTCTGAGTCTTGCTCTCAGTTCAGGGTTATTTCTATATGTAATGACACTTAATTGCTTCTTGTGTAATCTGTACTTAGGATCGTCCTTATACAATTTCTGTAACATCATTTTTTTGCTTTCCCTTTTCTCAATGTCTTTATTATACAGAGTTCTCTTTCTCCTGTTCTCTCTGCTCATCTTAGATGGAGATAGTATGTCCTTGTCACCTTTAAAGTGACAGTAATTACATGAGATCAGGTTAAAACATGTGTTAGTTTTATCTTTCACACATGCGATTGGCTCATAATGACATTCATTACAGTGTTTCAGATAAATACCCTTGGTGTTGTCTAAAGTACTAGAAGAGCCATATTGTAACCATTTTCCTTGAGTGTAAGTGTAAATATGGGTGTGAAAAAAGTCTGCAGCTGCTTGTATCTCAATTTCTGTAGCCCAGGATCCAACTATCTTTATGCCTGTTTGTGTAACATACTGTTGTACTGATTCAAATTCCTGTCTGATGTAACTTGAATAGAGGTCAGAATTTTGAAGAATTTGATTAACAACAGCCCTGCGAATCCAGCTATGCAACTCTTCATTCCCAGTAATTACAAATGCAAGAGCACGGAAAAAGCAGTTGCCGTCTGGCTGGATGTGTTTAGTGGTACAAGGTAACGGTTCATCTAATGTAATACTTTCCCAAAGACTTTTCACCCTTTCTAAACTTGGAACTATCTGTAGTTGGGTGCAAAAGTTTCTTTTGTCTTTAGAAGTCAGAGGATTGAAAGTAACAGTGCTGTTGATATTTTCTGAAATTATGAAAACAGATGTATCATTTTGTGGCACTTCTTCAATTATTGCTTGATTCAAAGAAGTGTGATGATTTTCAGTTACTGAGTCTACATCAAGGGAAGTGGTGTCATTAACTGCAATATCTTCTATTTCCTGAAGTACTACTTTATCAAAACTATCATCATCAAAACTAGTACATATTGACTCTGCATCATCTTGAAAAGAACTATTTTGCGTATGGATGAGCTCACAACGAGATGGAGATTCAGAAAGAGACTCAGATGTGTCACTGACTGCAACATCTTCAATTTCTTCAACTACTAACTGATCAAATGTATCGTCATCAAAACTATCATCATTTCCACTGATTAACTCTACATCATTTTGGCAAGAAGCAGTTTTACTTTGGATAGGTTTACTCATAGATTGAGCTGTCACCTTAACACCGGTCATTTCAAAAGCTGTGTCCTCTTCATTTGCATTGTCAGCACACAAAGAGTGAGAGAGATTGATTAAATGTGTATAAACTTGGTCTAAAGTATCAAAGTGTGCTACTATGCTTGTGCCATTCAACTGCCAGAGACCATCATGACCACGTGAATGTGGATCAAAAACAGAAAACTGAGATTGTTCTTTCAAAACTGCACATGTGTTTCTACTAATTGTAAACAGACAGCCGTCATTGTCAAATATAGCTCTCTGTAATGCAACGTCCAAAGGCATGGCAAAATCTGAAACATCTTCATGGTAAATCTGCTGATGAAGATGTCCTGTGAAGGTCTGCATGTATTCCAAAGAGAACTTGTGATGATGGAATGTGTGCTCTGTGGGTAACTCTTGAACAAAAACATAACCACTGCCTTCTGCATCACTGATCATGTTTTGCTCTTTCATGTAAGTGTATAAACTATCACCACTTATCAAGATATTGTTAATGTCTTTTCTTGACCATGTGGAAGCCATTTTGACAGTGTTTGTCATGATGGCTGTAATGCTGTTTGGTGCACACTGTTTAAATCGGTTGCACCCAAAACGCTTATGACCTTGATGAAATGAACCTTTGACAATAGAATGAAAAGTGTTCAAACTTTCCTGATTTGATGAGGAAGATGCAATGGTAACACTTGAAGCTGCAACACCAGGAGCATCATGGACCTTCTCAGGTTGAACACTCGTCTCCTTCTCTTTACATTCCTGTGAAAACAAACATAAAAATTCAAACATTAGAAGAAAATCTATGAATAAAATGGGCATGTTTTCACTTGGGGAATATGTCAAACCTGTTGCTTTGTAGCATCTCCTAGGTCAACAGGTCCTTGGTCTTGGAGAGCAACTGCGTTCTGTTAAAATAAAAAAAGTTTTATAATATTTAGGAAATATAAGTATTGGAAAGAATATGTGTAGGATTAAGTACGCTATTTAACATCAATAATCAGACTATGTCATATAGGTCCTACCATTTTGCCTTTTGGTACAGGCGATGTAACACTGTATTTGTCTTCGTTCATCTGGAGATGTAGAACCTCAGCGCAGTCTTTCAAATGCTCCTGGGAGTGACAGCAAACCTGTTGGAAATCAAATCAGGATATTTACAATATATTCTAGTATTATGAAATTTACAATTATTTGTCAAGCACATGATGTGATGTCAAAAACAACAATCATATTAAAATCCAATGTCAGACCTGGTCCTTGGTGACATCTGTGCGTGAAACAGATTTTTGTTCTTGGACAGCAGCTGCATACTGTTAAAATGAAAAGGTTTATTTAAATAAGCAAAGAATATAATTATTTGAGTAAAAACTTTAGAATGAGCATCATTCAATGAAAAAAGCTGATAGGTCTCACCGTTTTGTCATTGGGGGCTGGTGATGGCACACTGGCGTCATCAGTTTTCTCTTTCAGTTTTTGAAGGACCACACTGCAGTCCTTCAGGTACTTCTGTAAGTAAATGAAGGGAATCATTGTAATCCAAAGGTTTCAAGTAAAGGCAACAAAACTGATTTGGTTTCTTTGAATGAGAGTTTATTCACCTGATGACGAGACATCAGTGTGCCACGTGAGCCTTTTGGATGAATGTGAGATGTCTGAAAGAAAATGTCATTCAAGGTTTTATGTTAATTTTTCCATTATTGTAGAAATGTGTACCTCTTAAGCAATATTACAACTTTATATTTTAAAAGTATTGTGTGTGTAAATCGTAATTACCTTTAAACTCTCTGCAAGTGTTGGCCATTCATGATCATCAGAGGGCATGATCACTTGCTCCTTTATTGGTGCTGTTGCACTGGCAGGGGGCTTCTGGATCGTTGTTGCCTGTCCCTGAAATAAAAACAGTATACAATGCATGTAATTACTTTGTGCATGTTTTACAGGAGGACTTGACCAACAAATAGGAAAACAATGATAAAAAAATAACAAACCTGCGTGTTGACAACACTTTTCTCTTTTCCAAAGGACACTGGCTTTCCTTCAGGTTGTACCACCTGTCATCAAAATATGAACAGATTGTAAATTCTTAGGTGACAAATATCTAAAATTAATAATGAATTAAAGATTAATATCAAAACATTATAATGAAAAAACATATTTCTTCATATTTACCTTTTTTTGTTGGACATCTGGTGAAAGCACATCTGGACATCCAGTACTGTCATTTTCCAAGACATGCAGCAGATCTTCGTGGAAGTATTTGGGATTAACTTCAAAACAGACTTCGGCCTGAACATTTTGATGTAGACAATATTAGAAAAACTCATATCAATCAACATGACGAACATCAAATAAAATCTCATTTATCAAAAACAATAGGGTTCTCTGCCCTTTGGGCTTGGAACCCTAATTAATTAAAATTAATCATTCACCTCATGAAGAAGAATTCTCTTTGAAGATGATCTCTGCTCCTTTGGACCAGCTGGAGTAGACCTCTGAAAAAATTAATGAAATTTTTACATTACATGATTGTTGAAAATCTAAACAGCCAATTAATGTCTGCAGTTGAAATAAAAACATAGAAAAACAATTTACCTTCTTGCCAGGCAAAACAACTTTCCACTTAGATTGGTCTGCTTGGGGTTGAATGGGCTTTGCGTGTTGAACGACCACTCTAGCAGCAGACTTCTTGGGGGTAACCTGGGCCTTCTGACTTTGGAGGTGCAGGTATGTTTTTTGCCAGAGCAATTGTGCAAAAATGTCCATACCATCACTGTCACTGAGATGAACCTATAGAAAATAACACATTTTTAGCTAAAGCTAATACCTCTTAATCATTAAAAGTCAGTAAGCTTCTCACTTACCCCATCTCTGCCCCACAAATCCAGGCGATGAAAGGGGAAGTTCTCAGCAATTGATGAGTATGGGACATCTGAAAGAAATATATTTTGTTAACAATTAGTTTTTCCAGTTAGAAGCATTTTGTATAGTGCACACTAAAGTTCAACATACCCATTTGTACTGAGACCCTGTGAAACATCATCCTCAGATGGTCCTGCACAACCGTGTCATGGCTCAGTCTTGGAGGGAAATCCAAAACAAAAACCTGTTTTCCAGAAATTTTACATGACATTAAAAATCATTGTAGAAAAAAGCACCAGAATATAAATTTGATTCAGTAATTGCCTTTTAATGGCACATTATTTGTAATTGCATCTATCCTTACATTTGGACAAAGAGTGGAAATGGTGTTCAAAAGACACTTGAAGTCTTTTTCTGCTTCAGAAATAGGACTGTCCAGATTGTTGCTTGGAGCGAGCAGACACACTGCATCTGGATCACGTGGGAGAACTAAATGCCGGACCTCAGTGGTAAGGTGGGCTGCTGTACCACCAGGAACCGACAGGTAGCCAAAGGACAGCTTCCCCTCAGGCACCTTCACATAGCCATCCACAATGGCTCGGAGATGTGAATCTCCAATGACGAAGACAAACTAGAAGAAGAAACAATTGTTTAATGAAGGACCTATGAAGATAAAAATCACAAAGCACTTTAGAAACTAAAGAACACACAGCAATCTGTGTGTCAACCTATAAGCACATAATATAGTTTAATATTAATATAAATTATTAGCTAAATGTACCTTCTTTTCTGAAGACTCTGGTGGGATGATGACTTTCAGACTTTTTCCTGTGTTAGGCGACAAGGGCCAACGACAAACCCTGTGCCTGAAGCCTGTTCCGTGACCTAATGGTAAGATGAAGGAAAAAAAATAACACAATATCAATGTAATGTAAATATGTAATTGTAAAGTGTGTCACATTAATTTATCTGAAATTTCTCAGTGTGCATACACCATGTCAATTTCAAAATATGCAACAAAGGTTTTCAAAAAAAGCATTTGATGTTTTGGAAAATAACTAAATATGTAACTTACGTGGAGTAAAAGTCGTACAGCTTGGCAGAATCTCGAATAGCTCTTCCATAGGCTTCGGCATAAACTGTCTGTTCTTCAAGGCCTGAGCTCTACGGTACCCTTTGCCACGAGGCATCTACAACAAGGAAAAAAAATACCATAAATTTAGTACTATGCATGATCACTAAACAAATACATTACACACTAATGTAATATCATGTATTTATTCTATTAAATAGGTTATATAGAAACCTGAGGGAATGTATATCTTCTATTTAATAGACAGATTACCTATTAAGCAACAAAGACCTGTCTTGTTATTGGTCATTAGTATTTCTTTTTGTCTATTTATATTTGAAGTTGTTTAAATGAAGACAACTGAACTTCTTTGGTTTTCTGAAGAAGTTTGCTTCTCATCTGAGGAGCTTTGTCAATTCTAACTGTAAAAAGGGCGAGTGAAAGTTCTCAGTCATCCAGGTCATGATACTCCAAAGGGTTCAAATGAAGGCAACTGGACTTCTTTGGTTTCTTGAAGATGTTTCTCTTCTCATCCAAGGAGTTTTGTCACTTCAAACTGGAATATGGGAGAGTCAAGCCTATAAGCTGTAGCTATCTATTGTTAGTCAATGAGCCAAAACTACTGTGGGTACCTCGGCTCTCCATCACCTGATGAGTCGCTAGCCTCTATTGTGAGGGATTCAAGATGGCACCACAGACGGCTGCCGTGGTACTTTGGTGCGCTGTTTTTGTTCTGTTTTTGTGTGTAAATTGCGTATCTGGGTACTCCTATTCAAGAGAAGAACTCATAAGTTACAACACTATGATTCCGGTGGACTTAACCTCATTTTTTGTTGCATCTGTGGCCGATTCAATATC
This sequence comes from Nothobranchius furzeri, assembly GCF_043380555.1. Lineage (NCBI taxonomy): Eukaryota > Metazoa > Chordata > Actinopteri > Cyprinodontiformes > Nothobranchiidae > Nothobranchius > Nothobranchius furzeri. The sequence continues at coordinate 3,123,433 of NC_091756.1, forward strand.
AACTTTGATCAGGAAAGTAAGACACAGGAGGAGAGATAAATGAGCGGGCGCTCTCGTGCGTCTGAGGAGACGGGGACTGTGCACGGCTCTGCCTGGCATCTTCCTCTCTAATGTACGCTCACACCGCAACAAAATGGACGAGCTGACCCTGATGAGGAACATAAACAGAGACTTCTCGTCATCTGGGGTTCTATGCTTCATTGAAACATGGCTCAGTGAGGACACCCAGGACTGCGCGTTCCAGCTGGAGGGGTCTCACCTCATCCGCGCAGATCGGAAAGTGACTGTCTCCGGCAAGACCACAGGTGGAGGTGTGTGTTTTTAAATCAATAATGGTTGGTGCACAGATGTCACAGTGATCGTGCAGGATTGTTCTCCATCTCTGGAGTATCTTTTCACAAACTGTAAACCATTTTACTCTCCGCGGGAGTTCGCCTCATTCATTCTAGGCGCTGTTTACATCCTACCTGACGCGGACGTGCACGAGGCTCAGCGTGTGCTCGCGGAAGAGATACTGTGCATGGAGCAGACGTAGCCGGACTCTCTCATCGTTGTACTTGGAGACTTTAACAATGCAAATCTGAGCCAGGAGCTTCCCAAATATAAACAGTATATCAAGTGTCCAACCAGAGAGGGGAAAACCCTGGACCACTGTTACAGCACAGCAATGGGAGCCTATCATGCAGTGGCGCGCGCTGCGCTTGGACTCTCTGACCACGTGACCATCCATCTGATCCCAGCTTACAAACAAAGGCTAAAACTCTCCAAGCCTGTTGTGAAGTCAACAAGACAGTGGAACACAGATGCCGCAGATGAGCTTCGCGCATGCTTTGAGACCACAGACTGGGAGGTAATAAAAGCCACCTCAGACAGTTTAGATGAGTTCACAGATACCGTCACCTCCTACATCCACTTCTGTCAGGACAGCATCATACCATCATACACCAGGGTGAGTTATAACAATGACAAAGCCTGGTTTACCCCTAAACTCAAACAGCTGTGGTTTGAAAAGAGAGATGCATTTAAAAGGGGGGACAAGGACTCCTACAGAGACACTAAATACAGGTTCAGCAAAGAATTGGTCAAAGCAAAACACCAGCATCATGACAAAATGCAGCAGCAAATCACTGAAAACGACCCAACCTCTGTGTGGAAAAGTTTCAGGAACATCACCAACTACAAACCCAGAACCCCCGCCTCCACCGATAACACACACATTCATGAAGCAGATGTAAAGAAGCAGTTCAGGTCTCTTAACACACACATTCATGAAGCAGATGTAAAGAAGCAGTTCAGGTCTCTTAACACACACATTCATGAAGCAGATGTAAAGAAGCAGTTCAGGTCTCTTAACACATGAAAAGCCCCGGGCCATGATGGCGTGGCTCCTGCCACTCTAAAGCACTGTGTTTACGAGCATCTTCAACTCCTCACTGGAAGAATCTCATGTGCCTGTCTGCTTCAAGATCTCCACCATAGTCCCTGTCCCCAAGAAACCAAGAATCACTGGACTAAATGACTACAGACTTGTGGCTCTAACATCTGTGGTCATGAAGTCATTTGAGCACCCAGTTCTCCCCCACCTCAAGACCCTCACAGCCCCCCTCCTGAACCCCCTGCAATTTGCCTACAGAGCAAACAGGTCTGTAGATGATGCAATCAATATGGCTCTACAATTCATCCTGCAGCATCTGGACTCCCCAGGTACCTACGCCAGGATATTGTTCGTGGACTTCAGCTCTGCATTCAACACAATCCTGCCAGACCTCCTCCAAGACAAAATGTCCCAGATGAACGTGCCTAACCCCATCTGCAGGTAGATCACTGACTTCCTGACAGACAGGAAACAACAAGTCAGGCTGGGGAAGAATGTCTCGGACCTACGAACCATCAGCACTGGCTCACCACAGGGCTGTTCTTTCCCCTCTGCTCTTCTCCCTGTACACCAACAGCTGCACCTCCAAACATGAGTCTGTCAAACTAATTAAGTTTGCTGACGACACCACCATCATCAGACTCATCTCTAATGGGGATGAATCAGCTTACAGAATGGAGGCTGAACGGCTGGTGTCCTGGTGCAGCCACAACAACCTGGTGCTAAACACCCAGAAGACAGCGGAGGTTGTTGTGGACTTTAGGAAACACACACATCCCATCACCCCCTTAAACCTGTCTGACACTCCCATCATGATGGTGGACTCATGTCGCTTCCTGGCCACCACCATCACCCAGGACCTCAAATGGGAGCCCACCATCACCACCATCAGAGAAAAGGCCCAGCAGAGGATGTACTTCCTGAGGCAGCTGAAGAAATTCAACCTATCACCACAGACAATGAGGCAATTCTACACCACTATCGAGTCCATCCTCACCATCATTTAGAACAGAGGAAAGAGTCGCAGCGAACTTCACTTCAGTCGCCATATTTATGACAAACTCAGTGTTGTTGTGTGTGACGTACACTACCCAGGGCTGATTATCAGCTCAGCTACATTATACTGGATACATTGTACTGGAAAGGTGAAATCGAAGCCCCCCCATCTCTAGTTAAAGTTTTTTTTTCCACATTTGACATAGATAGCTTATTTTACTCCTGTCAAACCATATATCTTCTCTGTCCAGAATACATGCTTTGTCAGGAGTGTCCCTTGTCCTTCAGGTGTAGGTGGACTGCAGAGTAAACTGTAAACCATTTTACTCTCTGCGGGAGTTCGCCTCATTCATTCTAGGCGCTGTTTACATCCCACCTGATGCGGATGTGCACGAGGCTCAGCGTGCGATCGCGGAAGAGATACTGTGCATGGAGCGGACATACCCGGACTCCCTCATCATTGTACTTGGAGACTTTAACAAAGCAAATCTGAGCCAGGAGCTTCCCAAACATAAACAGTATATCAAATGTCCAACGAGAGAGGACAAAAACCTGGACCACTGTTACAGCACAGTAACGGGAGCCTATCATGCAGAAGCGCGTGCTGCGCTTGGACTGTCTGACCACGTGACCATCCATCTGATCCCAGCTTACAGGCACAGGCTAAAACTCTCCAAGCCTGTTGTGAAGTCAACAAGAAAGTGGAACACTGATGCTGCAGATGAGCTTCGCTTATGCTTTGAGACCACAGACTGGGAGGTAATGAAGGCCACCTCAGACAGTTTAGATGAGTTCACAGATACTGTCACCTCCTACATCCACTTCTGTCAGGACAGCATCATACCATCACACACCAGGGTGAGTTATGACAATGACAAAGCCTGGTTTACCCCTAAACTCAAACAGCTGTGGTTTGAAAAGAGAGATGCATTTAAAAGGGGGGACAAGGACTCCTACAGAGACACTAAATACAGGTTCAGCAAAGAATTGGTCAAAGCAAAACAACAGCATCATGACAAAATGCAGCAGCAAATCTCTGAAAACGACCCAACCTCTGTGTGGAAAAGTTTCAGGAACATCACCAACTACAAACCCAGAACCCCCGCCTCCACCGATAACACACACATTCATGAAGCAGATGTAAAGAAGCAGTTCAGGTCTCTTAACACACACATTCATGAAGCAGATGTAAAGAAGCAGTTCAGGTCTCTTAACACACACATTCATGAAGCAGATGTACAGAAGCAGTTCAGGTTTCTTAACACATGAAAAGCCCCGAGCCCTGATGGCGTGACTCCTGCCACTCTAAAGCATAGTGTTTACAAGCATCTTCAACTCCTCACTGGAAGAATCTCATGTGCCTGTCTGTTTCAAGATTTCCACCATAGTCCCTGTCCCCAAGAAACCAAGAATCACTGGACTAAATGACTACAGACCTGTGGCTCTAACATCTGTGGTCATGAAGTCATTTGAGCACCCAGTTCTCCCCCACCTCAAGACCCTCACAGCCCCCCCTCCTGGACCCCCTGCAGTTTGCCTACAGAGCAAACAGGTCTGTAGATGATGCAATCAATATGGCTCTACAATTCATCCTGCAGCATCTGGACTCCCCAGGTACCTACGCCAAGGTATTGTTCGTGGACTTCAGCTCTGCATTCAACACAATCCTGCCAGACCTCCTCCAAGACAAAATGTCCCAGATGAACGTGCCTAACCCCATCTGCAGGTAGATCACTGACTTCTTGACAGACAGGAAACAACAAGTCAGGCTGGGGAAGAATGTCTCGGACCTACGAACCATCAGCACTGGCTCACCACAGGGCTGTTCTTTCCCCTCTGCTCTTCTCCCTGTACACCAACAGCTGCACCTCCAAGCATGAGTCTGTCAAACTAATTATGTTTGCTGACGACACCACCATCATCAGACTCATCTCTAATGGGGATGCGTCCGCTTACAGAATGGAGGCTGAACGGCTGGTGTCCTGGTGCAGCCACAACAACCTGGTGCTAAACACCCAGAAGACAGCGGAGGTTGTTGTGGACTTTAGGAAACACACACATCCCATCGCCCCCTTAAACCTGTCTGACACTCCCATCATGATGGTGGACTCATGTCGCTTCCTGGGCACCACCATCACCCAGGACCTCAAATGGGAGCCCACCATCACCACCATCAGAGAAAAGGCCCAGCAGAGGATGTACTTCCTGAGGCAGCTGAAGAAATTCAACCTATCACCACAGTCAATGAGGCAGTTCTACACCACTATCGAGTCCATCCTCACCATCATTTAGAACAGAGGAAAGAGTCGCAGCGAACTTCACTTCAGTCGCCATATTTATGACAAACTCAGTGTTGTTGTGTGTGACGTACACTACCCAGGGCTGATTATCAGCTCAGCTACATTATACTGGATACATTGTACTGGAAAGGTGAAATCGAAGCCCCCCCATCTCTAGTTAAAGTTTTTTTTCCACATTTGACATAGATAGCTTATTTTACTCCTGTCAAACCATATATCTTCTCTGTCCAGAATACATGCTTTGTCAGGAGTGTCCCTTGTCCTTCAGGTGTAGGTGGACTGCAGAGTCTTCACCTTGTTGAAGACTAAGACATGTACAGCGTATAAGATTGACTCTCCCATATTCCACTTAGACACGACAAAGCTCCTCAGATGAGAAGCAAAATGTCTTCACGAAACCAAAAAACCCCATGACTGAGACCCTTCACTAGTGTACACCAAAATGCTGTTGAGGGTTCTCAGTCATCCAGGTCATGGTAATCCAATAGGATTCAAATGAACACAACTGGACTTATTTGCTTTCTTGAAAACGTTTTGTTTCTCACCGAGAAGTTTTATTACATTGTTGTTGAAGCTTTGATGAGAAGCGAATCATCTTAACTCTAACCCCTTTGAATGAATTTGCACTAAAACTAGTTAAGTCTTTGGAGCTGTTCCAGTGAAAACCTGCCATATATGGGTTCACTTTTTATTAAAAAAAACACTCATAGATGCTGTCTTTATAAACAGTTATACCCATAAACATTTTGAGTTTAATATGTATTTCTGAAACCTTACCTTGGCAGGTTGTAGCTGGCAAATCAGGAAACAAAATCTTCAAAGAAGATGGAGAAATGCACAAACAAAGCTACTAAAAGTAAAAGATGGCTTCCACTTCACAGCAAAAACTGAGAAAGCTTTGACCCAGAGGTTTTACCAAGTAAATGGCACAGTGGCTGAACAGCATGACCTTTTTATCACCAAAGAGGTGGGCCAGGTTACCGCCCACCTATTGATACACTAAATGCAAGGGTGTGGCTTTCCTGTAAGTCAGAGAAAACAACATTTAAGAAATAAACTTATATAACTTCTCTTATATTTGTAAAAGTTTAAAAGTTGGTTTAACATCATCACAATTTACAAGAACACCAAACCTGTATTGAGTAAATATATCTTTTTTTTTTAAATAAAACAACATTTTAATTAAATCTTTTAAGAGCAGAATCACTTTTGGCACATTTTTATCTGTCTATACAGTTTTGCTCTGGTAGGGTTTAGAAATAGGTTATTTCACCAAATGATGTTGAATATGAACGTTTAGTAACACATGTGAACATTGTGACATTAAAGTAGCTCTCAAGCTGAAATTAGGACTGGACAGTTGTAATGTTTTTATGCTCTGATCATGTCAAAACTGCAATTTATTCAGAACACTGCAGCCATAGTTTTAAAAAGAACCTAAATAACTGAGCAAAACACTCCTATTCTTAAATTTTTAGATGAGCTAGCTGTAAATGCATAGTTCAATCAAATGTATAACTGCTGTTTTATAAATCACTTCATGACAAAATATAGTTAGGCTTCCCTTGCAATATCTACATCCAGTAAAAATCCAAGATCCTTAGGAAGGTGGTAGACCCCTAGGTCAGACAGAGTAAAGCTACCTACTAACATATTGAATTTGTTTCCTTAAGACTTAAAGTTTGCTCCAAGTCTAGTAACTTTTAAATCAACATTTAAAACGTTTTCTCTTTTTGCTGCTCCTTCTGAACTGAAACAGCTCAGGCTTTAACTTTTGTGTAATTCTAATTTATTAGGATGTAAATGTGATATTTAAATCTACTAATTTGTGTTATGGTGACTTTAAACTTGTCTGTTTTGTGCTGTCCTTTTGATTTAAAATCAAATGTGTTATGATGTAACAAATTGACCCTTTTGAAGTCAGTGGTATTTCTTACATCTGGAAAGCAAATAGCATTTGTGTAGGAAGTTTATCTTGCATTGCCTGAATCTAAAAACAAGTCAACATTTAACACAAAGCTTATCTTGCAAGAATTACACCCACATTCTGACAATGACATTTAAAATGGAAATGACAGTAAACAAGAACTGAAAAGACAAGACATGCATCAGAGAAACACACAATGAAAAGACCTAATCAAAGACTATTGACTTTTAGAGCCTGTATTTGCAGTACTCACCTTCCCCTCATTATGATGCAAGACTTTTAGTGTAAACCTACGTTAACATCTGACCATATTTAAGGAATTAAATCACAATTTAAGACAGTAAGAAGGTTTAAATGGTGTAGTCAAAACTTTGAACATATAATCACAGTATTGGGAGATTAGCTTACATTTTTAAATGCAATTAATCACACTTTTTTCTAAAAAATCTTGAATTAGTAGACAGACCCCTAGGTCAGATAGGGTAAAGCTACCAACTAACATATTGAATTAGTTTCCTTATCACTAGAACTCCCAGAGAGCTGCCATTTGGCACCGTTGTTTTCGCCTAGCATTCCTAATCACTTGTGGTTGTTTGTCTATGTTCTGTAAATCACTTCAGGAGATGCTGGTGCTCCCCTCACCTTCCCCTCATGCCTGTTTTTTTCTAGCAGTCAGGTAAAGAGGCAGCTAGAGAAAAACCAGAGACACAAGAATACTCAACAAGAGTGTCTTCTGTCAGAGGCTACATGCAGGATATAATGACAGAGCATACAGGTGAAACCAGATTTTTTATAATTACTATGTTTGTAGCCTATATAGCTTATGTTGCATTCACAACTTGTGTGCTTATCTGAAGTCTTCACAAAGTCAGTCATAAATTATTTTGGGCGGGCAAGTTCAGTTTACCAGATTCGACCAAAGCCCTTTTTACAAAAGAGCCACAAAATGCTCAGGCAATCCAAGAAAGCATTATGGTTTTATTAGAACAATAAACCTTCAAATGCACAAGACTTTTGTGGATGTTTTCTATTGCAACTCAAACAGTTTTGGGGGAATAAAGGAGGTTAACTGCAATGCAGGCTTTGATTGACTCGGAGTGGTTGCGCCGTAGGATGGCAGCACCGACGAGAGCTCCCAGTCATCTCAGCAAAAATCTTATTATTTATTTTGTTCTGCTCTCTATTACTGTGCGCACAGCGCGATCATACACGCGGTATGACAGACAAGCGCTTGGTTTTGACTCCGTGGACGCTGTGCTGCCTGGGATCCTTTGTTTACTCGCACGACGTCGAGGGAAAACAAAGAGGGGAAAACGTGCTGGAGTTTTGTGCCGAACGCGACAGAGAAACAGCAAGCCACCTCTCCTCAGCATCCTGCTCGCGAATCTCCAGTCTCTGGACAACAAACTTGACGAGCTGCGTGCACAGATTAAACACCAGCAAGACATCAGGAACTGCTGCGTTCTGGCCTTCACGGAGACATGGCTGGAGCCCAGCGCCCCCGACTGCGCCATCACGCCGGATGGATTCACTGTTTACCGGGGAGACCGAACGAAGGACTCAGGCAAGAAGAGGGGAGGAGGGGTGTGCTTTATGGTTAACTCCTTGTGGGCCAGAGATGTGTGTATCTTAAAAACTTACTGCTCTCATAGCCTCGAGCTCCTGACCGTTAAAGTCAGGCCTTTTTACCTCCCGAGGGAGTTCAGCTCAGTTCTCCTCTCAGCTGTTTACATTCCACCACACGCTGATAAAGCCACGGCTATGGACGAACTGTATGACATCATCACTGGACTTGAGAACAAAAATCCAGAAGCTGCCTTTATTGTGCTGGGAGACTTCAACAGAGCCAACATGAAGAAGGTTCTCCCCAAATACTATCAGCACATCTCCTTCCCCACAAGAGGTGATCAAACATTGGACCATTGTTACACTCCATTCAAAGAGTGTTACAAACCCCTCCCCCGCCCAGCTTTTGGTAAGGCAGACCATTGTTCCATTCTGCTGCTGCCTGCATACAGACAAAGACTAAAACAGGAAAAACCAGCTTCCAGAGTTATTTACAAATGGGACAGTGAGGCTGAGGAGGTCCTGCAGGACTGCTTTGAGACAACTGACTGGCAGATATTTGTGGATGCAGCTGATGGCAACATCAATGAACTCACAGACTCTGTCATTGGATATATTGGGAAGTGCATGGATGATATCATCACAAAAACCACTGTCCGCATATACCCAAATCAGAAACCCTGGGTAAATAAAGATGTTCGCGCCAAGCTAAAAGCGCGAACCTCTGCCTTTAACTCTGGAGATGCTGACGCATATAAAGCAGCCAGGTATGACCTCCGAAAGTCCATAAAAAAGGCCAGAAAGGACTACAGGGACAAAATGGAGTCCGGCTACCACAGCTTTGACACCAGGCGACTGTGGAATGGACTGCGCTGCATCACTGACTACAAGAAGGTCAGCACAGTCAGTGTTCAGCCCACTGCATCTCTCGCAGACGAGCTGAACAACTTCTATGCTCGTTTTGATGCAGACAACAGAGAGGAGATCCTCTACCCTCAAGAGGACAGTGAGGCTGCAACTCTAACTCTGGAAACAGAAGCTGTGAGATGGGCCTTTAAAAAGGTCAATCCTCACAAAGCTCCAGGACCAGACGGCATCCCAGGCCGGCTACTCAGAGTGTGTGCAGACGAGCTGGCAGAGGTGTTTACCAACATCTTCAACCTCTCCCTGAGGCAGTCAGTGGTCCCGACGTCCCTCAAAGCATCCACCATCATTCCCGTTCCCAAAAAATCAGTGGTCTCCTGTCTGAATGACTACCGTCCTGTTGCACTGACATCCGTCATCATGAAGTGCCTGGAGCGGCTGGTCAAATGTCACATCTGCTCCTCCCTCCCTGACACACTGGATCCTCTTCAGTTTGCCTATCGGACAAACAGAGCCACAGAGGATGCCATCGCCCTGGCAACACACACCGCCCTCACTCACCTGGAGTAAGGGAATACATATGCAAGAATGCTCTTCATCGACTACAGCTCGGCATTTAACACCATCATCCCCTCAAGACTTGCCACGAAGCTCGTCGACCTTGGGCTGGGAACACCGATCTGCAGTTGGATTCTAAACTTCCTCAAAGACAGGCCCCAGGTGGTGAGAGTTGGTAAGCACACTTCCTCATCACTCATCCTAAACACAGGTACGCCCCAGGGTTGTGTGCTTAGCCCCCTCCTATATTCCCTGTTCACACACGACTGTGTTGCTAAACATGAGACCAGCATCACCATCAAGTTTGCGGATGACACAACCATCATAGGCCTCATCACAGGGGATGATGAGACGGCCTATAGAGAGGAGGTGATGGCACTGTACGAGTGGTGCCTGGAAAATAACCTGACTCTCAACATCAGCAAAACCAGAGAAATGATAGTGGACTACCGGAAACGACCAGTCAGGGAACACCAACCCATCCGCATCAACGGGGTCGAGGTCGAAAGGGTCAGCAGCTTCAAGTTCCTTGGAGTCAACATCACTGAGGACTTCTCCTGGACCCTTCACACAGACACTACTATCAGGAAAGCTCGCCAGCGGCTTTACTTCCTGAGGAGGCTGAGGAAGTTTGGCGTGAGCGCCTGTTTCATCTCAAATTTCTACAGGTGTGCAATTGAGAGCTTGCTGACGAGCTGCATCACAGTGTGGTACGGAAGCTGCTCTGCCAGCAGCCGTAAATCACTACAGAGGGTGGTGAAAGCAGCAGAGCACATCACTGGCATGAGGCTTCCTGCCATTCAGGACATTTATCTCCAACGATGCCTCCGGAAAGCACACAGCATCATCAAGGACCACAGCCACCCGGCACATCAGCTGTTCTCCTTGTTACCATCTGGCAGACGTTACAGGAGTCTGTCTGCTCGGACTACAAGACTTAAAAACAGTTTCTATCATCAAGCCATACGACACCTCAACCACAACACCTAAACACACACAACACAGGACTCAGAAGCTACCCTGCAGCTTCACAAGTACTATATTTAATCCGTACTGGTCACTTCACTTTATTGTTATTGTAATTTATATCCAAAGTGCAACACTGTAATCTATATCCTGCATAATTTATATCCTGCAATACTGTAATTTATATCTAAAGTGCAATACTGTAATTTTCTGCAGCTCATTCCTGTGCAATATCCCATCTGCCCTCCCGTCATATTTCTTTTCAGGATTTTCTTTATTGACACATATATATTTAGTCATCTTTTCCCTTTTACCATGTCTCTCTAATATTTTGCTCCTTACTATATTTTTTTGCTTTATTTTATTATATTTTATTATATTTTATTATATTTTCTCCTGTATCATGTTGCTGAGAGACCGCTGCTCGTCATACACGTTTCATTGCAATGTTGACCCTGTGCTAACTTGCATATGACAAATAAATAAACTAAAAAAAAAAACTAAAAACTGATTTTCCAGGTTCCATAAGAAGGTTCATAACAGCTGTGATGAAGCTGCTTCTCAGGTGTTGAAAACAAGCCAGACTCTTGAAAAGGCTTCAGGTGATCAGCTACATCTGAACAGGATTTATTTTTCAGGTTACCTGGCTGCAATTGCATGTAAAAAGAAACAGTGAAAAGCGAAACTTCTCCAATCGTTTGAGCTTTGACGTGATCTGTTCTCTGTCTCTGCTGAAGTCATGCTCCTTGAGTTTTTTAGACAAACCCTCAAAGAGGTGGCTGTCCGTCACAGTTCCTGAGAATTGTCTGGCTACTTCTGCCTCTGAATGTAAAGACAGAAGTTCACAGATCTTATGTCACTCCAATTCGCCGCACATTTGCTATGTCATTTGACATCTTCCTCTGTTGTGGCAATGCGCAATCCCTGTTTATAGCACAGACGATTACCGCAATATTACTACCAAGCAAGGCACAACAAATGCAGCAAAAATCGCACAACATCGTTTATAAAACACATGGTAATGTTACGCAGATTTGCCAGCACAGTGTGTCTTATAAAAAGAGCTTGTGAATCATTTTCTACCAGGGCTAATGGGCTAAAGAGGCTAACAAAATGAGGCCAACCTAAATGACTGAAAATTTTCTGCTCCCCAGCATTCCTCCACATTCCAATGGGCTGTTGTCTGTGCTCTGCACAGAGAATGGCTACATTTACAAATGAAAGGCAGCTAATTGTCAGTGGCTGAGTTGTGATTTTCAAACCAAGGAGCCATTTGGCTACCTCTGGTAGAGCTGAGGGGGTCAGAAAATCCTGGTAGTTCTAATATTAAGACTCAAAATTTGCTCCAACTCCAGCAACTTTTACATTAACATTGAAAACTTTTTCTCTTTTCGCTGCTCCTTTTGAACTGTAACTGCTCAAGTTTTAACTTTTGTCTAGTTCTAATTTTATTAGGATGTAAATGTGATATACTGATATTTAAATCTACTAATCTGTGTTATAGTGACTTTAAATACTTTAAACAGTTTTGGGAATTCAGCTTACATTTTTTAATGTAATTAATTACACTTTTTTCGCAAAATAAACAAAAATGCTGAGGATTATTTAAAAATTGTATAGATAAAGTTATATAATATAATCCACCTTGCTGCAGTTAAGAAAGATCAACACAAATCAAGCACTTAAATTAACCTCATAAATATTAACATGTCATACAATTAACAACACATACACATTTTCCTCAAATAAGGAATCTACAAAAATCTCCAACACATTAATGTCTCCACTGCACAAAATACAGTGGCATGTAACAAATTATCTTTCACTGTGGGAGATTATTGTGAACACAAACTGATGCAACAAGCAAATGTTCACCATGGTACTCTTTAAAAATTAAACACCAAAATGTAATAACGAACTTGTTCACAAAGAGAGCCATTTCTGAACACAAACCAAATATCCAATTAAGCATCAGTTTATCAAGAGGGATTCTAAACCTTGCAAATGCAGCTTCACAAATGTCCAGTAGATGAATAACTGTAACAGAAGTCTACATGTAGAACACAAATATCCACAAGGGGTTTCTGTTTCACATCCTACCATAGAATATTAAATAACTTACATTATCCCATAGCATATTACAGTCAAATCAACAGTAAAATACCTCTAAAACATGCTTGCAGCATAGTACTGTAATTTTCATGTAAGTTTGAGTAAATTTAATGGAATCACATAGTTTTAACAGTATTTCACAGTTTTAATAGAAACAGATGCAAAATACAGCAGACACAACAATTGGGAATTATTCAGACACTTTTCAGTCAGCACCATTTGGATATCATTGCTTTTTTCACTGTAAATCTCAAAGAAATGACTCAAGTCCTTCAGGCTGCTTTATCTTCTTTGTGAGATCAGTAAGATAGATAAACTATTCCATGTATTGGGATGTTTAAAGAGAGTAAGCCACAAAAATGTATATTTTAATTAAGCTATCAGAATAATACATGAAATAAATCTTTAAAACAAATTGGAAATATTTTAATTATAGTCTCAGAAAAAAGAATAAAGAATTTAACTAAGTCTGAAGTGAAACTGACAACAGTAGCTCAGGAGGCAGAGCGGGTTGTCCACTAATAAGAAGTTTGCAGGTTCGATCCAAGCTTTGACCAGAAAATACTGCTGTTGTGTTCTTGGGTGAGACACCTTACCCACCTTACCTGCTGGTGGTGGTCGGAGGGACTGATGGCACCAGTGCTTAGAAAAAGCCTCATCTTTGTCACAGCAATGCAGATGTACCAGTCCAGACTTTGTCTAACCATAAATGATTGATATCTGCCTAGATTTGTTTTGATAAATGTCAGATTCTTGTCAGCAAACTGACATAATGCCAGTGATCCTTTATAAAGTTAAAGTCCCATTAGTCATCATCACACACTGGTGAAGTTACATCTCAACATTTGACCCCTGCCTGTGAGGAGCAGTGAACTGCAGCAGTGGCTGTGCTCAGGAACTATTTAGTGGTTTAGCCCTCCAATCCAAGCCCTTAAAGTGTCAGTCAGGGAGGCATTGGGTTCCATTTATAAACTCTTTAGTATGACCTAAACCGATTTGAACCTTGATCTCCCAGTCCCAGGGTTGACAGTCTACCACTAAGCCACTGAGAAGGTGACCTAGTGGTAGAATGTTCAGTACAATATTTTATAATCTATAAATCATGTCTATGGTTTGTACTTTCCAGTGCTTTCTAAGTTTATTGTAAATCAGACCTTGCACGGTAAGCAATGTGTGAAAATCAGTAGAAATATTAGCTTTAAAGAACCCACACCTTGAACCGTTAACAGTTCTTTAAGGATGTGT